>NW_027532169.1:2623253-2623517 GCF_008692635.1 Crocuta crocuta | reverse complement strand
TGCTGAGGAAGGGGGTGGGGCTGGGGGCGGGGAGGAAGGAAGCAGGAGAGCCCGGCCAGCTGGCTTCCAGGCCTGAGTCCCAGGAGGAGAGAGTGAGATGGCCCAGGGGTCCGGCAGTGGGGGTGGTGGTACTGCGGTGGAGGACCAGCTACAAATCCAAGTTCATGCCTCACGCGTGCGATTTCGCGGACAGGGCTCCCCACGGGCTGCAAAGTGAGGAAACAGGATGGCACGAGAAGAGGGGGCCGGTGGGCCCCCACGGAG
>NW_027532169.1:2620451-2623115 GCF_008692635.1 Crocuta crocuta | reverse complement strand
GGGGGGGGGGGCGTGTTGGGGGTGGGAGCAGAGTAGGGGGGAATAGAGGATTCCACCATTGCTTCCAGGGACAGATGAGGACCCCCGCAGCAGGGAGGGACACAACTTACAACAGCCCTGTGCCCACAGAGGTGGTGACAGGTCTCCTTATTTAACTGGGTTATAAGCAGGCCCGAGAACACGGCGAATGGGGGCCTGGGCATCAGATCTGCCATTTAGCTGGAGGAGGCCACCCAAACCACAGCAGAGCCTCGAGTGGAGAAGCAGTGCCCAGCTTGCGGCAGGCACCGGCTCAGACACTTAGTGCCCTGTTTACCCTGGCACGGGCCGCTGGCACAGGTGGTGCTCTCCAGGGAGTGGCCAGAGGCACGGCCAGCAGACCCACCTGGAGGCCAAAAAGGAGGCCAGGACTGTGGGGCCAGGCGTCGGGGGGCGGGGGACTGGACGTCTAGCCCAGCTGCAAACCTGGCCCCCACACTGCATAACCCAAGGCGCCAGCCCCCCAGAGCGCAGCGGCCTCTCAGCGGTCCTGCGAGGGATGATCGCAGGGGCCAGGCCAGGGGTGGGCAGTGGGAGAAACAGCAGCTCTGAGGATTCGGGAAGTGCCCTCCCAACCCGTCCCCAGAAAGCGGGGAGGCTGGAGGAGGTGGAGGAAGCCCCCCGCTTTGGAGCCCTGTTCTAGTGTGCCTGGATGCCTCTAGCCTCCCCAGGTTCAAGGCACCAGGGATCCTCAACACCCAAAGGCACACGTAGTTTCCCTTAACACCATCGCAGGGGGCGCCTGGGTGGCTCAGTCCGTTGGGCGTCCGACTTCGGCTCAGGTCATAATCTCACGTTTCGTGGGTTCGAGCCCCGTGTCGGGCTCTGTGCTGACAGCTTGGAGCCTGCTTCAGATTCTGAGTCTCCCTCTTTTCTCTGTGCCCCTGGCCCGCTCACGCTCTGTCTGTCTGTCTGTCTCTCTCAAAGATAAATAAACATTAAAAAAATTAAAGAAAAAAGAGCACACCATCACAGCCTCCCACCCTGCCAATCACTACACAGATACCGTGTCTGCATTCTTTCTCTACCATACAGACCATACCTCACAGCGCACCACACCCAACACGCACGGAATCTTCTACGACTCAGCTCACAAATACGGCTTATAGGTGTTAGACACACAATGATCGCGCCGACACCCCCTACCCCACATATAACCTACATTCCAGCAGCAGGGTCATACACACACACACACACACACACACACACTCCTCTGGGCACCACACCCCCAGCTGAACCGAGAGGGGTCTAAAATTTCAGTCCTGAGCTTCTCCCCACCTCTCCCCCCATCTCTAACCTCCCTCCCACCTCCCCTCCCCACTCACTCCCTCCGTGCTCACTGCCCCCCACCTCCTGCCTCTGCCTCTTGGTCTCTGGAGGCAGAGAGACCTCCTAGCTGCGACCCTCGCCCTGGGGACTCATTCTCTCCTCTCCCCTTCCACACTCAGGTTGCACATCTGGGCAGCTCCCCGCAGCTACCACTCCACCGGTTGGGTCTGGGGGCTCCAAAGGAAGGGGGGGCCGCAGCTAGCAGTTGCTGGGGGGGAGCCTCACTTCCCCCTGCTTGTCATCCATCTCCCCTCCCCACATGGGCCGCCCACCCCTCCCCATTCCAGGCTGAGTCATCTTCACATCTGGAGCCTCAGCACATCTGGAAGAGCCGAAGCCTGTGCAGCCCGCTCCACGTGGACACCCCTCCACCAAACTGTATTTCGCTCCCACCCCTGCCAGAAGCTGGGGTCCGGCCCCTCCGCACCCCCCTCTCCCCTCCCCGGGGCCAGGGTCCCGATCACCTAGCAGGCAGGTAGGCCTGCACCCCAGTGCCAACCTCCGCAAGAGGCCATCCACTGACCACAGGACCTCTCCCCGGTGGCAGGAACCTCGGCCGCTCGGTGCCCGCCCCACGAGCGGGCAGTACAGCGCTGGCCTTGGGGGAGGCCAGGTCCCAGGCAGCGAGCGGGCCGTGGTTTGGCCCAGCAGGCGGAGGGAGTTTATCCTGGCGCGGGGCCCCAAGCCAAACATCCTCCACTAACCTCGCAGACACATCAAAGCCGGCCAGGAAGGGGCCCTTCGGTAGAGGAAACCTGCAGTCCTGGCGGCCTGACAGCCCGGTTCCGGGCAGAGGACCACCCTGCCCCGCTCGGCAGCCCAAGCGCAGGTTGGACGCCGCCGAGGTCCCAGAACCAGCGGGCAGAAGAGGACACTTCTACCCCGNGTCCGCCGCCCCCTCCTCCGCCCCCCGGGCCTGCAGACAGGGCGGTGGTCTGCCCTGGCACCGGGACCGAACGTGCCCCCCCCCTCCCACCCTCCCCGGCGGGAGAGGCCGATGGGCTCACTTTGTACCCCAGCCTGGAGGAGGAAGGCGTGCTCAACCGTAGGGGCGCTGACTTCGCCCTCCCCCAGCCTCCCTCGCTCGCTCGGGAAAAGACCTCTCAGCGTGGGTGAGGGAAGATAGAGAGGGCAGGGGGCTTCCGCGCTGGGACCAGAGGGAGGCTTCGCAACAGAGAAGCCCAAACGGAGTGGGAAGCCGGGAACTGGGCGGCGGGCCACGGGGCCTCTCTCCAGGGACCGCAGGGGCTGGAGGCGGAAGGGGGGCTGGGAGGCGCTAACAAGGGAGGGAGGAGG
>NW_027532169.1:2611367-2617624 GCF_008692635.1 Crocuta crocuta | reverse complement strand
GTCCGCCGCCCCCTCCTCCGCCCCCCGGGCCTGCAGACAGGGCGGTGGTCTGCCCTGGCACCGGGACCGAACGTGCCCCCCCCCTCCCACCCTCCCCGGCGGGAGAGGCCGATGGGCTCACTTTGTACCCCAGCCTGGAGGAGGAAGGCGTGCTCAACCGTAGGGGCGCTGACTTCGCCCTCCCCCAGCCTCCCTCGCTCGCTCGGGAAAAGACCTCTCAGCGTGGGTGAGGGAAGATAGAGAGGGCAGGGGGCTTCCGCGCTGGGACCAGAGGGAGGCTTCGCAACAGAGAAGCCCAAACGGAGTGGGAAGCCGGGAACTGGGCGGCGGGCCACGGGGCCTCTCTCCAGGGACCGCAGGGGCTGGAGGCGGAAGGGGGGCTGGGAGGCGCTAACAAGGGAGGGAGGAGGCGCTAACAGGGCCACTGGGGTGAGGGGATCCTCGAGGCCGCCCCCTAAAGGCTGGCCTGGTGATACGGGGCGGCGGCGGGGAGCGGGGGGTGCGTGGGGGCCAGCACGCGAGCAAGGGAAGCGGGGAGGTGGGCAGAGACCTGCGCACATGTAGGTACACACGGGCAGACCCACTGTGTGCGGGTGCGTGCGCACAAGTGGGGCCAAGTCTGTCCCGGGCTGGGGGCCCGATGACGTGGCTGCTTGGAGGGTTTGCGAAGAACGTGATCTCTGCCCACCTCGCTTCTCCCGCCCCTCCGCTCTCCCTCCTTCTTTGCCTGGCCCCAGGTCCCAAAGAAGTGATTGGCTTCGGGGAAGTCCCAAGCTGTGCCTTCTCCCGCACTTTAGGCTAAGCCCCCAGACCCATTAGAGGCCCTCCCCTCCGTGCGCCTAGCCCACCGGAGGGGCTCCTCTCCCCCCACCCCCCACCTACACCGGCCACCCAGAACTCCCGGCTTCTTTGGGACTGGGAAGTTCTTCCGAAGTCTGACTACAATGCCGGGCCACATCTGGATCTGAGACAGAGGCGCCCACCAGTGGGGTGCAGGAGAGCCCTCTTTCAAGGGGCCAGAGAGAGCGGAGAGAGAAAGCTGGGAGATAGGAGGGGGTCCCCAACCCCTTGCTTCTCTCTGGCTGTGGGGCCCCATGGAAAACAATCAACACAGAGTGTGGGAGGCAGTGGGGCTACAGAGAAGGGGAGGGGCAGGGAAGCCTTGGGGAGAAGGAGCCCTAGAGGGAGGGGACCAGAGCTGGGGGTGGGGGGGGAGTCCTCAAGACCTTCAACCTAGTCTTGCCACCTCCCCGCCCATCTGGGTCGTCGTGGCTCTGCTCAGTGTGCCAACCCAGGCAGCCACAGCTCCTCGCTAGCTCAACCTTCCCCCCTGCCTCCACCCCACCACCTGGAGGTGTTTCTCCACTCCTGGCTGTGTCCCGGAAACCTACACTTTGGAAGGATAATGGCTCCCAAATGCCGTTTTTGTCTCTGCTAAGCCTCGGGGCAGGTGAGTGTCGGTGGAGCGGCTTCCAGCCGCTCATTAGGATAATAAGCTCCCTGCACCGTTAATTGTCAGGTGGTGGCTCGCCTCCCTCCACCCGCCCGCCTGGCCCGCAGATTGGTGCTCAGACGTGGGGTCAACTCTAAGAAGTCGTCTCCCCACTGGCATGTGAGGGCGGGTGGACTTCGGTATCCAAAGGCATTCTGGCAAGGGGGCTCAGATCCTGGTCCCATGGCCAAGAATTCCTGTTGGTGACCTAGCGTGCATCCTGGCTTCTCCGGGAAGGTGGACAGTGAGCCAGGCCCCCCTTGCAGTGCCCCTGTGGGAGTTGCTTGATCCCCAGGGAATCATCTTACTCACTTAGAGGGTATGTGGACGCTTGGGGGAGGAAGAAGTGGATTCCTGAAAACGCACAGCCACTGAAGATGAGAAGCCAGTCAGCCTGGGACAGACCCCCCCCCCCAAAATGAGAGCCCCCCACCAAGGATTTTGGGAAGCCATTCCCTGTCCCCTTGAAGAAATCTGGCCCCTGACCCTGGGAGGCCCCCAACCGGCTTCAGTTCAATGACAACAGAGCCAGTGTTTACTTGGAACAAAGCACCATGGGGAAATGAAAGATGAATCAGAACTGGGCCAGCCCCCACAGCCTGGTGGGAACATTAGAACATGTATACACATCTTCTAGGGAGAATGGCCAAGGGCCAGCAGAGAGGCCCAGAGAAAAAGGCCTGGCTGGTAAGATCCAAGTCCTGGGTGACTTACAGGAGGAGGCGGTATTGGAGCTGCGCCTTGAAGAACGGGTGAGAATTTGTGAGGTTTCGGGCAGGGGTCTGGGAACAGGTGTTCTCGGCGGAGAGCGCTGGCCACGCAGAGGGAAGAAGGGAAAGAGGGAAGCAGCAAGGGTCTGGTGCCTGGCTGGACAACACTTGGGCAGGACACGGGGGCCACAGTGCAGATGCAGGTGTGGAGCCACATGCACGAAGCCAGTGACAGTGGAGACACCTGTGACAAGCACAGTCCACAGTCCCCCTGAGGGAGAGGTGGCGACCGCCATGAGGCCAGCCCAGGCGGTGCTCAGTCGGCAGTGGGGGACAAGCCAGAAACAGAGAATTGCTCAAATCTCTGGTCCCGGCACCGCTGTCACAGCCGGTCCCCTGTAGCTCTCTAGGAAGACTGGTCAATACCAGGTCACTCTCTGAGGTAGGTCACGGGCCCCGCCCTCTCTTACCTGGCTCAGACTCACCTGACGGACAGCAGAGGGGGCTAGGAGCAGGGTGATTTGCGGGGACCGTAGCTGGACTTTGGTGGCCCTTCCAGAGGGGACCAAGAGAGGTTCTCAGAAGGAAGCAAGACCCTTCGTTCCTTGCTACCTCCCTCTGCCTCTAGGTGAAATGAAGAGAAGGAGCTTTGGGCCCCGTTCCTCCGCCAGGAATTAAACATTTATTGCTTGTTATGATTAAGCTAACATTTATTTACCATCACTGCTTGCTGACACCGAGCCGTTTACGTCATCCTCACAGTGACCCCATGTGACAAAGGAGGTGCTGTTTGCCACCCCCACTTCCCTCCACAGAGTTTACAGAGGCAAAGCCAAGGTTAGCTTCTCGACTCGGACGGCACGGCACACCGCAGCAAGTGGCGCACTGACCAATACAACAGAACACCGCCTGTCCCTGCCGGCAGCGCTGGGCTAGAACAGAATGTTCTGCAGGCTTTGAAAAGATCCCAGCCCAATGCCATAAGCCATTCTGGGTGTCCGTGTCCATCACAGGACAGGGGAGGGGCTGAGAGGGTCAGAACTCAGTCCAGCTCTTCCCCTTCACCCAGGACCCGGCAAGCCTTCCCACCCCAACCCCCCAGTGAGTTCAACCAGAGACGCGGCCCCCAGGCAGCTTCTTCCCCTGAGGCTGCGTCTGAGTGTGGGGTCTCAGGGACCTGCCTGGTTCTGGTCCTGACTCGGCCCCAGCATCCCGTGTGGACTTGGCCTTCCCAGCCCTTGGGGCTCAAATTGGCTGCCCCGAGGAGGGAGCGGGTGGACCAGCTGACCTCCGAGACCCTTGCAGCTGGGCGTTTATAGGATGTAGACAATCGGCTCGTTCTTTGGTGAATGGGCCAGGGAGGCGGCTAGAGAGTATGAAGACATTTCGGCTCTGCTGCTCTTGGGAAACCCCAGATGGAATCTGGCCTGGAATCTAGGGGGACTCACGGACTGCCCGAGGTCTCTGGGCCTCCCTGCCCTCATGTCCCTGCGTGCCTCAGCGTACACTGTGCACACTTCCCTCCCATCGCCAGGCTAAGGGCTGACCGGAAGATGCTGCCCTGGGGCAGGAGAGTCCTGCCTCTGGACAAGAAAGCCCCCTGTCTGCTCGGCCTGGGGCCCCGTTGCACCCCCATCCCCACCCGACCTCACCCACCAAGAATGCTGGGCTCATGAGAGCCATGATGGATGCTGACATCAGGGCTTGGGGTTCTTGGCTTGACTGAGCTGGGACCACCCGGCTCCAGGTCGCTTGCCCTGTCCCCAGCTGCAGGAAGGCGCAGAGAAAGGCAGGTGGTTGTCATGAAATCACAAAACTGGGGACTAAGGGGCCGGTGCCAGAGGCCCTCTGAACCCCGCCCCCCGAGCCTCACTTTCCCACTGTGGAGAGATGTGGGGCCCAGGGTGGAGTCGCTCTTCTCAAATGTCTGTCCCTGTGACATTTTAGCAAGGTGGCTAGGGTCACAGGCCTGACAAATAAAAATACAGGGCATCTAGTTACATTTGAATTTCAGAGGCAACAAAGAGACTTTTTAAAAAAACTTTAACGTTTATTATTGAGAGACAGAGGGAGATAGAGGATGCGCAAGGGAGAAGCAGAGAGAGGGGGAGACACAGAATCCGAAGCAGGCTCCAGACTCTGAGCCATCAGCACAGAGCCCGACGCGGGGCTTGAACCCACAAACCGCGAGATCATGACCCGAGCCGAAGTTGGATGCTTAACCGACTGAGCCCCCTGGCCGCCCCAACAAACAGATTTTAGCGTAAGTATGTTCCAAATATTGCATAGGAATATTTCGTACCTTCATACTAAAAAAATTATTCAGTTTCTCTGAAACTCAAATTTAACTGGGCACCCAGTTAAATTTTGTCTGGTAGCCCTAGATCTGTGTCAGATGGATGCCAGGGAGCCAGAGGGAGCCACGCACGCCTTCTGCCCCTTCTCAGGGCACTGGTACCTGCCTGGTCCTCTTCACCTAGTCAGTCCCCACAGCCTTTCACGTTCACCCCTCTGACTCCTCTGTCCCCTTCTCGGCCCTGCCATTTCACTCTCCATGTTGCCCTCCTCCCTTAAGCTCACCCATTTTCCTGTCCCCTAAAGGCCACGCCTCTGTAGGGCTCCGGCCTAGGCAGAGTGGCTGGGGACCCAGTGAGATACCCTAGGCCATGTGCAGCAGGGCAAGGGCAGGGCCAGGAGGGAAGTCCAAGTTAGCAACAACCTCGCTAAGGAGGCAGCAGTAGGGGTGTGTTGCTGGGAGAAGGTTCCAGCGCTCTCTGGACTTGTTAGAGGGGCTAGCGGGGGCCAGAGCCAACTGCATGGGTGGGAGAGAAGAGGTGCCCCTGCCCACGACCTTCTCCAAGTTCAGAATCACCAGGAACTGGAAGTAGAGGGTATTTTCTGGAGCCAGACCCGAATTCCATTAGGATCAGGGGACTGGAAGATTCTGCCCTTAGAGGCACCAAAGGGCCAAAAGATAATGAGAAACAGAGACAGGAAGGAGGGATAGAGAGAGCCCAGGAGAGTGAGGGAGAAACACAGTCAGGGAGACCCAGGACCAAATCAGAGACGAAGTAGAAACACACACAGAGAGAAACAGACTCCAATCACAAACGGTGATTAACAAACAGAGATGGGAAAACAGGGAAACAAGCGGAAATGTTGAGAGACCGCGTGGAGACAGGGATGGGGAGAAACAAACAAGAGGAGAGGCCGAGAGGAATGGGGAAGAGACACGGAGAGGTTCAACAAGACAGAGACGGGAGCCAGAGATAAAGAGAGAGCGGTGAGAGAAAAAGAAAGGACAGCCAGAGGAGGAAGTCTGTCCATCCCTACTAAGTTGGGGATAGTTTTCAGCGGCAACGTCCGATTTGAGACACAGCAGGAGACGCCTAACCGCCTGGGAACCGGGCTTCTCGGGGAGCCCTCCCCGGTTCCCCAGGCCGGGAGCAGCACCCACCCATCATCTCCTCTTCGCCCGCTCCCCAAGGGTCAGGCTCCAGCTCTTCGACACCCGCACGGCGTCCCCGAGTCTCATCCGCATTTGAGTGTCTGGCGCTCACCCTGCGCCCAATGCCCACCGAGGCGTCATCCCATCCCGCCCACTAGCCAGCTGCCCCTGGGGGGCAACTTGGGGAGACCGGGCCCCAGGTCCCAGGCGCTCGCTCGCTGTGGGGCCTCCGTGGGAATCCCGCGCTGGGCGATGCTACCACCTGCCGGCCGGATCCGGGAAGCACAGGGTGCCTGGGGGGCTGGGGCGCGGCTGCCGAGGGTCGGAATCCGGCCCTCCCAGCCGGGACAGCCTCCGCGGGGTCTTTCCAGGAATCCGGATGAGCCTGCTTCGCCGCGCCCCTGCTCGCCTGGCTGCCGCTTTGCTGCAGCTGCCGAATCTCTGTCTCTTAACCCTGGGCCTTAATTTCCCCTCAAGTCAAATGGAGGAAGGGTGCCCCCACATCCTCCCAGGATTGCAGCGCACGCTGGGGGACGCGAGTGTACTAGCGCTGTGCTCCTGAAATCACCCAGGCCCCCTCTCCGTCCTTCTTGGCCAAAAATGAAGG
>NW_027532169.1:2609198-2610919 GCF_008692635.1 Crocuta crocuta | reverse complement strand
GGGGGTCCCCTCCGCCGGCATCCTCTCCCCCGCCGCCCACCCCTATCCCGGCCCCCGGCCAGGCGCAGCCCTGTCTCTCTCCTGCCCGGAGCCACTTAGGAGTGGAGGAGCGGGGACTGGCAAAGAGTGGCTCCTCAGCCTAGGAGTGACCTCACAATTTTTTTTTTTTTCTTTTTTACCAGTTAATCTCTTCTACCTCCTAAAACCCAACCCAGGTTTTTTTCCCCTCTCCTCCCCTCCCCCTCTCTGCCCCAAGCCCGGCCCTTCGCGGGTGCATAAGCTCCGCCCCCATCCGAGGCGGGGCTCCATAGGTGGAGAGACGTGGGAGAGGTCGTGGCCCCGCCTCCCCCCTCCTCCCCCCACACACACGGAAGCTCTGTGGCCCCCACGCCAGGATGTCCGACGCCTGGGTCCCAGGCCTCGTACCCACCTTGCTGCTCAGCCTGCTGGCTGGCTCCCAACAGGTGAGCGCTTGGGAGGTAAAGCTATAGAACTTTCCGGGCCCTGAACTTTGTGGGTCAGGGGCCTACTTCTGGAGCGCGGTCGCCACCTTCCTTTGTCAGGATTCCCTGGTGACCGGTCGGTCCGTACGCAGTTAGCAACTTCCTTTCTCTTTTTGCCCGGGAAGTGGAGGTGGGGGCAGTGGAGGGAGGCCCTGAGAAAGCCTGGGTTCCTTCATCTGCGGGGGGGACTATGTAGAGGGACCTGGACCCCGCCCACCACCATCTGACACCTAGTGCCTGTCTGTGAGTGGGGACTTTGACCCTCATATTAACCTGGGCACATCCTTCCCGCTTCCTCCCGCTATGTCAGAAAGCGGGGACTAGCGGGAACTGAGGTCTGGACGTCTGACCAGCCTGTCTCTGTTCCTCAAGTGCTGGGTGACCTTGGGAGAAGCTCTGGCCCTCTCTGGGACTGTGTCTTTGCTTGTGCCTTAGGGGAGAGAAGGCTTCTTCCACCCCTTCTAGGAGCCGGGGTAGGATTCTAGTCTGTGCAGGATTTGAGCTGGCTGCCTGACCCAAGGCCGGTTGACCTCTGAAATCAGTGATTCTAAGCCTGAGGCAGGGATTAAGCACCCCCCTCCTTCCTCCCTGGCCTCCATCCTCTGAAAATGATGCGAGAGATCTGTCCCGTCCTGGTCCTGGGGTGGCAGATTGTCTTGGCCACTGACATGGGTCAAAAACAGGGATGTCTCACTTCTGTTTAAGAATGCCAGCGACCGGGGTGCCCGGGTGGCCCAGTCGGTTGGGCATCTGACTTCTGCTCAGGTCATGATCTTGCGTTGGTGGGTTCGAGACCTTCGTCGGGCTCTGTGCTGACAGCTCAGAGCCTGGAGGCTGCTTCGGATTTCGTGTCTCCCTCTTTCTGCCCCTTCCCCGCTCATGCTTGGTCTCTCTCAAAAATAAATAAATAACGTTAAAAAAAAAAATGCCAGGACATCCCAGGCCCCCTCCCCAGAACAGGGCACAGTCACACAACTGTGTGGACTCGCTGGGGCTCTGCCCCTGAAACCCTTGCGCTCCTTCTCAGCCGCTAGGCAAGCCCTTTGTGCCAGCGCTAAGCTGAGCAAGCCTCTTGATTTCGCCCAGCGACCCCAGGAGGCAGGTGCTGATAATGTCCGCACTGCACGTGTAAGTACGCCGAGGTTCTTTATAACCACACCAACGCTCGATAAAACTCAGACCGAGCCACCCCAGACAAGACCTGCCCGAGGTGAAAGT
>NW_027532169.1:2563349-2609126 GCF_008692635.1 Crocuta crocuta | reverse complement strand
TGGGAGGTCTACCCTCCCAAACAGCAACTCGGGATTAATTGATTAAACCTGTTTGTTTTCTATCCTTCTTTGTTGGGAGCCAAGAAAGCCCCAGGAAAGTGGGGTCCAGGAATCTGAAGGGGAAGAGGCTTCTACTGAGTGCCTGGACCCCTTGGTCTGTCCCCAACTCTGCAGTTGCCCCTGTGTGCTGTGAAGATCTAATCGTTTCTGGGCCATCTATTGCGGATTGAGGGGCGGGGGGGCGGCGGGCGGGTGTTCTTTCGTGATTCTCTGGCTCCAGTTCTCCGGGGGCAAGGTTTGTGGGAGGGAGGCTTCCGCGTGGGGCTGAGCCCAGAAAAGGGGGACTCAGCCCAACAGTCATTGGCTGTCACTGGTTTTCTTGGCTTTACTGTAATCTGAAAAGACTCTTTCGTCCATTCTGCCCATATTACGGCTGTTGGGCTTTTCAACAGTGATGACAGACCAAAATCCCTGCCCTCCTGGAGTTTACGTTCTTCTGACCAGACAGACAATGAACCAGATAAAAGGAACTGTGTAGCCTGTTAGATGCGGATAAGAGCTATGAGAAAACTTCAGCGCGGTGAGGGGAAAGGCGTGCCTTGGGGGAGTGGACTGGGATAGGTATAGTTGTGGTCCAGAAGAGGAATGGAGAGAGGGAGAAACCGGGCCTTCAGAGAAGGGTCTGGAGGGCTTCGAAGAACGAGGAACGCCACTCTCTCCTCCTTCCCCCCACCCCTTGCCAGGCAGGGATCTGCCAGACAAATGGCCCACAGGTGTAAAACACCCAGGCGTGTGCAGGGAACTCCCAGCGGATGTGTGGGCAAGGGGGCAGAGGCTGGTCGCTGGGGGTCCCCGCTCAGGGAGCCGCTGAAGGGAGCTTCCAGCAAGATCAGATTTGCTGGGTGATCAGATTTGCTGGATCGGAACCTGTCTGCAGTGTGGGGAGTGATTCGGAGGGGGCGGGGCAGGAGGAGAGTTGCCGGCGCCCTGGACCCATGGTCCAGGAAAGGAGATAGACTGGAGGGGTGGCAGGAAGGCGTGAGCTGACAGCCCTGGGGGTGAGTGCCTGTGTTGTAGGGGTGTGGCAAGGAGAGAAAGGAGAGCTGGGGGCGCCAGGTGTCAGCTGGGGCTCTGGTCGTAGACCTGATGTGAGGTAGAGAGCAGGAAAGGGTTGATCCTTTGGGAACCCCACAGCAGGCTCTGTACCCGGACAGCAGGGGGGTAGAGATGCCGTTCCCCAGTTCACGACCCCTCACCTCTGCCTCTTTTCTTCCACAGGCTGCAGCCAAATGTGGTCTCTTCTTGTAAGTCTAGGCTTTGGGCTCTAACTTCCTGTCTGAGGGAGGGACACCCCAAATCCTGCCCTATCTGCCTTCATGGGGGAGGGGGGCAGAAAGGCATCTCATCCATCATCTTTACCCACTGCCCTTCTAGCATGATCGTGTTTCCTGCTCCCCCCCAAGCCCCCACTCCTCACGCTCCTTCTCCAGCCAAGGAGCTTGACACTTGTGGGTGGGTCTGAAGCCTAAATCCCCACCCCTCTCTCTGCTGCCTCTTGTCTGAGGGCTCCCCCCACCACCCCGGGGTGGGGCGGGCAAACTATCTGTGCCAGCCTTAATATATAAATGCCAAAAAGCCTGAGCACAATGAGGAGGGGGTGGCTCCTGAGCTGATGAATGTTTCCGTCAAGCCAGCACTTGGCGTTCCAGGAACAGCCTGCCCTTCCCACCTCTTCGTCCATGGGCTCTAGCAAGGGCTCCTCGAGTTAGTTCAGGGACAGTCGCCACTGCTGCCCTCCCGTCAGTGGAGTGCTGTTGTAGCCACTGTCCCCGGGCTGCCCCACACCTGCTCAGCGATGTTGACGGAACATTCATTACACCCACTCTATGCACGAGGAAAGCGAGACCCGGAAGGAGCAGAACTCTGCACACGTAGTTGAGATGAGCCTAGAATCCAGATCCCGGGTCCCGTCTCCAGGTTTCCCCCCATGGGGTCCCACTGCTAGGGCATGGCTTGTGCCCCCAAGAAATGGGTGAGTTTCGGGGAGGCTGGGATCATCCTGCCGCCGTGGGACCAGCAGTGTCTCTTTGGCCCCCCAGCACCTGCCCCAGGGGATTCAAATGCTGCGGTGACAGTTGCTGCCAGGAGAATGAGCTCTTCTCCAGTCCCCTGAGGTGAGCCCAGGGCGATCTCCTTGGGCGCAGTCTACGGGGGGGACCGGATTTCCTGCCCGCAGCAGGGGCGGGGGTGCAGTGGGGACAGCCCGACACTCAGGGAGATGCTGGGGGTTCCTCGCCCTAGGATCTTTGTCATCACCTTCTTCACCATCACGCCGCTCCTGTGCATCTGCTGTCTGGCTAAGCGGTTCTGTGGCAGCTGCAGAGAACAGGAGGAAGACCCCTCGATGGATCACCAGGGGCCCCCGGAGCCGCCCTCCATTGCCCCCCCAGAGACAGTCAGGACGTCTGCCTCTGAGCCCCCGCCCCCCTACAGCGAGGTGGGTGTCTCTGCCCCGCTCCTGGCTCGGTTCCTCGGCTGGCCGTACCTCCCTATGGTCCAGATTTTTAGAGCAACGGGTTACAGTGAGGCCCTCCTCACACCAGCCCTGTGGACCTAGAGGGGGCTCCGTGGTCACCATGGGGTCACCTCTCCCCTTGGTAATCATGCACGGCCGGCACTGGGGGTGTGGGGGGTGATGGCTGCTGCCAGGCCCCCAGAAAACTCTGTGACCCCTCTTTCCCCTGCAGATTATTCTGAAGCCCGTCCTGACTCCCATGGAGCCGCCCCCTCCCTACAGCTTCGGGCCTGAGGAATATGCCGAGGTGCCCAGCGGCATCGACAACCCCGCCTTCTGAGCCACCTGCTGCCCGGAGCGACGCCATCAGCCACCTCCTCCCCCGTGCCTCCCGGATCAAGCCAGAGACTCTTGGGACCCCACCCTGTGATGCCCCCGGCCATCGTGCCGTGTCTCTGGCCATTCTGGGTTTTAACTTATTGCTTTTCCGGTCCCTGCCCCACCCCTTGCTGGGACCTGGTGGCAGAAACGGCCCAGCCGCCTCTGTTGTCCCCAGCGCCCGTCAGAAGTGGCAGTGTCCACCCCCCACCCCCGTCCCAGGTGGGAGGCTGCCAGGAGGAAAACGTCAACACTTAGAGGTGTCTGACGGCGGAACGGGCTACTCTGGGGAGTGGAGAGAACCCCATATCGGGGGGATATACAAATCCTGACTGGACAGCCAGCTCCGAGATACTATAGAGGGTACTTCTGTTCTGTAGGAGACTGGACTGTGGGCTCTGAGGCACCCCGGGTCTACCTGAATAGAGGAGACCCCGTTGCACCCTCCCCCCAAACGTGTACTCACTAAACCTTAGCTGATTGTCACTGAGAGTCCGCCTCTGGCTGGGCGGGGAGGTAACTGGGGATTGAGCCCAGGGACTGCGGGGAGGGGGGACTGTGGGGGCTGGTCACTGCATCTCCAAATCCCACCATGGACGTATTGATGAGGAGCCAGTGCAGACAGGACATCTGTGAACCACCCTCTGGGAAAGGATCTTTGGAGACGCTTTGACCCAGACCCAGGTCTCAGGGTGCCAAGAGCCGGACAGGAAGCTGGGGACCACGCGCGGCAGTGACTGCTCTTTTCTTCCCCACCCCATCCTCCTGCTGCCCTGCTCAGGAGTGGTGAAGTTCAGCTCCTTGCCTTCCTCGCCGTGGGGGTGGGGAGGGGGCAAAGGAGAGGGGTGTGGGGAGGCTGGCCATCTGTGGGGCAGGGCCTCTGGTCAGATCTTGATCTGCCCCACCCTGGAATCTCCTGGAAAGAGGAGAGGAAAGGGCAGATTCACCCTTCTCTTCCAGCCCAGCGTGGTTCCAGGTGCTTCCACCTCTGCTCAGCTGCAGGGTTTAACCCCTAAGGGGAAAGAAGCATTCACCCCCTCAGCTCACGAGAGAGTCATCTTTGTCCTCGGGGCCTGTAGCAAAGTGTGGAGCTGCGGGACTAGCATCGGGGACGCAGAGTGAGAGAGACCTTCCGAGATACGTGCCAGTATCTCGGGGCTCAGGCAGGGCTGGGCTCCTCCACCGTGACCCTGCCTTTGCCCTGCCCGCCTGCAGCCCGTGGAGGCTGGCCTTCCTCCCCGGATGGAGGGCACAGCAACAACACTGGCCGAAGCTCTTGGGAGGACCGGAAGTAGCACTGTCCCTGCTGCGAGCCTCCTCCAGGGCTCTCGATGATACCCATCCTTAGGGTGTCACGACCCAGGCAGGTGGCAGGGCCAGGAGCAGGGAGATGGCACAGCCAGCCCCAAAGATGCTCGGGCTGGGGCTGGGGACAGAGCTCCAAAGGGAGAACAGTAGTTTGGGATGAGATCGTGTCAGAGTTGGCAGTTAGGAGAATGAGCACAGCCTGAGATGTTTGTTTCCCTTCAGTTTCAGGAATGGGTGCAGCCCTGAGATGTTTCCCTTCAGTTTCAGGGATTGATCAAGGGGAGCAGAAGGAAGAAGGAATTTACTCATTGATGTAAATGAGGCCCAGTGAGAGAAGTCCCAGAGCTGATGCCCTCACCGAGTAAACACCCGCCTGTGCGGGAGGATGTTAAGCAATGGGATTTACAGACCCGGAGGAGGAGGTCACCTTCAGCCTGGATGCTACCTTCTTTTCTTCAGAGATGACATGAGAGCCCTTAAATCCTCGCCAGCAGCAGGGGAGTGGCCTGGAGGGTAGTAGGCCTCCTGAAACCTGGTGTTGCTGGGACCTGGTGGCAGAAACAGCCAGTTCAGCATCTCTGTTTATTGTCGGTAGGAGGGAAACGGGGGTGACCCTGAAGGGCAATCTAGCAGCATCCTTTCATGGCATGGATAGTTATAAATATCCTACTGTGTGTCTGGCGCTATGCCTGGCATGGGTATCCATTAAAATTTTATTTTATTTTATTAATGTTTATTTTTGAGAGAGGTGAGTGAGAGAGGGGCAGAGAGAGAGTGAGACACAGAATCTGCAGCAGGCTCCAGGCTCTGAGCTGTCAGCACAGAGCCAGACCCAGGGTTTGAACCCAGGAACTGTGAGATCATGACTCAAGCCAAAGTCGGATGCTTAAGCCACCCAGGTGCCTCCCCCATTAGAATTTTAAATGCTCATGACCCCAGCAATTCTACTTCTGCGAATGAACCTTCAGAAATGCTCATACAGGGGTGCCTGGGTGGCTCAGTTGGTTAAGTGCCCAACTCTTGATCTCAGCTCAGGTCTTGATATGAGGGTCATGAATTCAAGCTCTGCGCTGGGCTCTGAGATGGGCATTGAAGCCCATGTAAAACAGGAAGGAAGGAAGGATGAAAGGATCGGAGGGAGGGAGGGAGAGAGAGAAAGGAAAGAAAGAAGGAAAGAAATGCTCATACAGAAGAGGTCAGAATGAGGAGCACTGAACATTGTAGCTGGGGGGGGTGTGTAAACAAGAGCACCCTAAATGTTCATTGACAGAAGCCAATGAAACGCATCAGATCCATCCATATTGTGAGTGCAATGCGTCCTTTAAAAAGGATGAAGGAGATCTGAAGTACTGACCTGGCAGAACGTTCCTCATTTATCGTCAGAGAGAAAAGACAAGTTGCGGAATAGTTATAGTCGATGATCTCCATTTGTAAATACACACTCCATCATACATATTTTATGTATATATGTATATATATTTTCTCCTTTGCAAATGTATAGAAAAGATCCACAGTCACTTCCCACACTTTTAACAGTGGTTGGTGCTGTGGGATGGAGGGACAGAAGGATCCAATTGTAAGGGGTTTTTTCCTTTGCTTTGTCATGCTTTGAATTTTTTACAATAAGCGAGCATTGCTCTCAGATTTAAAAAAAAAAACTCTGATGGAAATATAGGCAGCTTTCGAAGTTTATAAAGACTTGTCTTGTGGACTTTGATCGACGGCAATTCACATATTATCAGCTCTGCTATGAGGAAGAGGCTAGAAGAACAGACGTTTGGCACACATATGACATGCTTGCCACCAGGGGTTAGGTCATCAATGAACAAGGGAAAGCCTGGACACCTGCCAGACATTTGAGGGCATGTGCTGACCATCTGTTACCCCTATGCAGATCTGTGACTGGCGGCACTGGATGTATGTCGGATGTGTGGCTTGTTGGATGGGTAGATGAGCAATTTCACAGTGAAGGAACTCTTCTTTTGCACTTGGTTTAACAGCTCAACCCTAATGAATGAATAACGAGAGATAGAATCACTGAATGAATAAATCAATGAATGAATGAACGAGTGGGCATATGAGTGAATGAAATAATGGGCGGATCTGCCACCAGACATGTCAGGACACATGTGGCATGAGAAGAAGGCACTCCTTGGGGCTGTGGACTTCTGGCTGCGGGGGACCCCCTCCCCCAGAGGATGGAGAGTAGAGGGAAAGCTGTGTGGCAGGGGGCATCCTGGGGGTGGGGGAGAATCTCCCCTCACCCTGGGACTGGGATTCCGAACCCCAGCTTCTGATACTGTCGTTTCTGCAGCCTGCATCTCCAGGTCTCGGTTTCTCTGTCTGCACAGTGAAGAGCTTCGCCCTTTCCAGCTCTGGTAGGATTTAGCTCTCAGGCCCCCAAGTTGGGAGGGGCTCAGGAGCTAAGAGAAGCCAGGGGTCCTCCTTGACCACAACAGCCTTGTCTCCAGCCCTCCTCAGCCACACACTCTGGTCTTGTCATCCCTGGTGACCTCAAATCTCCCACTCCCTGAAGCCCTGAATGCCACCTCCTGTTTTTTTCCAGCTCAGGCCCTGCATTAGCCCCATGGCAGCAATTCTCTGAGCTCACGGAGGCCTCCGGGCCATTGGCCTGAGCCCCTTTGCAACGTCATCCGCCATGTCCCCACTGTCCTCACCCAGCCTAGAGTCCTTGATCCAGCCTGATAATCACTGCGCTGCCTCTAACCCCTTTACCCCTTCTCCATCCATCGCGCTGACCTGGCAAAACCCCAGACTCTGGTTGGGTCCAGATTTTGCTCAAGAACCAGCACACCGGTGCAATTGGGCTCACTTTAGAATCCAAGCTGCAGATCTCAAGCAGGCCCTCAACTCCTCCAACACACCTTGGAAGCTTCCTGTCCTTGGGGCGCCTGGGTGTCTCAGTCAGTTAAGCGTCCGACACTTGATCTGGGCTCAGGTCACGATCTCTCGGTTTGTGAGTTCGAGTCCCACATCAGGCTCTGTGAGGAGTGCGCAGAGCTTGCTTGGGATTCTCTCCCTCTTTCTCTGCCTCTCTCTCTCAAAAATAAATACGTAAACTTAAAAAAAAAAAGCTCCCCATCCTCACTCTTGAGATGACATAATTACTACTTCTACTCTCTTTGAATTTCCCACACTCCCGGCCTCAATGCAGATGATGACAGCACCACATACTTCAGAGAGAAAAGTGGATTCAGTCACAGGAGAATCAGCTAACACACCCCTCACCTCTGGTGACATCCCCCAGCTGAGCTCCACCCTTCACATCCTCTCTGGATGTCGCTCCTGCAATTATGATGCATCAGCTATTTCTCCCTCATCGGCAGACCTTTGTCATTATCCTCTGGCCAGAAGTATGCCTCGTCGCCCATCTTCGAGAAGCCCTGCCCTGATACCCTCATTCCTCTGTCTGCCGTTCCGTGCCCTTCCCCCCCTCTCCCCGTCGGCATTCCACCCTGCTCCAGCCAGCCCTTTGTCCCCGTCGTGATCTGCAGTGGCTCTTGTCCACATCACCAGTAACCCACATCTTGCCGAAGCCAAAAGTCAGTTCTCTAGGCTCATTTACTCAGTCTGTCAGTGGCATTTGACACACTTCGTCACTTCCTCCTTCTCAAAAAGCTTTCTCTTCCAGACCTCTCTGA
This sequence comes from Crocuta crocuta, assembly GCF_008692635.1. Classification (NCBI taxonomy): domain Eukaryota; kingdom Metazoa; phylum Chordata; class Mammalia; order Carnivora; family Hyaenidae; genus Crocuta; species Crocuta crocuta. The sequence continues at coordinate 2,601,263 of NW_027532169.1, read as the reverse complement.
CTCCACTCTCCCGGGTTCTCCTCCTACGCAGCTCCTTCTCAGGCTCCTTCACTTTCCTCTCCTCCTCCACTATCTCTGAGTGATAGTTGAACCAAATGACCCGAGCTGACTTTGACTCCGTCTTTATCTTCATTGCCTCCCTGTAGTGGCTCTCATCTGGGTCTGTGGCTTCACAAACCATCTACTGTCTGGTGGATCTCATATCTTTGTCTCTGGCCAAGGCTTCTCCCTTGAACTCCAGACTTCCGTCCTTAACAACTATTTAGTTACCTACACCTCCACTTGGACACTGAATGAATCACTTACCTCCATCCCACCCCAAAGCCAAGTCCTTCCTGAGTTGCCCCATTCTAGATAGATGCCAGCCAGCCAGCTGATCAGGCCGAAAAACCAATGATCGTGATTTCTTTCCATGTCTTACCCTCTCATCCTGCCGCCCAATCAGACCGATGCTACTTTTCACCATTTCACTGTTCAAGCCCCGGACCAAGACACGGTCAAGTGTAGCTTACGCCATCCTAATGACATTCTAACTGGTTTCCTGCCTCTGTTCTTGCGTCCCTCTTGCTGCTGCTGTTTATCCTACGCGCTAAAGTCAGGGAGGGCTTCCTAAGCACAAATAAGACACATCATTCCCTGGCTTGGAAGCCTCTGATGGTTGCCCATTGGGGTCCCAATAAACTCCAAACCCCTGACTGCAGCCTGAGGGACTAACAAGGTGCAGGGCCTCCCATCCTCTCCAAAATCATCTCTCACCTCTCCCCTCCCTCCTCGCTGCATTCCAGCCACAGAGGCCTTCTCTCTGAGCCTTGACTGTCCCAAATCAGCCTGACTCAGGGCCTTCGATGGCCTTTCTGCTTGGAAGCGCCTCCTCTCCCCAACTTCTGCCAGAGTCTTCACGTGGCTGCCATTTTTGCATCATCCTGGTTCCAGTGACAAGCTGTCACTTCTCCAAGAAGTCTTCCCTGACCACTCTATTACATGGACCTATTTTATTTTCTTTATAGCGCTTCCCAGTCCCCGGAATCATCTTATTTCTTTATGTGCTTATGTGTTTTCGGTCTGTTTCCCTGCTCTGGACCCAACCTCCTTAGGGACAGTGATTTGCCATGTTTACAGTCCCATCCAAAGTCTAGAATAATGCCTAGCATGTGATAAGTGTCAGTCTTTGTTGAATCATCCTGTGGCCACCTTGAAAGCAAAGCTCCAAAGTTCCTGCAAGAGAAACACCCATGTAAGGAGCTCCTTGGACGTAGTTTATTTCACCATAAAACTTGTTTTCCTTCTGATAATCCCTGTGAAACTTCGAGATCCTATCAGCCTATGGACATTTGAGAGAAATGCTGATATAGTCCAACCTCCATCTTATTATGGATGAGATGAACAAAATCCTGAAAAGAGAAGTGACTCATCCAAGGTCACACAGCTGTCAGGGCCAAACGTTGGATTTAAAAGTCAGCCTGGGTGGCTCAGTCGGTTGAGCATCCAACTTCAGCTCAGGTCATGATCTCGCAGTTTGTGAGTTCGAGCCCCACATCGGGCTCTGTGCTGACAGCTCAGAGCCTGGAGCCTGCTTCGCATTCTGTGTCTCCCTCTCTCTCTCTGCCCTACCCCGACTCGCGCGCTCTCTCTCTTTCTCTCTCTCTCAAGAATAAATAAAAATTTAAAAACTTAATAAATAAATAAAGTGTCCTCAAGATGATAGAGATGGAAAATGAATTACCAGGTGCCCATGATCAGGGATGACATAGGGGGTCAGAGTGGGTGTAGCTATAAAGGGTGGCAGAAGGGACATCTTTGCAGCAGTGAGACAGCTCTGTACCTCGACTGCAGTGGTGGTAATAGGTCTACACGGCTGACAAAATGGCAAAGAATACACTGTCTCAGGATCAGTGTCCCGACTTTGATTCTGTGGATAAGATGTAACCACCAGGAGATATCGGGCAAAGAGAACTTGGGACTTCACTTGCTATCTTTGCCATTTCTGTGAATCTGCAATGATTTTAGAATAAAAAGACTGTAAGAAATCCATTTCCTACCTCCACATTCAAGCGCTTTTTTACGTAAAGATCATTAGGTCAAATTTCAGTTCAGTTTATACACCCAGGGTCCAATACAAAACCCTGTTTACTGCTTTTTATAATCTGCAGTTCATTTAAACTAGTAATTTGGGTGCAGAGAGATGTAACTTACAGACTCTCCACTGCAGCGGCGACTGCAAAGTTCAGTGGATTTTCTCCCTTCCTTCACACTTGACCATGACTTTCTGGTAGCCAATTGTATGGTTCCTGCTCACACAGAGACACAGAGACAAGAGGAAGACGTCAACTTGAGGGAAGAGTTTCCTGGCCATCTGGGAGCACTTCCGTGGGACATGATTTGTGTATATGTATATTTGTCAATATACATTGTTTGCTGACTTCTAAACTAAAACATAATATTAGTGTCTTATCTTTCTACCTCTCATCCCCTACACAGCTTGCTTGTGCTGTTGGTTGTTTTTGTTGTGGCTTTGTTTCTCCAATTTCGTTTCCAATTTCCTTTACTGTGATGAAATATACATAACATGAAATCTACCATGTCCATTAAAAAAAATTTTTTTTGTTTTTTTATTTATTTTTGAGAGACAGAGAGAACAGGGGAGGGTCAGAGAGAGAGGGAGATACAGAATCTGAAGACAGGCTCCAGGCTCTGAGCTGTCAGCACAGAGCCTGACGCGGGGCTCGAACCCACGAACCGTGAGATCGTGACCTGAGCCAAAGTTGGACGCTTAACCAACTGAGCCACCCAGGTGCCCCTACCATGTCCATTTTTAAGTGTAGAGTTCAGTGGTGTCAAATGCATTCACCATGTTGTATATCCATCACCACATCGCCGTGGTGACTCTTTCCATCTCCGTAGCTCCTTTCCTCTGGTAAAACTATAACCATTAGATTTAATAACTCTCCATTCTCTCTCCCTTCCCCCACCCCCCTGCCCCTGTCCCATTCCTGGCAACCACCATCCTGCTTTCTGTCTCCATGACTTTGACTCCTCTTATATGACTAACTACCTCATATAAGCAGAATCATACAGTATTTGACTTTGAGGTCTGGCTTGTTTCACTCAGCATAACATCGTCAAGGTTCATCCATGTTGTAGCATGTGTTAGAACCTCCGTCCTTTTTAAGGCTGAACAAATACTCCATTGTATGCATTTGCCACATTTTGCTTATCCATTCATGTGTTGATGGAACTTGGGTTGCTTCCACATTTTAGCTATTGTGAATAATGCTGCTATGAACACGCTGTACACACAGCTCTTCAAGACCTTGCTTTCAATTCTTTTGGGTATCTGCCCACAGGTGGAATTACTAGATCATATGGTAATTCTATGTTTAGTTTTTTTGAAGAACCACTAGACTGTGTTCCACCATTTTACATTCCCACCCACAGTGCACAGGCTTTTAATTTCTTTTATATATATATATATATATTTTTAATTTTTTGGTTTTATTTATTTTTGAGAGCAAGAGAGACAGAGCACAAGTTGGGGAGGGACAGAAAGAGAGGGAGGCACAGAACCTGAAGCAGGCTCCAGGCTCTGAGCTGTCAGCACAGAGCCCGATTTGGGCCTCGAACTCACAAACTGTGTGATCATGACCTGAGCCAAAGTCGGACGCTTAACCGACTAAGCCACCCAGGTGCCCCTTGAATAGTGTTTTTATATTCTTTGGGTAAATACCCAGTAGCAGAATTATTGGATCATATGGTAATTCTATTTTAAATTTTTTTAAAGAGCTTCCATACTGTTTTCCATAGTGGCTGCACCAGTTTGCATTCCCACTAACAGTGCATGAGGGTCCCTTTTTCTCCATATCCTTTTTATTTTTTCTTGTGTTTTTTATTTTAGGCATTCTGACGGGTGTGAGGTGATATCTCATTGTGGTTTCGATTTGCATTTCTCTGATGGTTAATGACGTTAAGCATCTTCTTATGTGTTTGTTAGTCATCTGTATGTCTTCTTTGGATCAATGTCTATTCACGTCTTCTGCCCACTTTCTAATTGGATTTTTTGTGGGTTTTTGGTGTGGAGTTGTATAAATTCTTTATGAATTTTGGATACTAATCCCTTATTGGCTATGTCACTTGCAAATATCTCCTTTCATTCAGTAGCTTGTCTTTTTGTTTTGTTGATTGTTTCCTTTGTTGTGCAGAAACTTTTAATTTTGATGTAATCCCAATAGTTTATTTTTGGTCTTGTTTCCCTTGCCTTAGGAAACATCTCTAGAAAAATGTTGCTACAGTGGATGTCAGAGAAATCGCTGCCTGTACTCTCTTCTAGGATATTTATGATTTCAGGTCTCACATTTAGGTCTTTAATCCATGTGGAGTTTATTTTTGTGTATGGAGTAAGAAAGTGGCCCACATTCTTTTGCACATAGCTTGTCCAGTTTCCCCAGCACCATTTGTTGAAGAGACTCTTTTTCCCATTGTGAATTCTTAACTCCTTTGTTGAAGGTTAATTGACCATACAGTCATGGGTTTATTTCTGGGCTTTCTATCCTGTTCCACTGATCTCGTTGTCTACTTTTGTGCCAGGACCATACTGTTTTGATCACTACAGCTTTGTAGCGTATCTTGAAATCTGAGATTATGATACCTCCAGTTTCGCTCTTCTTTTTCAAGATTGCTTTGACTATTTGGGGTCTTTTGTGGTTCCATAAAATTTTAGGATAATCTGTTCTTGTTCTGTGAATCCCTGTGGGCTTTTAATATACAGCTTTTATTATGTTGAGGTAGTTTCTTTCTAATCCTAGTGTGTTAAGGGTTTTTATCATGAAATCCTGTTGAATTTTGTCAAGTTCTTTTTCTGCATCAACACAGATCATCATTTGTGTTTTTTCCCTTCATTCTGTTAATGCGTGTATTACATCAATTGAACTTTATATGTTGAAGCATCCTTGCGTTCCAGGAATAAATCCCACTTGGTCATGGTGTGTAACCTTTTTCATGTGCTTCTCAATTAGGTTTGCTGGCATTTTGTCGAGGATTTTTATATCAACGTCCGTAAGAGAAATTGGTCTGTAGGTTTCTTATAGTGTCTCTGTTTAGCTTTGGTATCAGGCTGGCTTCCTATGAATTTAGTACGCTGGCTTCCTGGAATGGCTTAGGAAGTGTTCCCTCATCATTAGGTTTGGAAATGTTTGAGAAGAATTGGTATTAGTTCTTCTCTAAGTATTGGGTAGAATTCACCAATGAGGCTATCAGGTCCGGGGCTTTTTTTTNTTGGTCCGAAGATTTTTGATGACTGATTCAATCTCCTTACTAGTCACTGATCCATTCCAATTTTCTGCTTCTTCACAGTTTCATCTTGGTGCGTTTTGTGTTACTACGAGGGGCCCTCGTCCGTGTGCCCCTGAGATCTGAAGCAGTAAACAGTAGTCAGAGCGCAGCTCCCTGACATTTGGAAGCTGGGGTCCTTTGGCCCACCTGGGTTCCCACGTGTGGTGTGCAAGCGGCTCCAGGAACTCGTGCACAGCAGCTTGCCACCTGGCTGGGGGTGGGGGATGGGCAGCTGCTACTGTGCTAAGAGCTGAAATCGACTGAAATTAACTGCAATTTACTGCCCTGAGATTTCCCCTGGAACTCGCAAGCCTTTAATAGACTCCAGAGTTCCAAAATAGTTACATCAGACAGGCTGCCAGTGGCATTGATGTCTAGGTGAGGAAATAGATGCCCGTCGCTTACTACACCATTGTCCTCCCAGACTCCTCCCAGTTGGATCATGGTTTAATTGTATCCATTTGAGAAAATCAGTTGTGTTACCTGGGAGTTGACCAATAATTTACTCAAAACGTGCTTTAGTTTCCTGCCAACATTTTCCCCGAACAAAGGATGTTAAGAACTTTGATCAGAGACTCCAGAAGACAATGTTGTGTTTTGACACAGCAATAGCAGAACTTTCATGAGCCATTAACCCCCAAACTTATTATTCTGCACATTTTTCCATATGTCCAATCCCCTAGGTTTTCTTGGGTCCGCCTCCACCTGCAGGCCTCATCCTCATTCGCATAGTCACTGAGGGACTAGGGAGCAGCTCTTTTTGGCTAAGTGGCTCTGCCTCTCGGACCACAGCTGACTGGTTCAGGGGAGGCACAGATGAAATCTGGGCCCATCAGAGCCCTTCCATGAGAATTTTGGATTTGGATCTCAGTGTAGTCTGTCTAATCTCTGGATCGCTCAGGTAGCAGAGCTGTCAGGTGGAGGAGCTGAAGTCACTGGACCCATGTCAGCCGCTACACGAAGAAACCTATAGTGAGAACGAAAGAAGCCAACATTTAAAAGGAAGTGGGGACAGGAGACAGAGGGAAAGTCTTGATAACCATTTAATGCCTGGCTCCAGTTGTTCCTAAGGTCTAGCTGCCTTCGCATAGTCTGGCCACTCCACTTTTCTTTGGCAACCGATTGCTAATAATTCCTCATTCCCTCAAGCCAGTGTGAGCTGGTTTATTGTTACTTGAAACCCCAAGAGCCCAGAGTAACCTACTAGACCCACTCCCTCACTTTACAGATGAAGAAACAGATCCCGAGAAAAGCTGTGACTTCCCTAAGGCTCTGAGGTTAGTGAGCGGCTGGGCTGGAATTGAACCCTGCATTTCCAGACTGTAGCTCCCACGTGTTTCTGCACAGCTTCTGTGACTGCAGTGCTGCGTGACATTTCTAAAGCCTGTCGGAGATTTCCAACGCCCTCAGTTGGAAGGGAATGCAGCTGTACCTCCTCCTATCGACGAAACAAAAGGGAGAGGATAAAAATAGGAGACCACCAAAAACATAACTGGGGACATAGAACCTGGAGGGTCGGCACAGGAAACGGAGAGTGGGAAGAACAAAGTCAGCGTTGTTACAGGGACAAACTCAAAGGGTATCACACTATTTGTGGCTGAGCAAGGAAGACGGGATCAAAGGAGCTCTTTACCTCTTTGCAAAACTTTCATGCAGGATTCAGATTAAACTGAGCCAATAAATATCCTCCTCACCAAGGCTCAAGAGAGAGGACAGACCCACTCAAGTGTCAGCTGCTCATGGGTCCCCAAATGGTCCAGCCTTCTGAGGCCTCCCTTATAAAATCAGACAGCTTGAGGGGGCGTCTGGGTGGTTTAGTCGGTTAAGCGTCCGACTTTCGCTTAGGTCATGATCTCGTGGTTCGTGGGTTCGAGCCCCGCGTCGGGCTCTGTGCTGACTGCCAGCTCAGAGCCTGGAGCCTATTTCGGTCTGTGACTCCCTCTCTCTCTGACCCTCCCCTGCTCACGCTGTCTCTCTCTCTCTCTCTCCTAGAAATAAATAAAACATTAAAAAAAATTTTTTAAAAAATCAGACAGCTTGAGGGGGGAGGTGCAGACACTTACCTCTGCATAGTTGTGCAGCCTTGCCGCCCCGTTAGGTCCTATCGTTCACCATCCCCTCCTGTTTCCTCACCCCACCTTAGACAGCCCTCCTTCCTGCCTCCCACCTCCCCAGCGCCACTGACAAAGTCGCATGTGTGTCACTTTCCCGGAAGGCCTGGGGTAACGAGGGTGATGGGCCCTGGCAGAGCACATGATAAATGCGGGAACAGAGTGGTCACTGCTACATAGATGATCTACCAACCTGGACTGGAAAGGGGCGGCAAGGCGACAAGCAAGAACTTCAGTTTGGTCCCAGTGACCTTGCTAGAAGCAAGTGGTTGGGAGGACAGGTTGCTCAGCGACCCCCCACCTACATAGGCCATGGCAGGTCTTTACCCAGGACAGGCGCAATCCCTTGGCCGACGCTCTGGCAATCCGGGGCCACCCAGGAAGCCACCATCCCCGTGCGCCCTGAGCCTGGCACAGTCAAATAGTACTTCAGTGTGTTCCTGGGGCAGACGGCAGGTTTGGGGCACCCCCAAGCCCCAACCTTGGCAGAACCTGTCTAGAGGATGACATTTCAAGCATGGGCATGATACGTATCGATCATCCTTGACCTTGAGACTCCAGCCCTCCTACCTCGGGTCTACCGGGGGCTCCCCGGGGCCCTGCCTGCAGCTGGGTTTCTCCTTTTCCCCTTGTGTTCCCCCCTAAGAACCCCGAACTGCAGCCTGCAGCCCACTCTGAAGAGCATTTTAACTCTTTTTATCTAAGACTTTGCATCACTCCGAGGTCTTGTGTTCCATGAACAAAAAAATGGTAGTCGAAGTGCCTTTCCCAGTCCCAGGAGTGATTATCTGTAAATGTGATTCTGCCTGATTCTGGACCAACAAATACAATACACGGACCCTGGCAAAACACATGCCCCCCCCATCTCCAAAACATTAACCTGATCCACATGTGTGCCTACTGCGCTTTCCGTACCCCAAAGTGGGGCATGTGTTCTGATACTGGCACAGAACTATCCTAGAAAATCCAGGATGTGCTATCAAGTCTATTTCTCCATGTAGCTACCACTCACACCAGCAAGAAGGATGGTATCAATTTCATGACTCTCTTTTAACCTGGGAAATGTCAGGACCCCCCCCCCCCCGGGGTAGCTTCTCAATCTCAGACACAGGAGAAAGCCTTGGGGAGCCTCTAGAATCCTAATAAGCCGTGAGAATCAGACAAATTTAATTCCAAGGTGGTTGGCAGTCTCTCAGAAGTCCTCAGTGGCCATGACCTGTTCCAGCCAGGTTCCTCGGAGCACCTATCAGGCTGACCACGTTCCTCCTTGGGCTTCTCCCTCTTTTTTAGCTCCTATTTGAGGCCGGTTCTGCCAGGCCCTCTGCATGAGCACCCACAAGGTTCATGGAGGACTCCATCTCCATCTCCATGGGGGGCCCTTGTCAATCCTGGCCACGAGGGATAGGACACCCCCCCGCCCCGGCCCTTGCACAAGCTGTCTACAGTTCNCTGGATAGAATTCAGGGAATCTGTGAAGTGAAATGGGAAAGCTATTACACCTTGATTTTCACCAACCTCAAACTGGAATTTGGCATTCCTTCATCTTGAAGGTAGGCAAAAAGCCATGACAATATTAGTTCAGTGCTACCTGTGGATTTGTCCCATAGAAACCACAGATGGGGGCGCCTGGGCGGTTCAGTCAGTTAAGCATCCGGCTCTTGATTTCGGCTCAGATCATGATCTCACGGTTGTGAGATCAAGCCTCGCATTGGGCACTGCACTGGGCATGGAGCCTGCTTAAGGTTCTCTCTCTCCCTCTCATAAAGAAAAGAAATGAAATGAAAAGAAAAGAAATAAGAAAATACCGATGTGTCTCACAGACATTACAAGTGTGTTAAAATACTTATTCTCAGAACTACTTTAAGATCAAGTTAGTTATTCGACTCACTGCTAGATCTCTCTATTTAGTATTTTCATAAAGAAGCGCATACATTCATTATTTTATCACAGTTTTTCAAAATATTTTGATTACTACATTTGAACACAACTCGTTTTTTCTCGTTCCAATGTCCTTTGGCTTTATACATTTAAAGTGCACTTATGTATTTTTCTGAGAAGGCGTCCATAGACTTCAGATTGCCCAACAGACCCAGAGCAAAAGCAAAATAAAACAGAAATTGGGGTGCCTGACGGGCTCAGTCAGAGAGTGCATGACTCTTGATCTTGGGGTCATGAGTTTGAGCCCTACATTGGGCATAGAGATTACTTAAATAAAAACTTAAAAAAAACATAAAACAAAATAAAATAATAATTGTGTCTCTCTGAACTCTGGGAAGAGGGTCCAGCCATAAGATACATCTAGGGGAGAAATTCTGTGTTTTTAAGAGAAAGTAAAAGTTGTTTGCTTGGGAAGGGCATCTGTTTATGCAAGATAATGAAGAAGGGCCCATGAGGTCGAGGCCGTCGCATTCCCAGGGGGCTATGACAAGCCTCTCTTTCCATGTGTTTGCCACCTCCCCTGGCCGATCTGTCATGTGTCCCTCAGTGGAAGTGGCCTGGGCCACCACATCCCCCTCCCATGTCCTTTATATCCTGTCACTTGATCTGTATGTGCCTACACATGCATTGCATGTTCCTTCTGTCCTGTTTTGGTTCAGGGCCTGCCATGAACCCCCCACATGTCAGTTGCATGTGCACATACGAATCTCATATGTGAGTCACTTGTCCATGGGGTAGCATTTCCCTGATAGATCTAGTGTGTGTCTGACATGTAACTATCAGGATAACTCACGTATTCATTCATTCATTCATTCATTCATTCTTGAGTTCTTACTTTGGCAGTCACTGTTTCAGGCCGAGTGGATACAACACTGAACAAAGAACCGAAAAGCCCTGCCTTCGCGGAGGCAAGACAATAAATGCCAGAGTGATCACTAAATATTCAACTGAAAGTTCTTCTTCTTCTTCTTCAATATAATCGTAACAATATGGCCAGCATATAAATGAACGAAGAGGTCTAATGCCTAAATAAATCATAGAGTATGCTACCAGGTGATGCGTGCTGGGAAAGCTCAGGGCATGGTAAGAGATTTTACCATGTGGGTTGTGGCGCAGAGTGACACAACTGTAAATCGGGAGGTCAGGGAGGCCCCTCAAAGACTCATTTGGGGACAGACTTGAAGGAGGCAATCACGTGAGCCTTGATGTGATCAAGGAAACATGTTCCAGGGAGAAGGGCAGCAGGTGCAAAAGCCCGGGGGTTGGAGCGTGTTTGGTAGGTCGGAGGACATCAGGGAGGCCAGTGTGGCCGAGTGGAGGAAATCATTAGGAAACCAGAGGACTGGCCCAGTTTCCCTCCGTCTCTAGGAGTTCAGAGTTTGCTTGTCACCCTCCACCCGTGACGCGCCGTGACACACGCCCAGCTGCTCTGGGGCCTGCGCACCTGTTGTGGAAACCACCGCCCATTGTGGTCCTGGCTCATTTGACACACTTGGATGTGTGAGAACAAAAAAACCTTCTCTCTGCCAACAGGTGGGTATGGCCGCTGGCCCAGAAAATAAAAGTCACCAGAGGGAGCCAGAAGGATGCAAGGGGAGGTCCCAGCTCTGCCACCTGACGAGCGCGCCGTTCCTGGCCCGGAGGGCCCCTGTTGCTTATCCTTTGACCTCACCTCCCTTGAAACTCAAAACTGACTTGAGGACGCGAGGGTCGGCTCAGGAGCAAGGTAAGATCTCCGCATGGCCTCTGTTTTATTTTTAATCCTGAAGTCTCCCACATGGTTTAATGCTTCAGGTCTTCGTGCAGGGGAAGCTGGAGCCTCAATCCTAAACAAAGAAAAATGTGAACTAGATGCGGCACCTGGGTGGTTCAGTTGGTTAAGCGTTCGACTCCAGCTCAGGTCATGATCTCGCAGTTCATGGGTTCAAGCCCCGCGTCGGGCTCTGTGCTGACAGCTCAGAGCCTGGAGCCTGCTTCAAATTCTGTGTCTCCCTCTCTCTCTCTGCCCCTCCCCTTCTTACACACTGTCTCTGTCTCTCTCTCTCTGTAAAGTAAATAAAACATTTTTAAAATAATAAACAAATAAATAAATAAACACATATGTGAATTAGAACTGACAGTCTTGCAATCATTTGAAAGGATGGCTGGCGGGAGGACACCCTCTGGGACTCCTTGTCCTCTGCTGCCATCGTCTGGAGGGAGGAAGGACTGCAGAGACACGAGGGACAGACCCACAGGGCGGGGGGGGGTAGTGTGTAGTGTGGGACCGCAGGGACTGAGCCCCCTTCCCACTGACTAGAGGACACAGGGCCTTCTCTGGAGAGGACAGCAATGCACTTCACAGGAAGAGGCAGGGAGCGTGGCTTGAAAAACTGGTTTCTAGGCCCATTTCAGGGCCCAGAGGGGGCCAATGTCAAAGAAGGGGGCTCCAGTAAGGACGATGTACTCTCCTTTCCTTCTACAAAAGAGGGAACCAACACCAAGGCAGCTATATGTTTTTCTCAAACTGAACTACACCTTAGGGACCGAGTCAGCATTCGAACCCCGAGCCCTGAGCTAAATCGAGGGTCGCTTTAGAGCCTGGCTACTCGGAGGGTAGTTCTTGGACTAGCAGTCCCCGCGTCACATCAGAACTTGGTAGAATAATACAAGATCTCAGGTCCCATCGGAAACTTACCGAATCGGGCTCAGCATTTTAACACCCGCCCTGGTCAACCGGCTTGCACGTCGGAGTGCGTCTGAGATTTCCTAGGAGGATGTGTGAAGGCATTTCTATTTCCCCATGTTCTACATGCTCACTGTGAAGAAATTCAGACAATATGGGAAAATTTAAAGTGGAAAGCAATAAACACTGTGGTGTATAAATCGCCTTCCGAATATTTTCTGTGCGCGCACACCCACATTTTTATGAAAAGCAGATTGTATTCTCCATAGTATCCTATACCCTTTGCTTTTTTGAAAAAAAATTTTAAACATTTTTTATTTATTTTTGCAAGGCAGAGAGAGAGAGACAATCCGAAGCAGGCTCCAGGCTCTGAGCTGTCAGCGCAGAGCCTGATACGGGGCTCGAACTCACAGACCACGAGATCATGACCTGAGCTGAAGTCAGACGCTTAACCAACTGAGCCGCCCAGGGGCCCCTCCTTTGCTTTTTACTTAAGATTCTTAAGTATGATTTCTGTTCCGAAAGAGTAGCTGTTCGATGAATAGTTGCTAAATGAAAAAATTGCCTTAAACAATAGTCAGGGGTGTGTTCGTTATCTATTGCTGCGTTCAAAATTACTCCCAAACCTAGCACTTTAAGCTAACATATATTTATCATCTGACAGTATTTCTGAGACTCAGAATCTGGGAGTGGCCTGGTGGGTAGTTAGGGCTCAGAGTCTGTCACAACATCACCGTCAACATGAAGGCCACCTGAAGGCTCCGTCGCCTGGGCTAAGCCAGCACTGCACTCGCCTGACCTCATACAATTGCCATTTTATCTTTACAGGGTTCCCTGCATGTACCCCGGCACTGGTCTCAATCATGCATTCATTTACCAGCCAGGGTGAGTTTGAAAAAAGGCAAACCCAACCTTGCTGTCCCCTGCTTAAAATCCACCTGGGGTTGGGGCGCCTGGGTGGCTCAGTCGATTAAGCTTCTGACTTCAGCTCAGGTCATGATCTCACAGTTCGTGGGTTTGAGCCCTTCATTGGGCTCTGTGCTGACAGCTAGCTCAGAGCCTGGAGCCTGTTTCAGATTCTGTGTCTCCTTCTCTCTCTGACCCTCCCCTGCTCACGCTGTCTCTCTCTCTCTCTCCTAGAAATAAATTTAAAAAAATAAATAAATAAATAAAAAACATTTTAAAAAATCCACCCAGGGCTTCTCATGGCTCTTAAATATTCGGAGTATAAAAAATAAACCAGGGGTGCCTGGGTGGCTCAGTTGATTAGGCGTCCGACTTCTGCTCAGATCATGATCCCTCATGGGTTCGAGCACCGTGTTGGGCTCTGTGCTGACAGCTAGCTCAGAGACTGGAGCCTGTTTCAGATTCTGTCTCCATCTCTCTCTGACCCTCCCCTGCTCACTTTCTCTCTCTCTCTCTCTCTCCCTCAGAAATAAATAAAACATTTAAAAAAATTAAACAAACAAACAAACAGGACCTCCTGGGTGGCTCCATTGGTGATGTGTCTGGCTTCGGCTCAGGTCATGATCTCACCGCTTGTGAGGTCGAGCCACGTGTCAGGCTCTGTGCTGACAGCACAGATTCTGTGTGTCCCTCCCCTGCTCATGCTCTGTCTCTCTCAAAAATAATAAATAAAACATTTAAAAGCTTTAATAAATAAAACAAACAAGGGTCTACAAGGCCCTGGGGGTCTGGCCCCTGCTGAAGCCCCCTCTGTCCCCTCCTGGCTTTACCCCCTCCATGTCTACGGTCCAGCCCCGCCTGCGGCCCAAGCTCCGACCTGCTTGGGCTTCCTCCAACCAGAACTCCCTCCGCACGCACTCATCACGCACACATTCACACGGGTGCGTGTGCACACACGAGACGACTTCACAGACCATGGTCAGGCCTTCGTCCCGGGTCCCGATGCCCAACGAATGGTAGGCCCTCAATAATATTTGCTGAACACACTATCTTCATGGCAAATTCTTTCCTTGGGTTGTGGTTTGCCTTTAACTTACTGTTTCCTTAGCGTTCAGAAGTTTTACATTTGATGTCATCCAACTGGTCAGTCTTTCTTTTGGGATTTCTCTATTGCTTTGTGCACAGAACATTCCAGAATTTTCTAAGAAGAGCAGGTGCCTGAACGAGAGCCCATGTTTGAGGAATTCAGATTAGGAGGAACAGGAAGCTGACAACCTTGATGGACACTGACGGAGGGTGTCAGGTCAGGTGGGCCGGCCCAAGTTCATGGCAGTACCGGTGGGGGTAAGCACGTCCTGGGCACGGTGTGCTTGGCCCACCACGTCTTTGTGGCGCTCGCCACGTCCCTGACGGGTCGGGGAAGTGTTAATACCCTAGGACATGTCCAACCTACACATTGACTTGTAAAGTAAGAACGGAAGGACTGAGTCGTAGTTTATTAGGGACGGGCTCTGAGTGTGCGCGCGCATGTGTGTGCACGTGTGTTCACACACATCAATGTGTCTAAGAGAGGCTTCAGACGGAGAACAGTATCTTTGAAGAGTCCAAGCTGGTTTGTGCTCAGATGGTCTTCATTCGGTCCCCAAAGAGACTGGAGTCCCCTGCTGTCTCATCCAAAACCCGCCAACGGGGCAGGAAGAGGGTGTTACTGACCAAGAAACGTGACCGTGTTCCTCAGGGTCTCATCCTAGCCTTGGTTTCACAGAGGACAGGACCACTCAGCTCTGGTCCCACCCCGCTTCTCCGCCCCCCTGCCATGAGACTCATGGGCAAAACCATCCGCGCAACACAGCAGTCTCTGCGGGGAGCCCCTGTCCACAGGCATCCTCGGCTCCTGGCTGGCGGTCTCACCCTTGGCCGTGAGAAGAGGCTGCCTTCTGGTGCTCAGAAAAACACCTGTAACCTGCAGCCATTTGGGGACAAGGTGCAGCATTGAACCTAATGGGTGGGAATGTCAATAAAGGTGCAGTTCAGGCCTGCCCAGCCCTCAGCCCCAGGCGACTGGGGAGGGGAGTCTCCAGCACTGCCTGCAGGGGGGTGGCGGGGAGGGACGAGTCAGAATATAATGGTGATATTATGACTCACAGGTGTTGGCAAAAGCCAGGGCTTGTGCCTTCCGTACTCAAACCTTAGGTAGGTGTTAACGCCTGTCCCCACCTTACAGATAAGAACCAGAGCCTCAAATAGGTTCTGTAATTTGTCCAAGGTCATTCCCGTCTACCTGGAAGATCAGGACCCAGGTTGCCCGGCTCTAGAGCCTGTGAGGGGAACCCGGGTGCTCTGTGCTCTCCCAGACCACTGTGGAGGGAAGGTGCCATGGGCTGGGGCTGGGCACACATGAGGCAGGACCAGGATCTCAGTGTCTGGTACCTGGGGTCGGAGCCTGATGCCAGGGGAGGGACTTCAATTCCAAAAAGGAAGAGCTTCTTGGAGATGTGGGGATGCGGTTGTTCAGACCTTTCTTATAAGATGAGAACCTCCCCGGGCGGGGGGGCACCTGGGTGACTCAGTCGGTTAAGCTTCGGCTCAGGTCATGATCTCTAGGTCGTGGGTTCGAGCCCCGCATCGGACTCCATGCTGACAGCTCAGAGCCTGGCGCCTGCTTTCAGATTCTCTGTTTCCTTCCTTCTCTCTGCCCCTCTCCCACTTGCGATCTGTCTCTCCCTCTCTCAAAAATAAATGAACATTAAAAATTTTTTGAAGAAGAAAAGACAAGTACCTCCTCTGCACCGTTGCAGAGCTGGAAGGGGACTATTTTAGTAGCAGCAGAACCGGCGTGGGCCCCACATGGTTGGCAGGGAGCCGGCTAAGCCAGGTATGGACGGGGCTGGGAAACACTGACAGCCTGCCTGTCAGAACCACACGTTACCCGCAGGGAAGGCTGTGGGGGGGGCGGGGGGGTTGGGGCTGCATGACAGCTGGCAGCAGGAGGCCACCCCCTAGGAGGACACAGGACAAGGTGCCAATCGGGGCTGTGAGAGGCACAGGTGTGCTGCTGAAGAACAGAGAGGGGCTGCTTCTCCTTGGAGGAGCTGCTGCCTGCCTGGAGGAGGGGGCCCTGCAGTGTGGACTGGAGGCAAGTGAGGAAAGCAGAGGAATGAAGCAGCTTGAAGCTAGAGACCTGGCAGTGCGGCAAGCACCTCAGACCCCTCCTCTGCTGGTCCACCCCTCCCCATTCCAGGAAGCTTGTCGAAATTGTCCCTCACTGGCACCTCGTGGCTCAGTCAGTTAAGCATCCGACTTCGGCTCAGGTCATGGTCTCACGCTCCATGAATCCGAGCCCCGCATCGGGCTCCGTGCTGACAGCTCAGAGCCTGGAGCCTGCTTTGGATTCTGCATCTTCTTCTCTCTCTGCCCCTTTTCCATTTGTGCGCGCGCTCTCTCTCTCTCAAAAGTAAGTAAACAGTAGAGAAAAATATTAAAAAGAGAAAAGAAATGGTCCCTCACTGAGAAGCGCAAAAGAATACGATTCCAGGACACATTTGTACGTTTGTGCATCTGTGTGTCTGTGCATCTGTGTGTGTCTATAAACTTCCCCACTTGCAGGCTAGAACCGAGACTTATTTGGCAAAGAATGTCCTCCTGGGGAAGGAGAAAGACCGCCCAGAAACGGGAACATGTAGGTGGATTCGTTTCTCAGAGCCCCACATATGACTTATTTGTCCAAGGCTCCGGTATCTTTCTAAGATAAATAATGGAATTATTGAAACTGAAAATGGACCTTTGTGCCACCTTTGAAGAGGTTCTGAGCATGTGAATCCAGGGTCTGTGTCAGTTAAAGCTTGTGCCTGTATAGCTGGCTTTTTTTTTTTAAATTTTTAAAAATGTTTATTTTTGAGACAGAGACAGAGCATGAGCGGGGGAGGGGCAGAGAAAGAGGGAGACAGAATCTGAAACAGGCTCCAGGCTCTGAGCTGAGCTGTCAGCACAGAGCCTGCCGATGCGGGGCTCGAACCCACAAACCGTGAGATCATGACCTGAACCAAAGTCGGACGCTCAACCGACTGAGCTACCCAGGGGCCCCTCCCTTAGTATTAACACCTTGCATGGCTGTGGTATATTTGTCAGAGCTGAGCCAATACTGATGCATTATTATTAACTAAAGTCTATATTTACATTAGAAATCACTCTGAGTATTGTACGTTCTGTGAGTTTTGGCAAATGCATAATGATCTCAATCCACCATTAGAGTATCAGACAGAATAATTTCACAGCCCTAAAATTCCCCTATGCACCCCTCCCATTATTAATAGATTTTTTTAAAGGAAGGTTCTAGATTTAAGTGACCTCCTTCTACTTTCTTTTAGAGAGTAGAGGTTATTCTGTGTCCCTTCCCTCCTCACGTTCACCCCCCTCTCCATTCCAGAAAGCTGGACCAAATGGTTCCTGTTGATGACTTCAGAAGAGGTGGCCAGGAGGTACCTGGGTGGCTCAGTCGGTTAAGCATTTGACATCAACTCAGGTCATGATCTCATGGTTTGTGGGTTCGGGCCCCTAACTGGGCTCTGTGATGACAGTGCAGAGCCTCCTTGGGATTCTCTCTGTCCCTTGCTCTCTGCCCCTCTTCCTCTCGCACATGTGTGCTCTCTCTCAAAAATAAATTAATTAATACGAAGAAGAAGAAGAAGAAGAAGAAGAAGGAGGAGGAGGAGGAGAAGAGGTGGCCAGGAAATGCCGACCCAGTGTGGCCATGCATCAGGTCCCTGAGGAATTGAGGGGATGCGCACATGATTGTCTCCTAATGTTGTAAGGGGACGTAGTTACCCACAGTCCCAGCTCAGAAGCTCCTGGACAGATTTCCATCCTATTCATCCACCTGCCAGTGTCACTTCTGGTTAGAAACAACAGAAACCTAACTCCAGTGAAGTAGCAGAAGAGATTTACAAAGGGGCGCCTGGCTGGCTCAGTCGGTTAAGCGTCCGACTTCAGCTCAGGCCATGATCTCATGGTTTGTGGGTTCGAGCCCTGCATCAGGCTCTGTGCTGACAGCTAGCTCAGAGCCTGGAGCCTGTTTCAGATTCTGTATCCCCTCTCTCTCTGACCCTCCCCTGCTCATGTTGTCTCTCTCTCTCTCTCTCTCTCAAAAATAAATAAAACATTAAAGAAATTTTAAATAAAGCTCATTTTAAAAAATAAAAAGAAGGGATTTACAAAGCACAGGGAGCACGGCCCCAAGATCTGGTCCCGCCCCAGGTAGGCTCTCAGTGGTGTCTGGACCTAGCGGTCATCCCCACAGGCCCCTTTTCTCTTTCATTGTTGGGGGGGGATGGCTATCTTGATCCAAGAAGATTGCGCCTCCCTCCAGCTGGGTTTGCCTCCAAGGGTGCAAATGCAGGTGTTCGCCTCTTAGACCTGCTCTGGTCACGGGCGCCGCCCCTCCCTGGATCTCCGTGAAATGTCAGTTGAGGGATGGGTTGTCACTCCAAGGGCACTGGTGGGTTTTGACCCAAGGCAAGGGCCTCACACCTGCCACAAGGGATACTTGTTAAACTGAACGAGCGCGGTGCCCACGGAACCGCCTTTCTAAAGCAGCTTCGTTAAGTTTCCACCACCTCTGTCCCAGCAGGCTCATTCTTCCCGCCTTGACTGAACCCCGCCCCCCCAGGTCCCCTGGCAACTCCCGTTGTCCTTTCTCTAGCCCCTTCAAGTCACAAACTGGTGTCACGTTAGTCACTAAACATCCAATTCCGCAAAATAGTGGACATAATTGATCTTCCTTTCGAGGAGACCGCTCTCCAAGCTGGGCCCACACCCAGAGACAGCTGGCGCTGGACAGGGACTTCCGGCCCAGCGGCTGGGAGCGCGGTCATTTCAGCAGCTGCTTCAGCAGCGGCTTGTCCCCACATCCAATGACTGGCCACAGGCCCACTGGGAGCCATCACACGTCACCTGGCCCCTTGCGGACTCTTCCTCCCGCCCTTCCCTTATTTAGGCATCCTTCCCTGAGAAACTTCCCTACGAAATGTCCTGCAGGCCAACCCCCTCCCCGCCTCACCAGCACCTGCTTCTAGAGAAGCCAGACTGAGAAGCCCTCCCGGCCTCTCCCTTTCTGCCAGCAGAGGTTTCAGACTGTCCAGGGCCGGCACTCAAGGAGGGAAGAGACGGAGCATGTGGGGTCTCTCTGCCTTCACTGATGGTGCTGTCACACTGAGCCCGCCTCTGTGCTCTCCGGACCTCAGATGTGTCACAGCCAGGTCACCGCCTTGCGAAGCACAGTAGTGTCTCAGCGAAGGAAAGCTAAGGTCGGGAGGTACTGAGAATAGTAAGCTCAATACACAGCAGGCCGCGGCGGCGGGGGGGGGGGAGATGGTGCTAGATTAAAGCTGGGTAAGAACCATGATACAACAGACCAGGATTGGTGGGGGCGACCAGGCTAGGATTTTGAGCCATGGATCTTAGGGCAAAGGTTGGTGCTTCCCATTGGAGCACTGGTACATTTTTCTGGAAGCTCCTGTAAAGAATCTACTATTTGCTTGGGCAAGACGATCCCAGGAGAGCAGAGAAATGCAAATGAAGGCAGTGGCTAGTTGTGTCCTATTAATGGACACGATGAGGCATGCTTTCCCTTCTTGGCGTCCAGGCTGAGGATGGGGGAGACAGTTTGGGTTCCGATGAGCTCCCTCAACAAGCCAAATGCATCTCAGCCCCAGCCCTGGGCCTCTGGCTCTGCCTCCAGCTTCTCTCTGCCGAGATGTGTTTGCCCCTCTTGGGCTAGACTGCAGTGACCCCCCATGAGCACTTTCATCTGATCCACAGGAAGCACTCACCCTTCCCAGAAAACCCTGGACGCACAGAGCCTGCAAGCTGCCATCTCTTCTTGGCCCCACCCCTTATGTCTTCCATGCAGGAGTCAGATGCCCTGAGTTCTGAACTCCAGTGGACATGTACTATGCATACTAAGCGGCTGGCCTCTAAGCTTAGGGTAAGAGGCAGGCGCCCTCACCTACCACCTTCGCGGGGGGTGGGGAGAGGGGCACTCATGGCCTACCAGAGCTTTCTCTAAGATGCCTTTCTCATCCAGCTTCCAACGCTTCCGTATCTGCCCTTAGGAATCATGCCGCCACGTTGGTATCTTGGCCAAACACCTAACTCTGAAGCGAAGCATCTATTAACTCCACGCTTCAACTAGAACCCTCTTTCAATATCCTTTTAATGGCATCAGGCCCTCATGCCTAAATGGCATTAAACTCACACCAACATTTTTACTCTGGGTATTCTCGAAGGGCTCTCAGCCCAACGATGATAACACCTGCTTCCAATCCTCCCTCACCCAGATGCCTGCCTTCAGAGAACTGGAAGCAGAATCCAGAGATAGATTCGTAATGTCTACCATTTGGACGGCAACATCTACCATTTAGCAAGACATTATGCTAGTCATTATATATCATTTCAAATAGTCCTCATAGCAACCCTGTGAGATGGGTGATATTATTATTCTCAGTTCACAGGAAAGGAAACAGGAAACCCAGGGAGGTTAAAATAACCTGCCCAAGATCACATAGCTGGCGATTGGGAGGTTAGGGTGGGAAGCAGACCCATGGGGCTGTGGTGGACATGCTTCCTAGTACCCGTTCCCCTCTTCTTCCAGCCCCAGCCCCTATGTTCACTTTAGGATCCATCTTTCCTCCCGATGACAGCCTCATGGTCCTGGTGGGCACCACCACCAGCCATAGGGAAGGAGCATGAGACCAGCAAAGTACACTGCCCAGAATTCAATCGTTTGTTCAGGGGACAGGATATGTGTGAGGTGAGAGAATCAGGCCAAAGCTCAGGATGCT
This sequence comes from Crocuta crocuta, assembly GCF_008692635.1. NCBI lineage: Eukaryota > Metazoa > Chordata > Mammalia > Carnivora > Hyaenidae > Crocuta > Crocuta crocuta. Next base: position 2,580,480 of record NW_027532169.1, on the reverse strand, counting down.
GCTATTTTCAGCGGGACTTGAACTTGCAATATCAGGTCTTGTTGCTGCTGGCAGCCACCTGCCTGAGAATGTGGTCAGCACAGAAGAGAGAAGCATAGTGATGAGAAAAGGCGCTCTGGTTCCCACCAAGCGCCCGTGCCCCTGTGTTCAGCTTCACCCGCGCTGGGCAGACACAGCCCACACTCTGCTTCTCCAACTAAACCCAACCGGAAGAGGTTTTCTCTTCACAAGCACAAAGGAAGAATCTTGAGGACTTAACAACGGGCCAGTGCTCTTAAGAGGGACCTGAGGCAGAGGGCAAGGCTCCACAATATGCAAGTGTCTGTTGGGATGTGAGAGGGTCCCAATAGATTATACTCCCTGACCCTCTCTCCCCCAGGTCAGAACCCCCGATGAGGGACTGGCAAAGAAGGTAAGCAGGTGGTGACAAAGACACCAGCTTTATGACTGTGGCAGCTGGGGGACTGCGTCGTGCAGGCCAGCAACCACAGCCTGTTTCTTCATATCTCACTCCAGTCATGGGGGTGGGGGGCACTGCACATGGACCCCCAGCCAGGGGGTAGCCTGACAGTGCAGGGGACCATCAGAGGGACTAAGTACCCCCTCCCCGGCCGGGCGCCAGCTCCCAAGGAGAAGGGAAGGACCTGAGAATGCCTCGCGCCCACCCCCCATCCTCGGCAAACAGAGAAGTCAAAGTTCCTCCTTTGGGAAGCATGAGGGTGGAGAGAGCCAGGAAGCTCAGTCTGACGAGCTCCTTCCACACGGAAGCCCAAGCGAGACCTGAGGAGCTCTCCCACTACCTCCCTAGAACTAATAAAAACCCAACAGAAGAGGGACTCTTACGTCCAAAGCACGGTGTTAGCTCCGCNTCGTGCTAACAGCTCAGAGCCTGGAGCCTGCTTCAGATTCTGTGTCTCCCTCATCCTCTGTCCTTCCCCTGCTCACGTTCTGTCTCTCTCAAAAATAAGTAAACATTAAAAAAAAAAAAAAAGAAGCAATGGGTTAGATGCACACGTGGGCAGATCTCAAAAACATAGTGCTGGGTGAGACAAATAAGAGTCAGGACCACATATTTAACCCAACACCGTCTGTGGACATTTAAGATGTGTGCATATAAAAAACATACAAGATCTCAGGGCACCTGTGTGGCTCAGTCAGTGAAGCTTCCAACTCTTGATTTTGGCTCAGGTCATGATCTCAAGGTGTTGAGATGGAGCCTCACATCAGGCTCTGTTCTGGGCATAGAGCCTGCTTAAGATTCTCTCTCTCTCTCTCTCTCTCTCTCTCTCCCTCTCTTTCTCTCTCCCTCTGCTTCTGCCTCTCTCTCTCTCTAAAAAAAAAAAACACACACACAAAATACAAAATAAAAAGCAGCAATACTCTTTTTACAAGGACACCAACAAAGGAAAGATTCACTGGCTAGAGTATTTGCCAATGGCAGGAGAGGAGATATAGAATGGCAAAGGAGAACGTGGATAAAAGAGAATAAATTATCACAAACAAAAGAGGGGCCTTGCGTGGACTAGAGATAAAAGAGCATCACGAACTAGGCATGTGATTAACTCAAATTTCTGCCCAGGAAGCTGAACCTGTATGGGGCACAGAGACATAAAAGCAAAGGAGGGTGGAAGGAGCAGGGGAGGGAAGCAAGCTGACCCAGGAGGGGGGGTGGTGGGCGAGGGCAGGAGCTGCCCCAACGCACCTCCCCACCCTGGTCCAGAGGGGCCCCAGCCCAGATGGGGAAATGGTGGTCTCAGGGGGCCTCTCAGAACCTTCTTCACATTTCTCTAAAAATGGAAGACACGTCAAGAGATCGTACACAGTCCCCATTTCCCAAAACGATTCCAGAATTTTAAGGCCACTAAGCTTGACACCTTTGATTTTGGAATGAATTCAAGTCCCAAGACCCAAATCGAGCCCCGACTTTGCATCCAGCCAGGCGTGAATCATCCAACAGATGGTGGGTGTACATTTAGAAATGAGCCCGGTGAGCCCTGGGAGCTCGAGACGCTCCCAAGATGAGCCCTGCCAAGCTAAGCCGCTTCTGCAAGGGGCTGAGGGACCAGGGGTTGTGGGGGTCCCACTCTCTCAGGCTGCAGGGAGTTGTGGCTCTGTGCATTCAAGCAGTCAAAGGGGGGGGGGGTGGCATCTGTCTCTCAGGGCCTTCCCTAGCATCTTTTTGTCTGCTTCTCACCTCCAACCTTCCCAAGGAGAGAGGCTTTCATTGGATAGTCCGGTCACCATCCAATATGGAGACGATTGGGTAGTTTCAACTGGCTCAGCCATTGTTAGCTCATCTGGGACGAACTGGTTCTCTTGAAGCACAGATCTACTTTCTCTCCATGGCTGGGTGACACTGAGGCTTTGCACCTGCCCAAGAGACACATGGAGACCGTGGGTCTTAATTTCTTAAGCATCACTGCATTCGTTGTCCTGTGCAACATGCGGGGACACCACATAACTGATATCGCCCAGGCCACTCCTCTGGAGGTCCCGTTAGTACAGCTGACCCTTAAAACAACACCCATATGTACGTGTGGGTGCTTTTACAGTACAGTGCCGGAAATGTATTTTATCTTCCTCATGATTTTAATAGCATTTTCTTCTTTCTAGCCGGCTTTATTGTGGAGGGAACACAGTATGCAATGCATGTAACATACAAAATATGTGTTAATCATCTATTTAGGTTGTGGGGTAGGCTTCCGGTCACAAGTAGGCTATTAGTAGTTAAGCTTCGGAAGAGTCAAAAGTTATACGCAGATTTTTTGACCATATGGGAGGGGGTTGACACTCCTAACCCCCTGCATTGTTCAACAGTCAACTGTACAAGGTAAACATAAGTCCCTTGCTCCAGGGCTCGGCCTCGCCAAGATGGCCACGCGCCATCACCTCCCGCCTTTGGTGCAGTCCTCAGAGGGGAAGGCTCACAGGTTTCTCCTGGTCCATGCTTGGGTGCAGACTTCAGTGGCCAGGACCTTCTACTTTGATCCCCTCTTGACTGAACCAGACTGTTCCATCTATTAAGTTCAGGCTTTATGGATTCCCACCCATGCCCTCTAAGCCCCCATGGGAAGAATAAGACCCAGACATCAGTGAGGGTGACAATTTTGCCTAACCACGTCCAGAATAACTTGGCAACCAGTGGCCTTCTGACTGGCTCTCTCTGGGGGTAAGGGGGAGGTATAAGCATGGAAACCAAACGCAGACTGTCCTTGGGCTTGATGAGGCTTTCCAACCGTACCAACTGGGTATTCCTCTCCAGGGCAAAGCATAGGACCTCCCGAACCGTATCGAATAATAACAGTGACAATGTCACCTTTTTTTTAATTTTTAAAAAATGTTTTATTTTTGAGAGAGAGAGAGAGAGAGACAGCGTGAGCAGGGGAGGGACAGAAAGAGAGGGAGACACAGAATCCGAAGACAGGCTCCAGGCTCTGAGCTAGCTGTCAGCACAGAGCCCGACGCGGAGATCATGACCTGAGCCGAAGCCGGACGCTTAACTGACTGAGCCACCCAGGCGCCCCGACAATGTCTCCTTTCAATATGGCCTTGCCTGTGGTTTTTCAACGGGTGAGAGGGGGCGGGGAGGGTGGGCATGGACCCAGAGCCCGTCCATGCAGCGGGGAAGGCCTGAGATGCCCTGAGCCCTCCCAGTCCACCTTGCCCTTGGCCCTTTCTGAGGTTCCTGTCCCACAAGGAGAGAAACCAGGGACAGAGAAGGCATCACCCAGCCCTCCTGATGCCTCCCTGGGACCCCTACCATCTTCACCCTTCCACCGCACCCAATTACCTCCCTCTTTTCCTGCCAGTCCTGACTCTTCCCATGGACCTCCCTCCAGTGCGCTCCTTCCCTTTGTGGAATGGTTTGGCTTCTCTCTGGGCTTCTAACCACAATCCTGCCTACTCCCCTTTCCGAGACATTGCTCAGGAAACTCCACTTACCAAGATCAGCGTTGGGACCCAGCCCTTCAGGCCTTCAGAGGGAACGCCTCTGATTGGCCAGTATTTGTCACATGTCCACCTCTTGGACCAATCACTGTCTCCAGGAGGATGTACTGCTAAGTTAGGCCCCGCCTAAGGCACTTGTCCCTCCCACCTGGCAGAAGTGGGAGGGGCCCAGTGATTGAAAGCACCCCCACAGTGAAGAAAGGGAGTCAGGTACATTTCCTCCAAAACAAAGGGGATGTTATTAGCATAAGGTGGATAAGCACACAAAACTGATAGTTATCTGGACTTGGGGGGGGGTTCCTTTGGAAACGGATGTAGAGTAAGCTATCGGAGAGGGGAGAAAGGGTTCCCCTTCCTACTTGGCGACAAAATAACCTTTGGGTTACTTTCATCGCCGCATCACCCTCTCTGCTGGGTTTCTACCACTTGCAATCAAAAGAATCTATACTGTCACAGAAGCATTGCAGGGGGGGAAATACCATTTTTTGCGCTTATTTTTAATATCCGCTTTGCTAGAACTGCTTTTAAGAATTTTAAATTATTCTAAAGTTTATTTGTTTTGAAATTCGGCAGGTTCAATTTTAAAAATTTTAATGTTTATTTATTTTTGAAGGAAAGAGAGACAGAACAGGGGAGGGTCAGAGAGACGGGGGAGACAGATCCCGAAACAGGTTCCAGAGTCTGAGCTGTCAGCGCAGAGCCCTACTCGGGGCCCGAACTCACGAACCACGAGACCACAAACAGCGAGATCATGACCTGAGCCAAAGTTGGTTGCTTAACGGACTGAGCCACCCAGGTGCTCCCGCAGGTTCATTCTTAACGTGACATGCATTTAAAGATAGGCTTTCGGGTGGTTCACCCTATCTTATCTCTTCCGCATACAACTTTTGAATTACTTATTACTAAACACGACTTCATTTGATGGTTTTTTAGGAAGTAGATGGAGCGTGACAGCCTGACAACGGAAGTCCCAGCCACCTGACGAATTTAGGTCCTTGCCATCTTGACAAACATGTCTCGCCCCACTTCCCACAAGAAAACTTCTTGCTTCATCTGGTGACCTTGCTTCTCTGGTTTTATTTTAGCGTCAAGCACTTGTCTGAGCAAGCCTTTCTTTTCACGGGTGGCTAAAGACCCTTTATGAAGAGGTGCACTTCACAAGAGTTAATAACAGAAAGCACTCTGTCAAAACCTACAATGTGAATATAATTAAAATCACATTGTGTTCCCCCTTGGCTGCCTCCACAGACACTAAGAAAGTCTTATCTTCAGTAGTACATTTAGGATGCCCTGTCACAGAAAATTAGTTTAAAATGATAGCTCAGAAAAAGAAATCTAAAAAGCTCTCGTGCCATTTATTATTCATGTGATTTATGTTAAGTCTCTCGGTGGAATGCGAAAATGTGCCAATAAATTCGTTCAAGAAATGGCGTAAAATGAAATATTAATGAACTGCTCAAACAAGCACCAATTATACTATAGTAGAAGTTTGTAAATATTTCCATAAGTAATTCGCACTCCACGTTTAGGGAACACTACAGTCCAAAAAAAAAAAAAAGAGAGAGAGAGAATCCTCAGTCCTCAATTTATACCGAAACCTTCGTGGATTTTCCAATTCACGTATTTAATCTTGGCTTCTGGTTTTTAAAAAGGTAGTAAGCCGTTAGTGGTCCCACGTGGATTCATAGATTGGGATGGTCTTTGTGTTGCAAAGGACAGAAAGCTTAAGGATAAGGGAGAATTTGCATGTTTAACTGAAAAGTACAAGGGGAATGTGACTTCAGGCAAGGTTTCACGCAGCAGCAGCTCAAGGGTGTGGCCAAAAAACCTGGCGTCTGCAGTGATCCGTAGAACCCTTCCTCTCCCACCTCTCCCTCCGCTTCAGGGTCAGGGCTCTCACTCCCCCAGGGGTCAGGTGGCTTGTCTGTTGCTGGCTCACAGCTAACACATTGTTTCATAGTAGTGAGCACTCAAATACTCCCCATCCAAACACTCCTCTGCCCCGCCTCAGGTTACACGGCCTCCTGATGAGTAGTCCCTGCAGGGGTACAAAGCCAAGTCCTCTTGCCTAAATTTGAGACTGGCTGAAGGGCCAACTCAGGCCCAGGGCTCCCTGCGGGACCAGCTAAGGCCTCTGCTACAACCATTTGGCAGTTCACCTTCTTCCTTGGCTCCTTCCTTCCTGGTTTGCCCTCTCCCTGTTTCCTGAGACCTCTACAGCTTTTGAGACCCCTCCCCAACTGATTTCTGGCAGGTGAATCTCCACTGAGACACAGATCAGCCCTGTGATAGTTGAGGCTAGGAAAGACCTTAGGAAGCCGACTTCTACAACCAGTTTGGGCTGGAAGGTCAAGAGCCAGTAGCCCCTGGCACGCTGACATGGTGTTAAAACTTTCATTGGGGATGCCCTGGGATGGGAAACCTTAGAAGGAAGGCACGCAAATTCCCAGGTGTTTCTGGAATTGGAGGGAAACAGGAATGTAAAGACTGTGGAATCACATGGCTGGAGGCTATCAGTGCTTAAAGAAAGGCAATGAAAAGCTGAGGACTTAATCATCAATTTAAGGCAAAGTGTGAAAGTCTCCTTGGCAGCAAGTAAAAAGAGACTCTTATCTTCTGCAGCTGGAGGGCAGAAAAAGCGAACACTCAGCGCTGGGAATTCATGCTAAGCATATGGAGCAGCCGCAGATGAGATAAGATGGCTGCAACTTTGCCCTTCTCATTCACCCCTTCAGGACTCGACGCCTTCCTCAGCGACACCTCGGCCAAGGAGCCAGTACTGACCACGACCTTCACCCCTGGGGGCCTCACTATAATTCTGCCCCCACTCAGCCCCTACACCAAGGACACCACTGTGCTCAACCCGGCCACACCCAACCATTGCCCAGCGGCCCCCTCTGAAGTGATGGGAACATGCCCGACCTGCCCAGCCCCCCAGAGCCCCTAGGGCCCAAGTTTGGAGGGGCTACAGAAACTGTGAGCGCCTCGACAAGGAGGGGGCCTCCTCTGGGGCCCCCAATAACAGTGTGAAAAACGGCCCCAGAGGAGAAAGAGAAGAATGGAGATCCAGAGAAGATCAAATTCTCAGCCAGTAACAAGTCAGCCCTGCCAAGGTCATGGCCCAGTAGACAAGGATTGGGACTCAGAGACTTGGTATGGAAACATCTGGGTCAATGCACTCAAATGGCCTGAGTCTCCAGGTTCCACTGAACCCCCTGCACCTGCGGAAGTGCTCCTGGAAGTCCTTCCGCTCCGTCGTCCCTGTTAAGGGCTACAGCCCCCTCTAACTTATAGATGGTGTGGGGGCTTCTGCTTTGCAGCACGGCACCCACGCCCTCTCCCAGCCACCAGACANCTCTAAAAAAAAAAACACACACACAAAATACAAAATAAAAAGCAGCAATACTCTTTTTACAAGGACACCAACAAAGGAAAGATTCACTGGCTAGAGTATTTGCCAATGGCAGGAGAGGAGATATAGAATGGCAAAGGAGAACGTGGATAAAAGAGAATAAATTATCACAAACAAAAGAGGGGCCTTGCGTGGACTAGAGATAAAAGAGCATCACGAACTAGGCATGTGATTAACTCAAATTTCTGCCCAGGAAGCTGAACCTGTATGGGGCACAGAGACATAAAAGCAAAGGAGGGTGGAAGGAGCAGGGGAGGGAAGCAAGCTGACCCAGGAGGGGGGGTGGTGGGCGAGGGCAGGAGCTGCCCCAACGCACCTCCCCACCCTGGTCCAGAGGGGCCCCAGCCCAGATGGGGAAATGGTGGTCTCAGGGGGCCTCTCAGAACCTTCTTCACATTTCTCTAAAAATGGAAGACACGTCAAGAGATCGTACACAGTCCCCATTTCCCAAAACGATTCCAGAATTTTAAGGCCACTAAGCTTGACACCTTTGATTTTGGAATGAATTCAAGTCCCAAGACCCAAATCGAGCCCCGACTTTGCATCCAGCCAGGCGTGAATCATCCAACAGATGGTGGGTGTACATTTAGAAATGAGCCCGGTGAGCCCTGGGAGCTCGAGACGCTCCCAAGATGAGCCCTGCCAAGCTAAGCCGCTTCTGCAAGGGGCTGAGGGACCAGGGGTTGTGGGGGTCCCACTCTCTCAGGCTGCAGGGAGTTGTGGCTCTGTGCATTCAAGCAGTCAAAGGGGGGGGGGGTGGCATCTGTCTCTCAGGGCCTTCCCTAGCATCTTTTTGTCTGCTTCTCACCTCCAACCTTCCCAAGGAGAGAGGCTTTCATTGGATAGTCCGGTCACCATCCAATATGGAGACGATTGGGTAGTTTCAACTGGCTCAGCCATTGTTAGCTCATCTGGGACGAACTGGTTCTCTTGAAGCACAGATCTACTTTCTCTCCATGGCTGGGTGACACTGAGGCTTTGCACCTGCCCAAGAGACACATGGAGACCGTGGGTCTTAATTTCTTAAGCATCACTGCATTCGTTGTCCTGTGCAACATGCGGGGACACCACATAACTGATATCGCCCAGGCCACTCCTCTGGAGGTCCCGTTAGTACAGCTGACCCTTAAAACAACACCCATATGTACGTGTGGGTGCTTTTACAGTACAGTGCCGGAAATGTATTTTATCTTCCTCATGATTTTAATAGCATTTTCTTCTTTCTAGCCGGCTTTATTGTGGAGGGAACACAGTATGCAATGCATGTAACATACAAAATATGTGTTAATCATCTATTTAGGTTGTGGGGTAGGCTTCCGGTCACAAGTAGGCTATTAGTAGTTAAGCTTCGGAAGAGTCAAAAGTTATACGCAGATTTTTTGACCATATGGGAGGGGGTTGACACTCCTAACCCCCTGCATTGTTCAACAGTCAACTGTACAAGGTAAACATAAGTCCCTTGCTCCAGGGCTCGGCCTCGCCAAGATGGCCACGCGCCATCACCTCCCGCCTTTGGTGCAGTCCTCAGAGGGGAAGGCTCACAGGTTTCTCCTGGTCCATGCTTGGGTGCAGACTTCAGTGGCCAGGACCTTCTACTTTGATCCCCTCTTGACTGAACCAGACTGTTCCATCTATTAAGTTCAGGCTTTATGGATTCCCACCCATGCCCTCTAAGCCCCCATGGGAAGAATAAGACCCAGACATCAGTGAGGGTGACAATTTTGCCTAACCACGTCCAGAATAACTTGGCAACCAGTGGCCTTCTGACTGGCTCTCTCTGGGGGTAAGGGGGAGGTATAAGCATGGAAACCAAACGCAGACTGTCCTTGGGCTTGATGAGGCTTTCCAACCGTACCAACTGGGTATTCCTCTCCAGGGCAAAGCATAGGACCTCCCGAACCGTATCGAATAATAACAGTGACAATGTCACCTTTTTTTTAATTTTTAAAAAATGTTTTATTTTTGAGAGAGAGAGAGAGAGAGACAGCGTGAGCAGGGGAGGGACAGAAAGAGAGGGAGACACAGAATCCGAAGACAGGCTCCAGGCTCTGAGCTAGCTGTCAGCACAGAGCCCGACGCGGAGATCATGACCTGAGCCGAAGCCGGACGCTTAACTGACTGAGCCACCCAGGCGCCCCGACAATGTCTCCTTTCAATATGGCCTTGCCTGTGGTTTTTCAACGGGTGAGAGGGGGCGGGGAGGGTGGGCATGGACCCAGAGCCCGTCCATGCAGCGGGGAAGGCCTGAGATGCCCTGAGCCCTCCCAGTCCACCTTGCCCTTGGCCCTTTCTGAGGTTCCTGTCCCACAAGGAGAGAAACCAGGGACAGAGAAGGCATCACCCAGCCCTCCTGATGCCTCCCTGGGACCCCTACCATCTTCACCCTTCCACCGCACCCAATTACCTCCCTCTTTTCCTGCCAGTCCTGACTCTTCCCATGGACCTCCCTCCAGTGCGCTCCTTCCCTTTGTGGAATGGTTTGGCTTCTCTCTGGGCTTCTAACCACAATCCTGCCTACTCCCCTTTCCGAGACATTGCTCAGGAAACTCCACTTACCAAGATCAGCGTTGGGACCCAGCCCTTCAGGCCTTCAGAGGGAACGCCTCTGATTGGCCAGTATTTGTCACATGTCCACCTCTTGGACCAATCACTGTCTCCAGGAGGATGTACTGCTAAGTTAGGCCCCGCCTAAGGCACTTGTCCCTCCCACCTGGCAGAAGTGGGAGGGGCCCAGTGATTGAAAGCACCCCCACAGTGAAGAAAGGGAGTCAGGTACATTTCCTCCAAAACAAAGGGGATGTTATTAGCATAAGGTGGATAAGCACACAAAACTGATAGTTATCTGGACTTGGGGGGGGGTTCCTTTGGAAACGGATGTAGAGTAAGCTATCGGAGAGGGGAGAAAGGGTTCCCCTTCCTACTTGGCGACAAAATAACCTTTGGGTTACTTTCATCGCCGCATCACCCTCTCTGCTGGGTTTCTACCACTTGCAATCAAAAGAATCTATACTGTCACAGAAGCATTGCAGGGGGGGAAATACCATTTTTTGCGCTTATTTTTAATATCCGCTTTGCTAGAACTGCTTTTAAGAATTTTAAATTATTCTAAAGTTTATTTGTTTTGAAATTCGGCAGGTTCAATTTTAAAAATTTTAATGTTTATTTATTTTTGAAGGAAAGAGAGACAGAACAGGGGAGGGTCAGAGAGACGGGGGAGACAGATCCCGAAACAGGTTCCAGAGTCTGAGCTGTCAGCGCAGAGCCCTACTCGGGGCCCGAACTCACGAACCACGAGACCACAAACAGCGAGATCATGACCTGAGCCAAAGTTGGTTGCTTAACGGACTGAGCCACCCAGGTGCTCCCGCAGGTTCATTCTTAACGTGACATGCATTTAAAGATAGGCTTTCGGGTGGTTCACCCTATCTTATCTCTTCCGCATACAACTTTTGAATTACTTATTACTAAACACGACTTCATTTGATGGTTTTTTAGGAAGTAGATGGAGCGTGACAGCCTGACAACGGAAGTCCCAGCCACCTGACGAATTTAGGTCCTTGCCATCTTGACAAACATGTCTCGCCCCACTTCCCACAAGAAAACTTCTTGCTTCATCTGGTGACCTTGCTTCTCTGGTTTTATTTTAGCGTCAAGCACTTGTCTGAGCAAGCCTTTCTTTTCACGGGTGGCTAAAGACCCTTTATGAAGAGGTGCACTTCACAAGAGTTAATAACAGAAAGCACTCTGTCAAAACCTACAATGTGAATATAATTAAAATCACATTGTGTTCCCCCTTGGCTGCCTCCACAGACACTAAGAAAGTCTTATCTTCAGTAGTACATTTAGGATGCCCTGTCACAGAAAATTAGTTTAAAATGATAGCTCAGAAAAAGAAATCTAAAAAGCTCTCGTGCCATTTATTATTCATGTGATTTATGTTAAGTCTCTCGGTGGAATGCGAAAATGTGCCAATAAATTCGTTCAAGAAATGGCGTAAAATGAAATATTAATGAACTGCTCAAACAAGCACCAATTATACTATAGTAGAAGTTTGTAAATATTTCCATAAGTAATTCGCACTCCACGTTTAGGGAACACTACAGTCCAAAAAAAAAAAAAAGAGAGAGAGAGAGAGAATCCTCAGTCCTCAATTTATACCGAAACCTTCGTGGATTTTCCAATTCACGTATTTAATCTTGGCTTCTGGTTTTTAAAAAGGTAGTAAGCCGTTAGTGGTCCCACGTGGATTCATAGATTGGGATGGTCTTTGTGTTGCAAAGGACAGAAAGCTTAAGGATAAGGGAGAATTTGCATGTTTAACTGAAAAGTACAAGGGGAATGTGACTTCAGGCAAGGTTTCACGCAGCAGCAGCTCAAGGGTGTGGCCAAAAAACCTGGCGTCTGCAGTGATCCGTAGAACCCTTCCTCTCCCACCTCTCCCTCCGCTTCAGGGTCAGGGCTCTCACTCCCCCAGGGGTCAGGTGGCTTGTCTGTTGCTGGCTCACAGCTAACACATTGTTTCATAGTAGTGAGCACTCAAATACTCCCCATCCAAACACTCCTCTGCCCCGCCTCAGGTTACACGGCCTCCTGATGAGTAGTCCCTGCAGGGGTACAAAGCCAAGTCCTCTTGCCTAAATTTGAGACTGGCTGAAGGGCCAACTCAGGCCCAGGGCTCCCTGCGGGACCAGCTAAGGCCTCTGCTACAACCATTTGGCAGTTCACCTTCTTCCTTGGCTCCTTCCTTCCTGGTTTGCCCTCTCCCTGTTTCCTGAGACCTCTACAGCTTTTGAGACCCCTCCCCAACTGATTTCTGGCAGGTGAATCTCCACTGAGACACAGATCAGCCCTGTGATAGTTGAGGCTAGGAAAGACCTTAGGAAGCCGACTTCTACAACCAGTTTGGGCTGGAAGGTCAAGAGCCAGTAGCCCCTGGCACGCTGACATGGTGTTAAAACTTTCATTGGGGATGCCCTGGGATGGGAAACCTTAGAAGGAAGGCACGCAAATTCCCAGGTGTTTCTGGAATTGGAGGGAAACAGGAATGTAAAGACTGTGGAATCACATGGCTGGAGGCTATCAGTGCTTAAAGAAAGGCAATGAAAAGCTGAGGACTTAATCATCAATTTAAGGCAAAGTGTGAAAGTCTCCTTGGCAGCAAGTAAAAAGAGACTCTTATCTTCTGCAGCTGGAGGGCAGAAAAAGCGAACACTCAGCGCTGGGAATTCATGCTAAGCATATGGAGCAGCCGCAGATGAGATAAGATGGCTGCAACTTTGCCCTTCTCATTCACCCCTTCAGGACTCGACGCCTTCCTCAGCGACACCTCGGCCAAGGAGCCAGTACTGACCACGACCTTCACCCCTGGGGGCCTCACTATAATTCTGCCCCCACTCAGCCCCTACACCAAGGACACCACTGTGCTCAACCCGGCCACACCCAACCATTGCCCAGCGGCCCCCTCTGAAGTGATGGGAACATGCCCGACCTGCCCAGCCCCCCAGAGCCCCTAGGGCCCAAGTTTGGAGGGGCTACAGAAACTGTGAGCGCCTCGACAAGGAGGGGGCCTCCTCTGGGGCCCCCAATAACAGTGTGAAAAACGGCCCCAGAGGAGAAAGAGAAGAATGGAGATCCAGAGAAGATCAAATTCTCAGCCAGTAACAAGTCAGCCCTGCCAAGGTCATGGCCCAGTAGACAAGGATTGGGACTCAGAGACTTGGTATGGAAACATCTGGGTCAATGCACTCAAATGGCCTGAGTCTCCAGGTTCCACTGAACCCCCTGCACCTGCGGAAGTGCTCCTGGAAGTCCTTCCGCTCCGTCGTCCCTGTTAAGGGCTACAGCCCCCTCTAACTTATAGATGGTGTGGGGGCTTCTGCTTTGCAGCACGGCACCCACGCCCTCTCCCAGCCACCAGACAAAGAACACGGGTCAAGTCACAACAGAACCCAGGCTGTGAGTGGGGAGGCACAGGCCCATTCTGTACCCAGGAGGAGCTACAAGAATGTCCTGCCAACATGTCCTGGCAGGAGTCCAGAGAGTAGATTTATTTATTTATTTATTTATTTATTTATTTATTTATTTAGGCAGGGAGGGGCAGAGAGAGTGGGAGAAAGAGAATCCCAAACAGGCTCCGCTGTCAGTGCCGAGCCCCATGGGGGGCTCGAACTCACAAACCATGAGATCATGACCTGAGCTGAAATCAAGAGTCAGACCCTTAACTGACTGAACGCCCCCTGGGGACCCCTGATTAGAGAAGGTGTAATTATATGGGAGCACGCTGCCATAAAAGAGAATTTCGCCAGGATGGCCTTTGAGAGCCGGGACACTGGCGTTGGCCCTGAGCAAGTGAAGTGGAAAAGCCAGAGCTGTGGTGGCAGGTGGTAGAAGGAAGGATGGAACGGCTTAAAGGACAGGGCCTGCACGGCTGGATCGCCCCACAGAAGGCCTGGAGACCCCCCAGCTGGCTGTTCTCTGGAGATCCCATAGGACTAGCTTAGCTTCTTGGAGAAGTTCATTTTTGTCTGTTTCCCCCACTGGCCAGGGCTGCGGGTAGGAGATCCTGCTGTAGAACAGGCTCGCTGATAGCAGCTGGGGTGAGAGGAACCTCTAATAATAGAGACCAGGGACACCTGGGTGGCTCAGTCGGTTGAGCATCTGACTTCAGCTCACGTCATGATCTCACGGTTCATGGGTTCAAGCCCCGCATTGGGCTCTGCACTGACAGCTCAGAGCCTGGTGCCTGCTTCGGATTCTGTGTCTCCCTCTCTCTCTGCCCCTTTTCCGCTCACACTGTCTCTTTGTCTCTCAAAAAGAAATAAATATTTTTAAAAAATAATTTAAAAAATAGAGACCAAGTGGTAGCACTTAACTATTGCAAAGTGGGTACAATTCTCATATGAGCAGCAAGGTCAGAGAAGCCTCCGGAGGTCCTGACTCTCAGAAAGCCATGGAAATGCTTAAGAGCACTTGATGTTCCTAGAGGCAAGACAGATGGATAGACAGAAAGAGTGTTGCTCGGGACGCCTGGGTGGCTCAGTTGGTTGGGCCTCTGACTCTCGATTTTGGCTCAGGCTGTGATCTGAGGGTCATAGGAAAGAGCAGCTCAGCCTTGGGCTCAGCACTGAGCATGGAGCTTAAGATTCTCTCTCTCCCTTTCTCAGCACTTCCCTGCTTGCTCTCTCTCTGTCCCTCAAAAAAAAAAAAAGAAGGAAGGAAGGAAGGAAAGAAGGAAGGAAGGAAGGAAAGAGAAAAGAGCATTGCTAACTTATTTAAAAATGATCAGCCATCCCAATAAAAAATCATGATCCCTTGCCATCTCCCAGCCTAAGGTAAGACCTAGAACCTACTGAATAAAGAAGGGCCCCACATCCCCTGGCAGATGTATAGGGCGAGGTTTCCCCTGGCTTCCATGGGAAGAACTTGTGTGATTACTTGAGGAATCATACACTGGACAAAGGGGATTACACAGACATTTCAGAAACTGTTGGACACAAAGTCCAAGTGGACATTGTTACCCAGGGACCTGAAACGTCATCATGGCCCCTTCCCAGAGGGAGTACATGAAGGTCAGGTAGTAAGTATAGTCCAAGCTCATCACCTGCTTTTACAGTGGGTCCGCCAGATCCATAGACCCACCTAGCGGTCATTTTCCTGGCTTCTCAATATATAATTGGGATAGATGGAGCTGCGAGTTGACAGAATCTCGTATCAGATCCTTGTCCTTTGGGGTAAGGGCCACGAAGATGAGGCAGGAGAAGGCGAAGCTTCTGGAACTGCCTCCCACCCCAGCCAACCAATAATCCTGTCTCTTTAGGGACAATGGCAGCGATGAGTGCAGTCCTTAAAGAACAGCCTCATCATTTCCACCATTTAGTCCCTTAGTCTGACCCTCCGCCATCCGTCGCCATGGGATCCACGCCTCCTGCTTTGACCGCATCTGTAACCACCTTGGGGTGGAGGGATTGGACTCACAACCAGCTGGTGGGAGAAGAAAAAGACAACGTTTGGTTCACGGATCAGTTGGCTTGGCATGTGGGGGAAGCCACAAAGGGCTACCGCTGCCGCCCTGTAGCTCTCTGAAATTGTAGGCAGGAGA
The DNA here is from genome assembly GCF_008692635.1 of Crocuta crocuta. Lineage (NCBI taxonomy): Eukaryota > Metazoa > Chordata > Mammalia > Carnivora > Hyaenidae > Crocuta > Crocuta crocuta. The sequence goes on along the minus strand of NW_027532169.1, from coordinate 2,565,022 downwards.
GAACCCTCCCCCATGAGCCACCTCCAGGTGCTACATCTGGTCACCCGCTCTGTGCACAAAGAGAAATGGCCTCAAGTAGGGATGTGCGTGGATTTGGGGGGGCAGCAATAAATGGTTTGGCTGGTCGGCCAGCGCCCTAGAAGGAGTAGCACATTCGAAGATGAGGAAAAAGGAGGGCTGGGGAAAGGCGCCGGGAGGGACCCATGGGAGGAGGCACAAGGTGTGAACATTTTCTATCACTCGTTAATGTGATCTGTGATCGCGGAGAGCCGCTGAGAGCACATGGGCGCTGGGGCCAAGCCAATCCCCCACCGGCCAGAGAGAAGGGATAAAGGGCAGAGGGAGGCGGACACAGCAGATGCCTACTACAGTGACAGATTTGTTTGGGGAACAAGTCGCCAAGAAAAATGTCCCTGGCTTCTTACTTCCAGGACGGAGCTGAGAGATCCTCACATCCAATCTCTCACCAAAGAGGTAATTAACCAGCCTTCGCTTGAACACTTTTAAACAGGATGTTCATTGCCTCTCCCGGGAACCTGTTTCTCATGAGGACGTTTGCAGTTTTGCCTTAAGTGGCCGGTTGGGGTTTTCTCTTCCTAAGAGGTGCACCCCCCCCTTCTGTAGGTCCCATGCCAAGCTAGGACACACAAGGGGGTATTTTCATAAGATGGAGAGAAGTGACAGATACTTGGTTAGCAGAATAACGTTGTGAAGTCGGCTGCAAAAAGTGAACCATTTTAGCCAGAGAGAGAATGGTTTCACTGGCCAGTGTTTGACTCAGAGGGATCGAAAACCCTCTCCCTCACACACAAACTGAGAAAAACCTAGAAGGAGCCATTTGACTAAGAGCCTGGAATGCGGAAGTACATGGATAAAATGGCCCCAGGACTCATTGGCGGGGAAGGGGGTGTGTGTGGAGAGTGGGAGAGCCAGAGGAGAGAATAAGGAGCGACCAGAGAGGGAGCTTTCAGATGTCTGCTGGTCTGAGCTCAGCAAAAGATAGGGTAAAATTTTCTGTATCATTCTTGAGGCTCGGACTGTAGGGTTGTTGTCTAATGGTAAGGGTTTACTTTCCCATCCTTTTAAATTTGAAGGGTTATATTCTTCTTTAGCTTAAACCGTACTGATTCTTTTTTTTTTAAGCTTATTTCTTTATTTTGAGAGAGAGAGAGAGAGAGAGAGAACGTGCAAGCGGGGAAGGAGCAGAGAGGAGAGAATGAGAATCTCAAGTAGGCTCCTTACCGTCAGCACGGAGCCCAAAGAGTCGCTCGAACTCACCAACCATGAGATCATGACCTAAGCCGAAATGGGACACTTAACTGACTGAGCCACCAGGCTCCCTTCTTTTCTTTTTTTAAAGTTTATTTTTATTTATTATGAGAGAGAGAGAGAGGGCGCCCGTGCGCAAGCAGGGAGGGGGAGGCAGTAGAGGGGTGGAGGGGCAGAGAGAGGGAGACAGAGAATCCCAAGCTGGCTCCTCCCACTCTCAGCACAGAGCCCCATGTGGGGATCGAACCCACAAACCGTGAGATAGTGATTTGACCCAAAATCAAGAGTCAGACGCTTAAATGGACTGAGCCACCCAGGCGCCCCCGGTACTCACTATTTCTGAGTATAACCAATGTCTCTTGGTAGAGCCAGTTTAAGAGGAAGGGCAACATGTTGGCCCCAGT
>NW_027532169.1:2542136-2563304 GCF_008692635.1 Crocuta crocuta | reverse complement strand
TTGGCCCTAATCAGAAAAGCGGTCCCAGCTAACTCAGGTTTCCACAAGTGACTCTATCTATACCTTAGAGGCAGGATATAAATGGTCCCCACTCCTGCCTGAAGGGGCAATTGCCCGTGGTGCACATTTTAAAATACTGTTCATCAGCCTCACACAATTTCTGTTGAGTATTTCCACCGACGTGTAAATCACAAGGTGTGGCCACGGTCATGGCAGCGGCCCTAACCCAGCCGGCTCCGATGAGCTTCCTTCCCTGAAGACCGCGGCTGCAGTCCGCTGAAATATGAAACCAAAATCACACGAGGGGAAGACTGCTTCCCCAGAAGGCGAGATTTATTTTGCTAATATTTAAACAGTTTAAAAATTTTTTTAATGTTTTATTTATTTCTAGGAGAGAGAGAGAGAGAGAGACAGCGTGAGCAGGGGAGGGTCAGAGAGAGAGGGAGACACAGACTCTGAAACAGGCTCCAGGCTCTGAGCTGGCAGTCAGCACAGAGCCCGACGCGGGGCTCGAACCCACCAACCGCGAGATCATGACCTAAGCGAAAGTCGGACGCTTAACCGACTAAGCCACCCAGGCACCCCTAAACAGTTTAATATGCTTCCAGTTTAATATTCTCTGAACGGTTCAAAAAAGAGCATATAACAAATATATGCAAACGGTCCCTTGTTTTTTTATTAAACATTTTTTATCTATTTTTGAGAGAGAGAGAGACAGAACACAAGTGGGAGAAGGGCAGAGAGAGAGGGAGACACAGAATCCAAAGGAGGCTCCAGGCTCTGAGCTGTCAGCACAGAGCCTGGGGCAGGGCTCGAACTCGTGAACCGTGAGATCATGACCTGAGCCAAAGTCCGACGCTTAACCGACTGAGCCACCCAGGCGCCCCAATAAGTCCCTTATTTTTAACGTAAAGGAATTATATACAGGTTTTATTAACAGAGCATCTGTTTCTCCCCATTTACAATTAATGTTTAGAGAATGTCAGTTTGAAGGGGCACCTACATCTCTCAGTCCCTCTCCCCCCCCAGCCCCTGGGCTCAGTAGCCCGTGGGTCCAGGTGAGGACAGACACATTATCATTCATGCCCCAAACACAAAAGCCCGCAGCACTCCAGCTGCCCGGCCACCCCCTCCGCAGCATCTCAGAATGAGGGACCTCTCTGTGCCCAGGGACAAGCCTCACTGTCTGAGCCCCTCCCCACTCCAGCCGGCCACTGCCCATATGTCTTGCATCCTTCCAGACGCTTCCAGCGCTGTGTCTGTTCCGGGAGCTCTGCAGCCACCAAGGCCTCTCCTGATGCTGGGACACCCGGGGCCCTCAGGCTGGGAAGCTGCTGAACCCCCCCATCCCCCAGGCCTGGAGGGGAGGGGGTGGGGGAGGGGGGGAACGGCCCCTCAGCAGCTCCACACCGCATCCTGTCGCCGGGGCTCCCGAGGGACACAGATATGTTCAGTCTCCCCCCATCCTTCAGCGGCTGGCCCTGCACCTGTCACCACGGAGGTCCTAAACCAGGTCCTCAGGCTGGACCAGGACGCGCGGGCCACTCCGTTCCCTCCCTTCCCCTCCACTCTCACTTCCTCCCTCTCTTCGACTTCCTGCCACACGCTGTGCGTGTGTGTGCGCGCGCGCGCACGTGCGCAATGTACCCATTTACATGATACACAGACGCACACGCGCGAACGTAAGCTCCAGGAGCGCAGGTATTTGTTGCCCATTTTATTCACCACTGTATCTTCGGTGCTCAGAACAGTGCTTAGCACATAATAGATGCTCAAGAAACTTTGTAGAAAGAACAACAACAACAAAAAACAAATCCAAGAGGCCCTCCTGTCTCCTCCTTCGGCACGAAAGCCCGGGGCCGCATGTGTGTCATTTCAGACAAAAGGGCCCACAGGGCCCCCTGTCCTCCAATCCCGCGGCTCAGAGAGGGTCAGTGAGGACACCCAGCTCTGAGGGTTACCAGCAAGCCCCGGCCTGCTCCGTCGTGGGGCACCCGGCCTTCCCAGGTCCCCCTGGGGGCCACAGAGGGGTGCGAAGGGCTTGGCTTCTACCACCCTGCGTCCCCCGCTGCCCCTCCCAGCCTTGTTTTCCTACCGTGGCTCTGCTTTCGCCATCCACCCACTGCCCAGTCTGTCACAGCCCGTCCCCGGCCTCCCTCAGGGTGACCCCCCTCACCCCCAGCACTGGCACTGGCCCAGACCCCTCCAGGAGTTTCACACGAGGTTCTACCTCATAAAGACCTTGCTCCAAGTGTGAGGGGTGGGAAGCCCAGCAGAAGAAAGACCCTTTCTAAACAGTTGTTTTTCAGTGTTTATTTTTGAGAGAGAGACAGAACATGAGCAGGGGAGGGGCAGAGAGAGGGGGAGACACAGACTGTGAAGCAGGCTCCAGGCTCTGAGCTGTCAGCACGGAGCCCGGTGCGGGGCTCGAACTCACGAACTGCGAGATCATGCCCTGAGCCGAAGCCCGACGCTTAACTGACTGAGCCACCCCGTTACTCCCTTTCTGAACGCCACGGTAGGAGGCCTCCTCTGAGTACACCCTCGACAGTTAGCCACCCAACCCCTCACTGTCACCTCTGCCCGTGTCATGGTCCTCATCGCACCTGTCACTATCTGAATCAGTCTACATTTATCTCGGCTTGTGTATCATCTATCTCTCCTCAGCAGACCCTAAGCCCCACGGGAGCGAGGATTTTGTGCCATTCACTTAGAATGTGACCGGCACATAGTAGGTGCTCAAGTAAAATCCACTGGCTGTTGAATGTTGAATGCCCTCCCTACTTGGGGTCCTGGTCCGGCAACCACAAAGCCCAGAGAGAGGAGGGGTCTTCCCTCCTCCCCGTTTCAGACCCACCTCCTCCCGGCACGCCGGCTGCTGGAACTGTCGACCCTCCTCAGGGGAAACGCCCTATGGGGTATGGTCTAGGCTTAGTCCCAACCAAATGAGGCAGAAGTCCCCAATATCAGGATACTTCCTAGTGGTCACTTAGGCTTGAAGACCACTGTGTGAGGCATCAGTGGTCTGGTCAGAATTAAGTCCTGCCAGACCTAGGCCAATTTCTTTTTAAAAAAAATTTTTTTTAATGCCTTATTTATGAGAGAGAGAGAGAGAGCGAGAGAGAGCATAAGTGGGGGAGAAGCAGAGAGAGGGAGACACAGACTGTAAAGCAGGCTGCAGGCTCCAAGCTGTCAGCACAGAGCCCGATGCGGGGCTCGAACTCATGATTGTGACCTGAGCCAAAGTCAGATGGTTAACGGACTAAGCCACACAGGTGCCCCCAGGCCAGTTTCTTTTAAGTCAGAGCCTGTGTGAGCTTCCCCAGAGCCTCAGGGCCCCCATCCCTGAGTGTATGAACAGCACACACACACACACACACACACACACACACGGCAGAGACCATTGAAATCCATTCTGAGAAGCTTCGGTCTCTGTAAACCGAGGTCCAGTTCTGCACAAACACGCTCCACTGACATTCGGAAGCAGACCGCTCACATTGCATTCCGGGTCAGGACGGTCTGTGACTCATGGGTCCTCCCCAGGAGGGACAAGTGGGTACCTGCAGGTTAAGTCCTGTCTCCTCTGGGTGTCTGGCCTGGACTAAGAATCAGCCTTGACGCAAAGGGGAATTCAAACGTCCGCCACCACCAATTCCAGTTTCCAGAAGGTGGTTTTTCCCAGGGCCAGCCACCAAGGGTTCGGGAGGCCTCCGGGCTTTCCCACGCCACCCGCCACAGCACTGCCCTTTCTGTCCCTAAAGTGCATCTCGCTTGCGTTATCTCCTCTGGGGCACAAATATCGGGAATGGCTTTAGCTGTTTCGGCCTCTCTGTGAGAACATTTAAAATGTTAAAAGCACACAAGATGACTCCTTTAAGTGCTTTTGCAGTCAGAAATCAAAGGCGAGGAGGAAACCTTTTTGACATCAGAACAGGCCTGGGGGCACCTGGGTGTCTCCATTGGTTAAGCTCAGACTGCGGCTCAGGTCACGATCTCGCGGTTTGTGAGTTCGAGCCCTGCATCAGGCTCTGTGCTGACAGCTCAGAGCCTGAAGCCTGCTTCCNGATGAGGTAGTGCTCACCAGGCCACAGCTGGTGGGCGTGCAGGGGCCAGCCAGGCCTGTGTCTCTTCCACCCGACACTATTTCCTTGCAGATGCCTCTGTCCTCAGTGCCTGTGCTGCTGAGAAAATCCTGCCCCAGTGACTGGGGGGAAAGGATCCAAAACCTTGGAATCCTAAGAATCTTAAGAGTAAGAAAACGTAGAGGTTTCTTGTTTTCAAATGTTGAAACACACATAAGAATTGTGAGGAAGTGAGTAAACCTTGGCTGGGAATTCGTGGTGGGAGGGTGGCGTAGACACTGCTCTCTGGATGCCGTTCTCAGCTTTCCTGTCCCAACGGAACACCTGTGAAATGGCCACCAGAAAAGGGGTAAGGCGTGCATCAGCCCTGGGAACGAGCCATCCACACGGAGGAAACCAGAACTTTCTGTCAGATTTCACCCTGTGGGGCCAGATAGAAGGCATCGTGTCCAGCACGTGTCCAATGCTACCCCACTGGACAGGGGCCACGTGTCCAGGACAAAGTAGGTGATGCTGGCCACCCAGGAAGTACCCACACTCAGCAGGCAGGTGGCCCAAGAGATGGTGGGGAGAGGGTCCCCCTAAGCTTCCCTCCTACCTCCGCACACCTGCAGCTTCCCGACCACCCCAAGTGTACTCTGCGTGCCTGGGCTGGTCACACCTGAGCACGGCCACCAAGAGGCACTGAGAAGCAGCTCGTAGCTCTCCGAGGCAGAAAAGCATTCTACCTGGCTGCCAGGAATTCCCCCAAATGTTTGATGAACTCATTTGCAATGGTTATGTCTTCTTGAGAATTTAAAAATAAAACAACCCCATTTTTTCCCCCTTTTCTAAGAATTCATCCACAGGGGTGGCACTAACTCAACCAGAAGAGGCCGTTCAGCTCCTGCGTTCTCCCCCACCTCCTGGGCTGCACCATGTCTGACATGATCCTTCCCCCTGTGCTGTCTGTCCAGTGTCCTCAGTTCCTGTGGCCTGAACCTAATGACCCTCTGAGAGAGATTCAGGCAGGAACTCTTACAAACTTCCCACTGAACATGGCTTCGTTCCTTCTTGACTTGAGTCTTTGTTGGATACGCAGAAAAAGAAAAGGGGGGAATCCCTTTCTTTCCCTCCTCTCATTGGAGAAAAAGGTCACAGGAATTAGGTGACTGGAGATGGAAATGCCAGGTTGATCACTGATGAAGGGGACGGCAGAGGGTGGCTTTGGCTCCTTAGACAAATGGGCTCCCTAGTCGTTGACACTTGAACTGGATGGACTTGGCAGGTGGCCTCAGACACACTGCCCCCTGCAGGGCTAAGCCTACTATTGCAGGTGCAGAGCAGCCCGGGAAACACTCAGAGAAGGGACTGAGCTGCAGTCACCAATCAGAGAAGACATTCCTCTGAAGAATGGGACAGACACACCTTTCCTTGTCCCTGTCCCTAATCTCACCCCCACAGGGAAAATGAAACCAGGGAATAAGTATTCTTCCCTGACATCCGTACTGGGCAGACTTCCCTCTGTGAGCATGAGGCAAATGAAAGCTCATAGGATCTGGGAAGATTCTGCCACTCCAAAAATAAACATCCCCGAAGGGTTCTGAGGAAGCTGACTCTCTGAAAAAAAAAAAAAATTACTGCAGCACGAGTTTTAAAAAACATATATCTGAGGGGCTCCTGGGTGGCTCAGTTGGTTGAGCGTCCAACTTCAGCTCAGGTCATGATCTCACGGTTTGTGAGTTTGAGCCCCACATCGGGCTCTGTGCTGACAGCTCAGAGCCTGGAACCTCCTTTAGATTCTGTGTCTCCCTCTCTCTCTCTGTCCCTCCCCCACTCTCATTCTGTCTGTTTCTCTCAAATAAACAAAAAAATTTTTTAATAAAAAATATATACCTGAAAAAAGAAAAAATAATTAAAAATACAAAAAATATATCTGAATATCTGATCTGAATTCTCAGTAAGATTCCAGGGGACTCTGGAAAAGATCTAGAAACTAGAACAGATCATAATAACAAGGCAGAAATCTGAGAGCAGGAAGTAAAGCCAGGAGACAGAAACCACAATAGCTGGGTTAAACCCCGACATGGAGGCTGTAAATAGCAGACAGGACCCTGGAGATGATACAATTAACATGGTCAAGGGTAAAACGATAAAGAGATGAAAAGGAACGAGGCAGGCAGACAGGCACAGGGGATACAACCTGGGAATAATAGGAATTCTGGAGAGAAAAGAATGGGTGCAACGAAAGCAGTAATCAAAGACCTGGCAGAGAAAACATTGCTGGTCTACAGAACGAACTCAGTTTGAAGTTGAGCTTATGTTCTGAGTCCTGAGCAAAGTTGACGAAAAGAAGGCCACATTTAGACACATTACGGCGGCATTCTCAGTAAGAATAATAAGAGTTAAAATTTCTGGAACACACGTGCGTGCACGCCGCCCTTGGAATGAAATTAAAGAGAGTGATTTTACTTTTCTTTGATACCCATTGTTCTGGGGTGTGTATATGTGTATGTGAGCGCGTGCGTGTGTTTAAAAAAACGCTACATGAGGGGCGCCTGGATAGCTCAGTCGGTTGGGCGTCTGACTTCGGCTCAGGTGACATCAGCTCAGGTCATGATCTCACTGCTCATGAGTTCGAGCCCCACGTCCAGCTCTGTGCTGACAGCTCAGAGCCTGGAGCCTGCTTCAGATTCTGTGTCTCTTCTCTCTCTGTCTCTCCCCTATTCATGCTCTCTCTCTCAAAAAAAAAAAAATATATATATATATATATATTAAAAAGGAAATACATTGTACTTTATAAACCATAGATAAATATGGACAAAAGATACAAAAATTCTAAATCTACCTCTTAGATCTTCAGACATTCATGATGCAAAAGTTACCTTCTGTGCACTTCAGTATTTTCTATTCTTGTCTCTATCATTCTATGCTTTTTCAAATGCAATCACAATCTATTAAATTGAGTACGTTGTGACCTGGGTTTGAAATACACTGATCTAGAAAAACTTAAAGGAAAGGCCATGCTGTCGCTCATGAATGCAGCCAACAAAAAGACCTTCTTAGGTGCGGAAGTTGTTTAAAAAATAATCCATCCGAGCACTTTCCTTGAATAAATCAAACGCTCCTCTTGAAAATGTATGAAAGGACACTATGGGGAAAAATCAGATGCAAAACCTCATGAATGAGAAAAAAATCCACCCTGAAGCCCTTGCTTAGAGGTCTAGGGAAAGGACAACTTTCATATATTCTCAGAAGGATTCATATAGTGCAATCTTCTGGTGATATCTTTTTTAAAATGGAAATGTACATACTCATTTCCCTCTTGCAAATCTATATACAAAAGGAAAGACAGCAGTATAGGACAATATATGCACTTAGATGCTTCTTACAGCTATATGTGTAGGGGCAAAATAACTAGCAATGATCAGCATGTCCAATAACTAGTTAATGGTTTATTAATGACGGTATATCCCTACTAAACTTCAGGTACCTATTTGTAATAAATTAGCTATGTATACATTAACCTGGAAGAGTGTCCATGATGAAATAAAGCTAGAACAATGTCTGTGATAAAATGATATTAAAAAGCGAAGGGTTGAATAATTTCTGTATCATCTCATGTCTGTAAAACGTAGAGGGAGACCTATTCAGGGCTTACATCTGCATGTATTTACGAGAGCAGAAAAATGTGGAGGGGACAAAGCAAACTGTCAAAGCTGGTTAATTCTATAGTATTCAGCCATAAAAAAGAAAAAGAAAAAGAAATCTTGCCACTTGCAACTACGTGGAGGGAGTTAGATAGAGGGTATCATGCTAGGCAAAATAAGTCAGAGAAAGACAAATACTATGTCATTCTACTCCGATGTGGAATTTAAGAAACAAAATAAAAGAGCAAAGGGGAAAAAAGAGAGAGAAACCAAGAAAAAAGACTCGAGTATTGAGAATAAGCTGATGGTTACCAGAGGGGAGGAGGGTGGGGGGAGGGGTGAACTAGGGATTAAGGGGGGGCACCTTTTGGGGTGAGCACTTGAGCACCGGGTGATGGATGTAAGTGTTGAATCACTGTATTGCACACCTGAAACTAATTAATACTGTATGTTAACTAACTGGAATTAAAACAAATAAACAAGGGGTGCCTGGGTGGCTCAGTCAATTAAGCCTCTGACTCTTGATTTTGGCTCAGGTCATGATCTCAGGGCTGGGATATCAAGCCCTGAGTCTGGCTCCTCGCTGACAGTGCAGAGCCTGCTTGGGATTCCCTCTCCCTTTTTCTTTGCCCCTCCCCTGCTCACTCTCTCTCTCTCAAAATAAATAAACTTTAAAAAGAAAGAAAGAAAGAAGAAAGAAAGAAAGAAAGAAAGAAAGAAAGAAAGAAAGAAAGAAAGAAAGAAAGAAAGAAAGGAGAAAAAGTGGGAATGAATGGGAGCAAACCAATTTCCCACAACAGGGAGTCAAAATTATAGTTCCCTACAGACTATTATCATTAAATATCACATCAAAAACATCTGAAAACCTTCAAGGTAAACACAAGTAGAATTAACAGGGAACTCTAATCCTTTCCTTCTAAATTATTGAGCATTACAGTAAACAGTGTACACAGCACTAGAAAGAATATTAACAACGACTTTAAATGCTGCCTTGGCATGCAGTGAAATGAGGACCTTGAATGGCCTGACCACGCGTTCCCCTGCCCTCTTTGTTCCTGAGATAAGGTGCCCCAGTCAAAGAACTCTCCTTATCAGTGGTACCAAGAGCAGGTCCTGCTTATTCCTGAGGAACAGGTTTTGGTTCCCCGCTAGCCTTGCACAATTATTCGAACAAGCCAATAATGTTTCCCCATGAAAACCAGGGCTTATCAAACCCTTTTGGTAGCGTACAGCCTGTTTCGCACAGCCTCTGTTTGTACACTCTGTTCCTGAACACAACCCTCCTGTGACCCTGCACAGTGTACCATTTCCCCCTCCCCTGGGCAGTGAGTATATGTGCCTAATAAACTGCCCAGAGTTGGGTATCATGTGTTTGCCCATCCCCAAAACCCCAGAGCAGGAATCCCTCCTTCACCAGTGAGGTGAATAGAAGGCAATTAAAACACAAGAAGTCATAAAAACAAACAAGCAAACAAACAGACAAACAAAACCAGAAAGCTCAAATGGGTTGACAAAAATAATACCAATCCTGGTACTTCTGGGAGAGAAAATGAAAATAGACTTTCTCAATTCAAAAGAAGGTAGGAAAGGAGGGGAAAATGTGGAGAAAATGGATGGTGAGCAGCAAATGTAGCATAATAACAGAAAGTCCAAATAAATCACTCATAGCAATAAATGTGAATGGATTAAACACACTTAGGAAGATACGGATTATCAGATTGGATAAAAAATACAATCCCTAGGGGTGCCTGGGTGGCTCAGTCGGTGAGGTAAAGCATCTGACTTTGGCTCAGGTCATGATCTCATACCTCATGGGTTCAAGCCATGCATCAGGCTCTGTGTAACAGCTCAGAGCCTGGAGCCTGCTGCAGATTCTGTGTCTCCCTCTCTCTCTGCCCCTCTCCCACTCGCACTGTATCTCTCTCTCAAAAATGAATAAATGTTTAAAAAATGTTAAAAAAGAATACTCTAAAAAATAAAAATAAAATAAAATAAAATCCCTATTGTATGTTATGAACTTTTTCTTCAATTCTGGAATAATCTCAGCTATCATACCTTCTATATTATTTCCTTGACATTTTCTCCATTCTTTTCTTTTGCAAATCCTGTTAGAGGCTCTAGATCTAGTCTCCTGTTCTTTGGACTGTTTTCTTTTATTTTTTCATTTCTCTATTTCTTCTTGCTGAATTCTGTGTACATCCTTCCAAACTATCATCCAGTTCACTAATTTTATTTTTAACTATATCCAGTCTAAAATTCATCCCATCTTTTGAGATATTTTTTTATTTCATGACTACATTTTACTTCTGATTTTTTTTTTTTTGAGGGAGAGATAGCAAAAGCGAGAGCAAGAGAGAGAGAAAGAGAGAGAGCAATCAGGGGAGAGGAGCAGAGGGAAAAAGAGAAAATCTTAACCATGAGATCATGACCTGAGCCAGAATCAACCCACTGAGCCACCTACGTGCCCCTATTTCTGAGATTTATAATTGTTTATATTTCATTTCTTTTTTTTAAAGATTTTATTTTTAAGTAACCTCTACCCAATATGGGGCTTGAACTTACAACCGCAAGGTCAAGAGTTGCATACTCTCCCAACTGAGCTAGCCAGGTGTCCCACTTATATTTCATTTCTATATGTCCAGTTTATTTTCATCTGCATTGTTTCATAATTCCTTGTTTGTCAAATGATGTCCTCATTCATCTCTCTGAGCATCCTTATTTTCAAGTCTTTGCCAGATTGGTCCAAAAATGAATCTCATCTGTGAGTGTATATTTCAGTTGTTGAGTTGGTTGATTTATTTAGCATTTGATTTCTTCATGTGCTTTGGAATTTTAGTTTATAGGCTCATTATGGCTAGGAGTTTTTGCTTTTACTTTATGCTCTGTTTTTCTCTCTCTTCTTTCTTGTCTGGTGGTTTCAGTTTGGTAATGGTATTCACAAGACGATTCCAGAACTGGTCATGTGACGGCAGCTGTGAACTTCTGCTCTTCACTGACTTGGGGGGTTTTACAGACTCAGGCATGGGGGTGGGCGATGGCTTGACCCAATTCTTAGCTGAGAAGTTGTCTTTGGTCTGCTATTTCCTCAGGCCCACAGTTTTCATCCACAGCTCCTAAGAGCTAGTCGGTTGCCATTCTTTTTTTTTTTTTTTTTTTAAGAGAGAGAGTACACAAGTTGGGGAGAGGGGGGAGAGGGAGAGAGAGAGATTTAAGCAGGCTCCACACCCAGTGGAGAGACTGACTCAGGGCTTTTTCCTATTACCTTAGGGACATGACCTGAGCCAAAATCAAGGTTCAGATGCTCAACCACCCAGGTGCCCCAGGTGCCATACTTTTCAGCCTCTTTTTCACAGATCAGGGGTATCACTCCAGTGCCTGGCTTTAGCCAGAGTCTGGCTCTATCCTCTATTCCAGGTGCAACATTTTAGCTTCCACTACCCCATAGGCTTTGGCTCTACTAGCCACTTTTGTTTCCAGTGAGTTCTCTTTCTTGTCCACTGAGATGTTTCTCCTGGTGTTTTTTTATTCTTTTAATTTTTAATTTTTTTAGCCTGTTTCTACTTTTTCTCTCTTGCATGTGTTTGGAACACTGAGAGTATGTCAAAGCATGAACTCTCCAACGTTCCTCCATGTTTTTGTTTAAGTCACTTGGAGATGGAATTTTTACCTCTCACTGTGGAAACATGCTGGCAGATAGAGTTTGGGGGTTAAAGAGTGTTGAAACCATAACCCTGGGAGCCCAAATAATGGGCATTTCGTCTGGGCTTAGTGGGCTGGGCAGGGCTGTGGATCAAACTAGGAAAAGCCCATCCAGGCACCTGTTAATTACTGACCAGCTTCGTACAGCGCCTCCATGTGGCAGCAAAAATGATTTGCAGGAGCAGAATGTTCCAACCAAAGGGCTCTCCTGTTTGGGGGTGGAAGCCCAGCTGACCCCCCTTTTGTGACCTGCATGTGCCCAGCACAGGCTTTTTAGACAACTCAGAAGACCAAGAAAAAGCTATTCCTGCATATAGGCCCTCAATTGGTTAAATAGAAACATAAGAGAACTGACCCTCTCACTTTTGGAACAATTCATACCATTGACATACAATATAAACAAAATAACTGAGAATGAAAAATGAGAGAAACATAGTGGAGTGTTTAAATTCTTCTCCAGAAAAGAGAGTCACAAATCTCAGGACTGAGCTAAAATTCTGAATAGACCAATAACCAAGAGGGGGATGGGAAGAGAAATTATCAAAGAATTAGCTCCCTGAAGATTCTTGGTTTAGATGGGGTTTTTTTTGCTGACAAGGCTTTTCTATTGTTTGAGGAACAGCGGTGTCTATTGTTGTATAAATGATTTCAAACTCAGAATAAAGAAGGAATGCTCCTTGATTTAGGTTGTAAACTGATATAACTCTCAAATCTACCAAAAAAAGAGCAAAGAAAACCATCAACCAGGGTTTGCAAATACAAGTGCCTCTAAGCCAGAAAGTAGTAAAAATGGGTGAAGTTGCTTAGGTGTGAAACGACAGGGGAAAGTGGGACCTATCGGAACTAGAGAATGTGAACTCCTACATCAGAAGTTCAAAGCCAGACACCTCAGGGGCACCTGGTTGGCTCAGTCGGAAGAGCGTGTGACTCTTCATCTCAGGGTCGTGAGTTCAAGCCCCACGTTGGGTGTAGAGATGATTTAGATAAATAAATAAACATAAAAAAAGAAGTTCAAAGCCCTGGGCTGCTCAAATAAACAAGTCCTGTGAGCCTCCAGTCTGCAGTCTCTGGTGTAGGTTCGTCTCCGTTGTAAACATAGATGCAAAAACTCTAAAATCAAATGCTAGCAAGTCCAATTCAACCTCCACTGCAATTAAAAAAAAATCTGGTAAGACCGAGTTGCATTCACACTAAGAGATGTAAAAAATGTTTTAATACGTGGAGATCTGGAGATCATTTTTTTTCAATTACCCATTACCTCAACAGGTCACCTAAGAAAAATCCATATGATCATTTCAATAGATGTTGGAACAAGCAGAAGCCCAGGGACCCAGGGTTGCATTGGCTGTGGGTCGGCAGAGGGTGTCCCAGAGGTGGCATCTTGGGGTGAAGCCAGCGCCGGGCCCAACAGACAGCCCAGTGAAGTGTTAATCCAGAGAGCCAGACGGAGAAGCGGAAACCAGATTAAGGGCAGAAGATAGAGTCTGGGGACACGCTGGGAGGCATGGCCTCCGGGCTTTCCTGCAGGAGCGAGCACACCCTCTGGTCCTGAGCCAAGTTTGGACTCTAGCTGCAAATACATTTGAAAACATTCAACATCCATGTCTCATAAGGAGTTTCTATAGTCTTCACACAAGAAAGACTATATCATACAAGCAGCCCACTTACCATGTAAAAAATGCTTTCTTGTTCTGATTTTCTAAGAAGCCATTTTGTGTTTTCAAGAATTCGCTACAATAAAAGACAAAAAAAAAGGATGGAAGTTGTAGGGAAACCGGAAGAAACGAGGAGACCGTGAGGAGAAATGAACCTCGCCTTTTGTACGGTCAAATCTAAATCAATCTAGGGGCGCCTGGGTGGCTCAGTCGGTTGGGCATCCAGTTTCGACTCAGGTCATGATCTCACGGTTTGTGGGTTCGAGCACTGTGTCGGGGTCTGTGCTGACAGCTAGCTCAGAGCCTGGAGCCTGTTTCGGATTCTGTGTCTCACTCTCTCTCTGACCCTCCCCTGCTCACGCTGTCTCTCAGAAATAAATAAAACATTTAAAAAATTTAAAAAAATCTAAATCAATCAATGCCTGTTATACCTCAGTAACAAGTATCTTAGAAAAATTAGTAAAATCTAATCAGGTATTGAGAGAGTGATGAAGAATAAGTGCCAAATAAAGGCTTCTGCACCTCTGCCTTGTACCATCCACACAAAAAAAATTCCAGATGGATTAAGACTTAAATGTAAAAATGTAAGATAAAAATTGTAGATAATTTATGACACCGTATTCCTCATCAAGGACAGAAGAGATCTGCTACACCAGAACGAAAAACGAGAAGCCATAAAAGAAACACATTTGAGTCTCCAAAAAGTTAAACATTTTTAGAAAGGTCTGAAAAAGTCCAAGTGCTGTGATAAAGTGAGGGAAACTTTCCATTTTTAAAATGATGAAACCCTCATAAATTGGATAAGAAAAAGATAAATAGTGCAATAGCAATAGATAAACTCAGGAAGACGGTGAAGGGGCTGTTTTGGGAAGAGCAAATCCAAACAGTCAAGAAACCAATAAATACACCCTCCCCAGCAGAGAACCGAAAATTGAAAAAACCAAGGAGGTCACTTCTCAGCTCTCAGATTAGCAAAAATTAAAAACAGATCACCTGGGTGGCTCAGTCAGTGAAGTGTCTGACTTCAGCTCCGATCATGATCTCACAGTTTTGGTTCCCTGAATTTGAACCTTGCATCGGACTCCCTGCTGTCAGCTTGGAGTCTGCTTCAGATCCTCTGTCTCCCTCTCTTTCTGCACCTCCCTCCCTCAAAAATAAACAAACATTAAAAAAAAGAGAGATAGAGATAAAATTTGCTGCCAAAAGGAATGCAGGAAAATAATACTTTTGTACATTGCTGTTGGAAATGTGAATTGTCACAGCATTTGGGGAAAGCAAGTTGGTAATGCTATTAAAAATTTAAATTCCTCGGGGCGCCTGGGTGGCTTAGNCCCCCCCCCCCCCACCCAAAGCCATTTCTGGGAAACTCTATCATAGAAATAAAAGCATCAGAGCATAGGCATATACATAGAACCTATACTACAGCATTGTGGTGGTGGTAAAAGCTGTAAACCAAGTGAATGCCCATTCAAGAAGGGACGAGGCAAAATAGGGGTGCCTGGGTGGTTCAGTTGGTTAAGCGTCCAACTTCGGCTCTGGTCTGATCTCACCGCTCCTGAGTTCGAGGCCTGCATCAGGCTCTGTGCTGACAGCTCAGAGCCTGGAGCCTGCTTTGGATTCTGTGTCTCCTCTCTCTGCCCCTCCCGCACTCACACTCTGTGTGTGTCTCTCTCAAAAATAAACACTAAAAAAGAAAGAAGAAAGGGATGGAGGGGCGCCTGCGTGGCTCAGTTGGTTGAGTGTCGGCTTCTTGGTTTTGGTTTAGGTCATGATCTTGCAGTCATGGGATCGATCCCCGAGAGGGGCTCTTTGCTAAACCTGGAGCTTGCTTGGGATTCTCTGTCTCTATCTGTCCGCCCCGCCCCACTCACGCTCTCTCCATCTCTCTCAAAAATAAATAAACTTAAAAAAATTATACTTTAAAAAAAGAAGGATGGGATGTTATGCAGTCATTTAAAAAAATAATGGGTTAGGGGTGCCTGGGTGGCTCAGTAACTTGAGTATTCGACTTCAGCTCAGGTCATGATCTGAGTTTGAGCCCCACATCGGGCTCACGGCTGTCAGTGCAGTGCCTGCTTCAGGTCCTCTGTGCCCCTCTCTCTCTGCCCCTCCCCCGCTTGCTCTCTCTCAAAAATAAAGAAAACATTTAAAAATAAAAATAAAAGAAAGAAAGAAAAGAATGGTTTAGACCTGTCTCATTCGACTTGGGGAACTTTCTACTATGTATTTATGGCTAAGGGGAAAAAGCAAGATGCAGAAAAGTGAATGTAATATGATTCAATTTTTTAAATATAATGACACTCCTTCCCCCCCCACCAAAAAAAGTCTGTGTGTGTGTGTGTGTGTGTGTGTGTGTGCGAATTATTAGGAGAAAGATGAAAGAAAGGAAATTAGGAAAGAAAGAAAGAAGCAAGCAAGTAAACCAAGCTGTTAACATTGGGGGAAAGCAAGAAAAACACTTGAAAAATATTTAAAAACATGTGTGTACTATGACCCCGTCTGTGCAAAATTATGTACACAGAAAGAGATGGCAGAAAAGATGGTCACCAAAATATTAATGATGATCATCTTGAGCGATGGGATTGCAGGTGACTTTTACTTTATTCCTTATATTTTTTCTGTGTTTTAAATGTTATACGATGAGTATATTATTTAAATAATCAGTGGAAAATAAAGCTATTTTCAGTGTGTGTGNTTTAATGAGCACATAAAATCAATATTTAATTAACATATCAATTCCTGGCATGTCAACTGATGTTTTCCAAAATCCTTGAGGTATATGTTCTCTTAAGTAGCCAAACTGTCATCTGAAACATTGTTTACAATTCTCCCATTTAACTAATGCTGAAGAATGCAATGATTACGAATACCAAGGGGGCAGGAGATGATTAAAGCAGGTCTTAAATTTAAGTGCCATCAAATAACTGGATCTCCTGTACTCTTCACAGCTTAGAATTCCCTCACCAGGTTTATCTCCTGGCAACTTCCAACATTTATCATTGCTTTAAATATATACATATAGGGGCACCTGGGTGGCTGAGTTGGGTGAGCATCTGACATAGATTTGGGTCATGATCTCACTGCTAGTGAGTTTTTGAGCCAGGAGTCGGGCTCTGTGCTGACAGCTCGGAGCCTGGAGCCTGCTTCCGATTCTATGTCTCCTCTCTCTCTGACCCTCCCCTGCTCACACTCTGTCTCTCTTTAAAAATAAATAAACATTAAAAAATATATATATACATGTATATGTATGTACATATTAACCCTTTCTTTTTCCAGACCACTCTGTAGTGAATCTTAAAGTCTTTATTTTAAATTTTCCATTTCGGTTTTGCTCTTGTTATTGCTTCCTTCTCACTGTGTTTGGGCTTCATCAGCTGGGCGTGCACTTTTTGGTGGGCACCGCTTTCCCTCCTTGGCCCTCCCTCTGTGGACATGTCAGAGTCAAGGGAAGGCTGTGGGTGTTCAGACCTTGTCTACATTGTGCTTGAACATGCCAGACTCTCAAAAGCTGTTTGGATCAGCTGGTTTAAACAGCAAGTTGGGCTTCACCTCCTCTTTCTTTCGAAACATTTATCGAGCACTGCTGGGTGTCCAATGGCAAGCCAAGAATTCAAAGGTGCATAAGGCAGGATCCCAGAGAAATCACAACCCGCTATGTAGCTAGTGCTCAACTGCACAGTGTTGGAGAAGCACTGGGTGGGAGGGATGCCACTGATGGGGAGGAGAAAGGGGGGAAGGGGACAGCTGCTAGCACTTGCCAAAGAGACCAGCTATGCAAAGGTCTAATGGTTCTCCAAGCGTAATCCCAGACTAGCAGCATCGGCATCACCCGGGAACTTGCTGGAAATTCTAAATCTCGGGGCCCCACTCCCGACCTCCCAAAGCAGAAATTCTGGGGTTGGAGACCAGCAACCTATCATGGAGCTTCCGATGAACCCTAGAATTTGAGAACCACGGCTCTAGTAGAGGCTTTAAGATCCTTAGGATGAAAAGAAGAGGCGAGAGGGAACGAAGCTTTTTGCCGGGCCTCGGAGGCCAGTCAAGGGGGTTAGTCTTTGCCCCGTTGGTGCGGCCTCCAAGGTTCTAAGCAGGGGCCTGTGGCCCTTATACGATCTCTCTCAACTCGGCATTTCTGGGAGCTCTGGCATTCTTTGCGCACCCAGGGTGGAGAGCTAATCAGCAGGAGGCTGAGTTGCCCCACCTCCCGCGACACCAGGCGGCGAGCTAGAGGGAGGTGGGGCCGCAGACCTTTCCGCCAGCGGGTACGATGGGTTTGCCACCCAGGAGCAGGTGAGCGCACGCAGAAGCCGAGCCTCGGACGGAGACCCGGGAGGCCCCGCCCGANCGCGTGCGCGCGGGCGCGGGCGGCCGCGGGGAGCGGGACAGCGGACCCCTGGTGCCCCTTTCCCAGGAGGGCCTCAGCGACTGCGCGCGGGGGTGGTGCGTGACCCGGAGGCCCTGGCCTCGGGCGGGCAGGGGGACCGGGCGGGAGGAGCNGAGGTGGGGAGGCCCAGGCCAAAGATTCTGAAGTTGGGAGGGGGCGGGGGTGTGCGTGCCGTGGGCGGAGGAGCGGGGCCGGGGGACCCCGGGCATCCGCGCCCGGCTGCGTCAGACGGGCTGCCGCCAGTGGGGAAGTGAAGCCCTGGGCTGGAACTCAGTACAGCAACTGAGGGAACAGGGAGTGACCCCGAGGGAGAGAGCTGGAGTGTGTCCCCCAGGTGTGGTTTTCTTAGCCTGGGGTCTG
Source organism: Crocuta crocuta (assembly GCF_008692635.1). Classification (NCBI taxonomy): domain Eukaryota; kingdom Metazoa; phylum Chordata; class Mammalia; order Carnivora; family Hyaenidae; genus Crocuta; species Crocuta crocuta. The sequence continues at coordinate 2,545,495 of NW_027532169.1, read as the reverse complement.
AAGAAAGTCGTGGGTCTCAGGAGGAGAAGGCCGGGAGAAGTGAGCTGGTGAGTGGCCTCAGGACATTAGGGAAGGGAGGTGGGCTCTAGCTCTTAGGGAATGGGGACAGCATCAGCTGGTTTAGCAGAGCCTCAGGCCGGAGAGCAGGGACAAACCTGTCCAGCTCAGTACCCAGGTCTCTGCCTTGAGAGTGTCACTCATTCGTGGCTGGCTTCAGCTGGAGACCCACACATGTCCCCTCCCAGGGTGTTCAGGAACGGTCCAGCGGGCTCTGGGGCCATTCTAGGTCCAAACCCCGGTCCTAAGCTGTGGACCAGAGGACAAGGCTTCTCTGCCCCTACCCCCGCCCCTCGGTTCTGGTGCCTCTAGGCTCTGAGTCAGACACTCTGCTTGCGGTCTCTTCTCTTGGGCCTCTTCACCTGGCAATGAGAAGGCCCAGAGAGGCTCCATGTCCACTTCCCCTGACTGCATCTGGGCAGTCAGGAAGGCCTGGTACGGAGACTGGGAGAGGGGCTGCCCTTGCCCTTTTGGGGAGAACCAAGAAGCTGGGATGGTCAGGGAGCTGGAACAGTTATGTGAGACCACAACTCCAAGAGGAACAGAGCGGGGTGGGGGGTGGGGAGGCTGGTCTGTGACAGCCAAAGTGGGTGAGCTTGTTCTGTGTGGACCAGTACTTAGGAGGAAGACGAAGAGTGTTTGGGAGTCAGTGTGAGAAGACTGGGCAGATGAGATGTTCTCAGGTGCACTAGGCTCCTGAGGCAGTTGGGGAGCCCTCTGATCCTGGGGTACCAGTGACCAGACGCCAGTGACCACTGTGGGGACGGCCACGACACAGCCGCGGAGGCTTCTCAGAAACAAGTGGCCCTGAGCTACATGGTTCTGTGAGTCTCCCAATGGGCCAAGAGATTGTCCAGGCCTCAGATCTCTGCTGCCCTGCGCATAGCCCGGGGTGGAAAACTGGGGACCCCACCCCCCACCTCCTCCAGGTTCCTGGCAGAAGAGACAGGGCTGGACTTGACTGGAACAGAAACGATGCTTGATGACCTAAACGTTGTGCGGTCCAGGCAGCCCTCGGTGCTTGGACCCCTTCAGCGGCCACCTCGCTAGAGCCCGGGGCTTCCAGGCAGCATGGCATAGGGCTTAGGAAGGTGGGTGCTGAAGTTGGACCGCCCCATCTCTGCGTCCTGTGTCCTTTTCCAGCCCTGCTGCCAAGTGGCGGTGAGACCTCAGGCCAATCACCCAACCTCTTTCCACGCCCTCGTAAGTGCTCCCTCTCTCACTGGGTGATTGTAAAGACTAAAAATGAAAACGATACCTGGGAAGGATTTGCAGGAGTTGATTTGACATGCTGAACTGTCAGTAAATAACTCTTACTCCTACTATGACTATTCAGCCAGCCAGTCAGTCAGTCAGTCAGTCAACAAACACTTGTTAACTCCTCCTTAGTAGCAGCGGGCACAGTGCTAATACCAGGGATCTGGAAATAAGCCAAGTAGACAAGGCTGGGGCTCTGAAGGGCAGGTAGTGTGCAGGGAGAGCCCGACAGCAGAAAGGAAACTCAGGGGCAAGGGGGTTGGTGGAGCCTGGTCGGGGAAGGCTTCGGCAGGAAGTGCCATGTGAGCTAGAGAAGCCAGTCGTCCTGGGGCCGAGGTGGACAGACGGCAGAGGCCCTGGGGAGAATGGGCTTAGCTGAGTGTCTTCCAGGAATGGGAAGAAGGGTGTGGCGTGTTCCCTGGAAGAAGGTCTAAGAATTGGTCTGGGGCACATCCCAGAGACCCTAGGGAGGGCTCGGGTTTTGTTGTAAGTGAAGTGAGAAGGCATCGGAGGGGTTTCAGCAGCGGAGGGGTTTCAGCAGCGCTGGGGTCCGCTGTGCCTTTCAGACGCATACTCTGCCCATCCGTGGGGGGGCTAGAGCGGAGACCAAGGCTGACCATTAACATCCAAAGAGCCCCTTTATGGCTTTAAAAGCTTTCACAAACATGGCCTTACCACTTACTTTCAACACAGCCTGAAAAGTCTGAAGGTGGTAGACTGTGGGGTAAGCGATCGGTGTTCTCTGCCTCCGGGGCTCAGAGAAGGATTGCAAGCAGGACTGCGGAGTGAGGAAATGGCAGAGGGCTTTGAATGCCTCCTCAGTGGGGAGGGGACATCTCGAAGGCCAGAGGTCAGGGGGCAAGTCCCTCCTCTCAGGAATCAGAGGGGACCCTGACCTCAGGGCTACTGAGGAATATCCCTTCGGGGGCACACGTAGGGGCCCTGCTGATGCCCATATGGACATTGGTGGGAGGGGGCAGGGGTGAGGGCTGGCTGCCCAGCGAGGGCCCCCTCCCCAGTCCTCACTGCCGCCTCCAGGGCCCCCGGCTTCCTCTGGGATTGACCTTCTCAGGGTCAGCCGGCTCCCTGCTGCAGTGCAGGGCACCAGCCTGCCCATCTCCTCCCACATCCTGTCCCCCACCGCAGGCAGCCTGGCCGTGTGCCCCGTGCCCTGCCCTCTTGACCGGCGTCCTGACTCGCTGGTGCTGCCTTCCACCCCGAGAGCCCACCGCTGCTCTGCCAGCTCTGGCCACCCGCGCTCTGCCCACGCACAGCCGGGTCAGACGTCACCGGGTTGGGGTACGCTCGGCTCCGTGCGACTGCTTTCACCTTTCCTGGGGGCTGCCCAGCCCGGGGCTCTTGTAGTGTCTCCGCAGATGGGGGACAGATGCCCCGAGCTCCCACGGGGCACCTCTTGAGAGATCAGAAGGCTGGCTGGGTGCCGCGCACGGAGAGTGTGGGCGCCTGGGTGGAGGAGTGGGGCTCAGACACTGCCATGCGAGGTGCCCACCATGCTTTGACAGGGGAGGGGAGAAAGGGCCTAGGGAGGGGAGGGGCAGGGAAAACTCACTCGGCCCAGCAGAGTCCAAGATGTCTGAGCACCTCTGCGCCTCTCCTCAATTCCCATTTGACTATTTCCTAATCCTCCTCCCGCGATGGTAATAGTGATAAGAATAAGGATGTCAGTAGCTAGTGAATGGTGAGCCTGTATCGAGAACTTTATAGTCGTTCGCGCATCCATTCAACAAATATTTTGGCGTGTCTGTCTTCGCCAGACGTTCTTCTGGGCTCTTGGACGGATCGCACTAGTCAAGGGAGACACCAAAAGCCCTGTCCTCACGGATGTTACATTCTTGTGAGTGGAGAGACACATAAGAACACAATACGGATGTATTGTAGGATGAGAGAAAGAAGGAAGTGTTGTGGGGACAGCAAAATGGGGAATGAGGGAGAGATGGAGTTTAAATGCAGCGGTCAGAGTGGGCCTTGCTGGGGAGACGCCATCCAAGCAAAGAATTGAAAGGGATGAGGCATGAGCCGTGGGG
>NW_027532169.1:2539976-2542130 GCF_008692635.1 Crocuta crocuta | reverse complement strand
GGGGGGGGGGGGGCATTCCAGGCACAGGGGACAGTGTATGGCAAGTGGCATGGAAGGACAGTGAGAAGGCCACCGTGGCTGGAGGAGAGTGGGCGTGAGGAGAGATTAGTAGGTGGTGAGGTCAGAGGGGGAGGGTGGCGGGAGGGACAGCCAGACTGCAGCTCACACAGCCTCTGTGGGCCATTGGAGGGGCTTTGGGGTTTTACCCTCGGCGGGGAGGCCAAGGGTAGTTTGGAGCAGAGGGGAGGTGAGATGGGGCTTGTTTTAACAGGAACACGGGCTACCGCGATGGGAACAGACCATCGGGAAACCAGAGTAGGAGCAGGGGATCCAGGGGCCCCGGGCGGGGATCGCCGTGAGAGAGGCGGTGAGAACTGGTCAGACTCTGGATGTGTCGTGGAGGGGGCCCCACCAGGAGACTTACTGGTGACGGACTGATGTGGCGTGTAAGGGAGACTAGTTTTTGACTCTCCAAAGGCTTCGACCTGAGTGACTTGAAGGATGGGGTTGCTGTTAACAGACGGGGAGACTGACTGACTTAGGGGCAGGTCTGGGAGGAAGATGAGGAGCTCACACTTGGACTTGGGGGTTCCAGAGGCCTCTCAAGCCCCCAAGGGAGATATTGAGGGGACAGGTGGGCAGTTAAACACCAGAAGGTTCAGGGGAGCAGTCCAGGCTAGAGAGAGAAACCTGGGAGTGGTTGGAGTTCAGAGGTTGGAGTTCAGAGGTTGAAGTTCAGAGGTCACATGGGAAGCTAGGGCGAGGGAAGGCCCCAGGACGGCCTTGGGAGGTAAGGGGCGGCCCAGAAGACTGATAAGGGGCGGCCTGGGAGGCCACGGAAACCCGAGGAGAGCACCTGGCAGCTGAGCGAGGAGGGTGCTGTGGACCAGCAGGTCATGCTGTTGAAAGGCTGGGCCAGAAAAGGCCTGTGGCCTGTGTGGTGCTGCTGGGGGTGGGGGGGACCCACACAGGGGAGCAGCCGATGGCTGGTGGAGACGGCCCCTTCTGGCACACCATCTCCTGCTCTATCTCATTTACACTCCTCCCTCCCTCCTGCTTTACAGCTGAGGGACCTGCTCAGAGGAGGTAGGTAGCCAGGGGAATAGTCACGTCTCAGCCACCAGACAGCAGCCAGGTGTCCTGCCCCACCGGATGCTGGGAGATGGGGCTGGTGTGACAGTCTCTCACCTGGGAGCTCCCCTCTGGGCCAAGTGGGGTGTTCGCACGAGGGGGCTTGGAGCTGGATCGCGAAGGATGGGTGGGGTTGGGTCCAGGGAGAGGTGGAGGAGGGCACTGGGGGAGCTGGGAAGAGGGGGGGCCAGGAAGCAGGGTGAGGCGGCCGGGGCAGATTTCCCTCCCAGAGGCCACCCACCGTGAGGAGCGGCTCTGCCTCGGCCCTCCAGCCAGGGACGGCGTGGGGCCGCGGTCCGTGCCATTCCCGTAGGCCAGCCATGGCTCTCTCGGAGCTGCGCCGTTGTCTGACGCCCTTCCTTCTGCCACTCCTGACACCGGCGTCAGGCCCGCTCGGGGGTCTGACGGCTTTGCCCGCCGAGCTCCCGCTCCCGCATCCTCCATGGGGAAAGTCACACACTCCGACTCTGTCCTGGTCTCTGCCTCCCAGAGCACCCAGCCAGTATGGTGGCACTCCCGTGTGGAGATGCTGTAGTTGGCGGAATGCTTTCTCCCTGTCTCTTTCTGCCTGGCTGAGGCTCTGGAATCCTCTGCACACTCTTTTGTGACACCTGCGGACATCGTATTTGCTGGAAGAGAGGGTGGTGGTTGACTCCCAAGCACAAGGGGGACGCGGTGCCCTGTGGTCTGGGCATGTGGGGACAGGGATGCAGTGGTGCCGTGGAGGTAGGATGGCGCTTCCTCGGCTGGCTGCTCCGGGAGGCCCCTTAGCGGACGCAGATGCCTGTGCAGAGTCCCCCTGTAAGGAGCACTCTCTGGGCGGAGGGTGGCGGAGGCTGGCGGGGAGCCAAGGGAGCAGGAGAGTCACCGTCCTGGTGACCTGGGTTTGCCTGTCTCTCACAGAAAGGAAGGCAGAGGAAGCCGAGGCCGCTGGACCCCAGCGAGGGCTCCAAGGACACAGATAGTTCTGCCGGGCGGCGGGGCAGCGCGGGCAGAAGGCATGGGCGCTGGCGGGGTCGCGCG
>NW_027532169.1:2518741-2539868 GCF_008692635.1 Crocuta crocuta | reverse complement strand
CAGGGGGTCCCTCTTCCCATCTCACCCGTCCTCCCCGCCCCCCGTGGCCTGGGGAGGCGCCTCAGTGATGCCGCTGTTCTCTCCTCTCAGGGAAGATGAGCCCCGGCGTCCAGTGGGATGAAGTCCGGGCCCAGCAGCCCGCGGACGGCCCCCCAGTACGAATCGCCTACATGCTGGTGGTTCACGGCCGGGCCATCCGCCAGCTGAAGCGTCTCCTCAAGGCTGTCTACCACCAACGGCATTTCTTTTATATCCACGTAGACAAGGTACTGTCGGGGAGACGACACAGGCATCTGAGCGGGCAGCAGCAAGACCCAGGAGGTCACAGACAGGCGGGGTCTTTGATCTGCTTAGGTGGCCCAAGGATAGGGGAGCAAGCCTAGAACGTGGGGAGGGGCCAGCGCAAGGCGACCTAGCCCGTTAGGAGCTGGCGTCCTGCCCTGCGCTCTCTCCATTCCATGTCACTTGTCCCAGGGGTGGGGGTGGGGGGGAGCCTGTGATACCGGGGGTCCCCGACAGCTCCTGAGTATCACCCGCCTACCCCCGCAGCGTTCCAACTACCTGCACCGCGAGGTGGTGGAGCTGGCCCGACAGTACGATAACGTGCGGGTGACACCCTGGCGCATGGTCACCATTTGGGGTGGGGCTAGCCTGCTGAGGATGTATCTGCGGAGCATGCAAGACCTGCTGGAGGTGCCGGGCTGGGCCTGGGACTTCTTCATCAACCTCAGTGCCACCGACTACCCAACCAGGTGGGGGGCAGTGCTCTGAGTCCCCCAGAGCAGAGGGCGGCCCGTGGGGGTACTTGGGGTGGGAGGGGCCTGAGAGACTCCTTTCCTTCCGCCCAAGCCTCATTCTGGTCCCTGGACCACAGCCATGTTTTCGGGGAGGGGCTGGTGAAAGGGGATGTCAAGATGAAGAGTGACAAGGGACCAGGGAGCAGGCAGAAGCCTGGACCTAGGGTGCCAGGTGAGAGGGCAAGGGGTCGAGGAAGGCTGGGGGTGCCCCCACTCTGGAGCATCATCCGGGGGGCAGAGCGTGGCTAGGACAGCTCTCCAGGAGGCAGGGAGGGGCCGAGAGTGAAGGCAGAGGGTGGCGAGGGGACTGTGCCCCCCCCCATCCAGCNGCGTGGCTAGGACAGCTCTCCAGGAGGCAGGGAGGGGCCGAGACTGAAGGCAGAGGGTGGCGAGGGGACTGTGCCCCGGCCCGATCCAGCCCCTCTACCCACACCGCTTCCCTTCTCCAGGACGAACGAGGAGCTGGTGGCTTTCCTGTCTAAGAACCGAGACAAGAACTTCCTCAAGTCACATGGCCGGGACAACTCCAGGTGAGGGGCCGGGGGTGGGAGGAGCCCTGGCCAGGGGTTTCATCACAGCCCCTCCCATGCATGGCCAGGTTGCAAAGCCTCCAAACCAACCACAGACTGAGGCACGCGGGTCCCNAGCGAGCCTGTCCGCCCCCGCCCCCCTTGAATTCCCCCAACCCCATGACCCTCACTGCGGCCTGCTGCCACCCGCAGGTTCATCAAGAAACAGGGCCTGGACCGGCTCTTCCATGAGTGTGACTCGCACATGTGGCGCCTGGGCGAGCGGCAGATCCCGGCGGGCATTGTGGTGGACGGCGGCTCCGACTGGTTCGTGCTGACGCGCAGCTTTGTGGAGTACGTGGTGTACACGGACGACCCGCTGGTGGCCCAGCTGCGCCAGTTCTACACCTACACGCTGCTCCCTGCGGAGGTGGGTGGCCCGGGTCCCCGGCGAGGCCAGGGAGGCCGTGTGGCAGGGTGCCTGGGGCTCACCCTCCGCCCTGCCCGCCCCCCCCCAACAGTCCTTCTTCCACACGGTGCTGGAGAACAGCCCGGCCTGCGAGAGCCTCGTGGACAACAACCTCCGGGTCACCAACTGGAACCGCAGGCTGGGCTGCAAGTGCCAGTACAAGCACATCGTGGACTGGTGCGGCTGCTCGCCCAACGACTTCAAGCCGCAGGACTTCCTCCGGCTGCAGGTGCTTCCCCGGGGCCCCTCCCCCCGCCGCGCCACGTGCTTCCCAGGGTCGGAAGGGATGCGGGGTGAGCCCGCCAGAGCCTCTGGGACAGCAGGAAGAGCCCCAGGAGGCTAGGGAGGGTCCCCCGCCCCAGCCACGCCACCTGGGACCTCCAGACCCCTTGACCTCCTTACCTCTCCTGCTCCAGCAAGTCTCCAGACCCACCTTCTTTGCCCGGAAGTTTGAGTCGACCGTGAACCAGGAGGTCCTGGAAATCCTGGACTTCCACCTATATGGCAGCTACCCCCCGGGCACGCCGGCCCTCAAGGCCTATTGGGAGAACACCTACGACGCAGCCGACGGCCCCAGTGGGCTCAGCGACGTCATGCTCACCGCTTACACCGCCTTTGCCCGCCTCGGCCTCCGCCACACGGCCACCGCGGCGCCCCCACTCGCCACCCCGCTCTGCAGGTGAGGCCTCCTTTTGACACATCTCTGGCCCTCAGGGTGCCCTATGGGGAGGTCGGTCAGAAAGAGACAGCCCCCCCCCCACCCCAGGGAGCCCCCAGTCCGAGGCAGGGAAGAAGGCAGATGAAACAAGGACAGCAAGAGCCAGGCATGTAGGTGCTGTGGGCGCGAGATTTGGGGCAAAGGAAGTGCCTGGGGACGGGACTCCCCAGAGGCCCCCTCCCCGGATCTCCAGGCCAGTCGGGTGTGCTGATGGCATCTCCCTTTCTCCCTGCTGGAACCTTCTTAGGTTTGAGCCCAGGGGCTTGCCGTCCAGTGTGCACCTGTATTTCTATGACGACCATTTCCAGGGCTACCTGGTGACGCAGGCGGTGCAGCCCTCAGCCCAGGGGCCGGCAGAGACGCTTGAGATGTGGCTGATGCCCCAGGGGTCGCTGAAGCTGTTGGGGCGCAGTGACCAGGCCAGCCGGCTCCAGAGTTTAGAGGTGGGACAGGTCCTCCCCTTGCTTTCTCCTGACCCCCAGCAAGACCCGGGGGTGGTGGGCAGAGAGGGACAGACCTCGAGGGAGGGATAAGGAAGGACTGGACTGGGCTCTTCTTTCCCCGTGACGGAACCTTGGTGATGCCCTGTGCGCATGCCTGTGTCTCCCCCGCATGCGCACACTGAGAAGCGCCTCCCGCTTGCGTTGCACGGAGGACATGCAGCGAGCAGGGAGGGGACAGTAGTGGCCCTGCAATGCAAGCCCAGTCTTCAAAAACTACAGTGATTTTCTTCTAGAGGGACTCTGATATTCCATTAGGCTTTTGAGCATCCTCTGACTCTTGGGGGCCTTGGCTTCGTGTGAGGATGGTCTCTGGGCAGGGCCTTAAACTTTATCTCTGTCTTACTGCCCCTGCCCCTGCACAGCAAGCCAGGATAGGAATCTAGAGTAAAGCTCAGAGCCGAGAAAGATATTAAGGAAATCCTAGTCCAAGCCCTGCATTTTGCAAATGGGGAAACTGAGGCCCAGCAAGATAACAGTGACTGGCCTGAGGTCACACAGAGAGTTGGAGGCAGCATCAGAGTAGAGAGGACTTGCTCTCCAGGCTCCTGCCCAGCTGCCTCCCTCCCTGCAGGTCGGCACCGAGTGGGACCCCAAGGAGCGTCTTTTCCGGAACTTTGGGGGGTTGCTGGGGCCGCTGGACGAGCCGGTGGCCATGCAGCGCTGGGCACGGGGCCCCAACCTCACAGCCACTGTGGTGTGGATTGACCCCACCTACGTGGTGGCCACATCTTACGACATTGCGGTAGATGCGGACACCGAGGTCACGCAGTACAAGCCCCCGCTGAGCCGGCCCCTGCGGCCAGGGGCCTGGACTGTTCGACTGCTTCAATTCTGGGAACCCCTGGGCGAGACCCGCTTCCTCGTGCTGCCCTTGACCTTCAACCGCAAACTACCTCTCAGGAAAGGTAAGGATCTAGGCCCAGAAGCCTGATAGAATAGGATTTGCCTGGCGAGGGACCCCGAGGAGCTGACTGTCATTGCTGACCCTCAAGGAGGGGAAGGGGCAGAGTTGGGGTCCTGGTGGTCTGGCCCTTAGCGCCCCCGCACCGTGGTAGGGTAGAGAGGCAAGCTTTGGAGTCCAGTGGACTTGGCTTTGAAGTGTAGCTCTGATGCTTTACTTGGACCTTTATCTTTGACAAATTATTTGGCCTTCTGAGCCCTAGTCTTACAAAATAGGAGTAATGTGGGAGTGACACAACTATTAGAGACCTCCTGGGTGTGTGCAACACAAGTCCCCTCACACTAGCTCAAGTAAAAAGGGGCAATTGTTGGAAGATCACAGGGCTGTGCCCCAGAACCCAGGAAGTATCTCAGGTCTCACCGGGAACCAGAGCTTCTTTCTCGATCTCTGTGGGGCCATCTTGTCCCTCATCCTGTTGTGTCTGTGTGTCAGCTCTGGCTTCTCAACCCATGATACGTGGGCTCTCTGCAGTGGACCCTCACCAGGGCCTATTGGTCATTCTCGGCACAGCAGATCTGATGGGCCATCAGTCCCTTGTGTGGCTGGGTGGCCAGGGTCACGTGGTCTGTGCCACACTGGGCTGAGGCTAAGGCATAGGCTTTGGGTTCCCTGGAGAGGGGCCTAAAAGAGCCACCCCCTGGGAGGTGTTAGGGATGAGCATGTGGGTAAAAGAGGCCTGTATCTGGTAGGTCAGTGGGTGCTCAATGGGCAGGTAGACCTTTCCTTCCTCCGGCTACATCTTATCGCAGAGAAAGTGGGTCAGGGTAGGGGTAGCCTAGAGATGGATGAGGTCCAGGGGGCGCTGTGGCAGATGCAGAGCAGACAGGCCACACCCCTGCTCTCCTGGGACTCCCAGCCTGATGCAGGAGATGGGGACAGATGGAGGCTGCTGTTGCAGCTGAGCCTTGATGAGCTGGAATTCCACAGGCAGAAAAGGCTGTCCTAATCGTGTCTGGTGGATGAGGGGAACCGAGGGGCGCAGAGTAGGGTGTAAGGGGTGGTGGGAAGAGAGGCTGGCCAAGCGAGCCGGGCCCCGGAGCCGAGGGCCCTAGTGCAGGGCCGCTCATGGCTCTGGGAACCACTGAAGACGGTTGAGAAGGGCCACAGAGGGGACACAGACTAGGAATGTTACCTTATCTTCCACCCGGTGCCTTGAACCCCCTGTTCTACTTAATCCTCACATTGGGGGATCCAGAGGTTACCATCATGATTTTATAAGACTAACAGTTTTACAGGCACAGGAAGTTCTGTGGATTAGCCCGAGGTCATGGGTCACTCAGCGATCTGTGACTCAGTGGTAAAGTTGGGCCAGAAGCTGGGGTGCCCAGACCCAAATCCCCAGACTCTGGCCCTTGTAGATTCAGCGGGGCGGGGCATGCTCACCGCTTGTTCTGCCCCCCCTTCCCCCCCCCCGCAGATGATGCCAGCTGGCTGCACGCCGGGCCACCTCACAACGAGTACACGGAGCAGAGTTTCCAGGGCCTCAGCGGCATCCTGAGCCTGCCTCAGCCAGAGCCCGCGGAGGAGGCCGCCCGCCGGCACGCCGAGCTCACGGGCCCAGCGCTCGAGGCCTGGACAGATGGGGAGCTGAGTGGCTTCTGGTCTGTGGCCGGACTGTGTGCCATGGGCCCTTCCACCTGCCCCTCCCTGGAGCTCTGCAGACTGACCAGCTGGAGCTCTGTTTTCCCCGACCCCAAATCAGAGCTGGGGCCCGTCAAAGCAGACGGGCGACTCAGGTAGCAGGGCCCCAGCCAGCACCTCCGGATGACCCTGGGGGGGGAGATTGCACCTTACAGACAGCGGGAGGGATGGCCCCTCCCCGCAGGCGAGAACCAGAGGCCCAGGCGGTACAGCCACGCCAGCCATCACGAACCCGCGCCGACGGCAGGGGCGGTGGGCATCACACTTCCTGCTAAGGGTGTTGCTGGGACCAGAGGTCGGCAGGAACGTGGGGAGAAGGGCTCCAGCTTCCATGCCCCGCTCTTCCTCACTTTCCCTTCTAGGTTTCTTGGGTTTTTTTCTGTGTGGTTATTTTTTGTTTTTTCTTAATGGGTGGTAGGGGGAGGAACTGGAAACGACCTTGTGCAATAGGGCTCGGGGCGGCCCCAGGAAGTGGGCCGTGGCTCCGGGGAACAGGGGCCCTGACGAGCCCATCCATCGTGGCTCTGGAGGAGGCTGGGCCTGCCTCACTCTCCAGGGCCTTGTCTCCCAGCCGGGTGCCCACGGCTGCGGCTCTTCAGGGGTGCAAGCGCCATGCCAGGCTCTGAGGCCCAGAGAACAGGTGATTTGGGGGAGTGCTGCAGAGCTGGCCTCTAGCGGGACAGCCTCTCCTCTCGTAGCCAGGGGACTGTGGAAGAAGGGGTGGGGCTGGTTCTAGGGCTTTCCAGCATGTCCCGCCCCTTGATGGGCAGCGCAGGGCCCCAGAACCTGCTGAGACCAATGCAGAGTCTCCCAGGTACCCAGAACTGCGAGCAGGGCCTGGGCTCCCGCCCAGGAGGGCTCCCGCCCACAAGCAGTGTGGGAAGAAGGCTCTGTCAGGGCTCTCCGGAGAACCCAGAGCAGCCTTGTGCCTGAAGCTCAGTGTGAAGTCTGAAATATGCAACAGAAGAAATATATCTCTATCTCTCTAAGTCGAGCCTCTGGGTTTTTCCTCCTGGGTGTCGGGAAGCCATCACACCGGGCCTTGGAAACGTCTTTGCTGGCATACCCCGGCAGCCAGGTCAAGGTGGAGGTCTCAGTCGCCTCGTGTGGGAACGGTGTGAGAATCCAAGAGCCAGAAGGGACACAACCCATCTGAAGCAGCTCCCTCTTTTTCTGAGGGCTAAGCAGGCCCAGGGAGGCTTGGAGACTTGCTCATTGCTACCCGCTAGGCCAGCGCAAATGCCAGGTCAGGTCTCACAGGTCCCGACCCAGCACTTCTGTGCACAGGCTGGCTTCTCTGCCTTTGGCATCATAATGAGGGCCCATCCCACAAGCCCTCTGCACTCTCCTGCCCCGCTTTGAGTTATAGAGCATCCTTGAGGAGGAAGGCAGCCCCAGCCATGGCTAGATAGTTACCGCTGGAGCTTTAGGGGCAAGAGCAACAGCGGCTGGGGTCCGTGGCCATGGCCCTGAGACCTGGGAGGGCCAGGCTGGAGAGGTCTTGTCCAGCCTCCCTCCTCTGCCCAAGCCCTGTCTCCCACCGGCTCTCCTGCTGTCGTCAGCAAGGGCTCCGTCTCAGCCCCTCCCACCTTACTTCTTGCAGGAGCGAGGGTTTCTCAGGCCTCAGGCCTGGTCAGCTCTGCCTGGGGACAAAGGGCTTCTTCGTTCCTGCCTAGCCTGGCTCACGTCCTGTTTTCCTAGTTGGCCAGGAGAGGGCACTCCTGCCCACCAGGAACCGCGCTCCTCCAGGCAGGGACTTTTCTTATCTGCATTGAGCACATTAGGAAACTGAGATGCTGAACCCGCAGCTCTCCGGCGGTGGCCGCAGGCTTCAGACTCCTGCCTCCTGCCCCCGGACCACTGTGACTACACCCTGCTCTCCTTAGGACCGCTAAGCCAGGAAGGGGCCCACAGTAGGATCTCCCAGGAAATAAGGGCCTGGGATTAGGGGCTAGGATGACTTTTTTCTGGCTGCTATTTTTGTGGACATCTGAAACTCCCCTCTGATTCTTTAGAATTTTTTTTTTACATCAACTCTTAGGCCTATAGAAAGGAAAACTAAGTGGGTCCAGCCTGTTATGCACAGGCAGTAACGGTCAGAACACTGAGACTCAGCTGGCTGAGGACTGGCCGTCCAGGCGAAAGGTTTCTCCTGGGCTGTGGCTGTGCTGCCGTGAGGTGAGCCCAGCAGTTTCCAAGGTCTTGTCTTTTGAACGCGGCAGGGCGGGAGTGCTGTTTTGGCCCCTGCCACGCTCAGCCCATCACACCAGGCCCTCTGTCACTTATTACTACTCATGACTGTGCCCTGCTGTGGAGGTTCTGAGTTTGCACTTTTAGCCTAGTGGCCTGATGGTTCGGAGTTAATTGGTATGAGGTGGGAACCCAGTGAAAGTATGAGTTCAAAGCTCCCCCAGGAGATTTTCTTTTTTAAGGTTATTTATTTTGAGAGAGAGAGAGAGAGGACAGGCAGGGGAGTGGCAGAAAGGAGAGACAGTATCCCAAGCAGGCTCCATGCCTTCAGAGACCGATGCGGGGCTCAAACTCCTGAACCATGAGATCATGGCCTGAGTGGGCAGCTCTCTCCCAGGAGAGCCTCATGCGCAGGCCAACGCCACCCGCACCACCGCTCTGGGGGGCCTGCTTTGGCCTCTGGAGCTGGGAGCATTGCAGGACCTGGGCGGGTTCAGAAGGCAGTTTTGGCCGAGGAGGCCCTCCTCTCCGGTCCTCTCTGCCGTGCAAACCACTGAGGCAAGAGCGAGCACAGCTTCTCTGCCATGTTCCCCACCCCCATCTTTCTGTAGGGTGAGCTCAACCTGGAGGCTTGGGCTTTTTGAGGCTTCTTTGAAATCCTCTCCTGGATGGGCCCCTGGGGTCAAGATCAGGGTTCAGGGCAGGCAGGATGTGGGGTAGGGGTGGGGGGTGGAGGTGTGCTGGGGCAGTCTGGACCCCCTAGGCCGCCGCAATAATTCCTTTGGAAGGAGGGGGAGATCCCTTTTGTGGTCGATGCCTGGTTTCCAGAGCAACCGTGGATGCCTCGGTTCCCGTAGAGGCAGGAGCTGAGACCAGGGCTGTCATGTGGAGCCCAGTTACCTGGGCCACTGGGAAGTGGCGGGGCAGAGTTCCTGCAAGGCGATCTGGAAGGGAAAAGTACGGGGGTCTGGGCCAGTTGGGGCTCCCCTGGCTGGCTGTTGGGTGTAGAAGAAATTGAGCCCATTCCCGCCAAAACCTCTTCTGAAGGCCATAGAGGGGACTTGGTGGCTGCCAGGCCCGCCGAGGGGAGCACACTCTGTGGGACGTGAGGTCCTGGCACCGTACTGACAGGACAAGCAGGGACAGACCTGCTCACAGATACCCTGGCTCGAATGCAGTTGCTCCTCCGGGACAGAGTTCCTGGGCTAGGGGCTGGCCCGGCGACAGAGCAGTCCTGTGGCCCTGCAGACTGTCTCAAGGTGGCTCAAGGCCGATGCCCTATCTCGGCACCCCCTCCACCACCGTGTTCCGTGTGCAGAGACCACCATGGACTATAGCCTCCACGTCCTAGTGGTGGCCACCGGTGAGTACCTGCTACCGTCCTGAGTCTCAGGGTTGGATCGGATGTACCCTTGACCCCTCAACATAGGCCAGAAGCCCAGCCTCTTCATCTGCATGGGGACCCAGGGCAAGCCGCTTGGGATGAATGCTGTGTACGGCTGGTCCCTTCCCTGCCGAGTTCTGGGATGCCACGACCTGTCATAGTGGAGAAGGGCTGCGCACTGGGGTCAGAGTTCGGGCTCNCCCCCCCCCCCCAGAGGAGTCCCTCTCTAGACTGCTTACACACATCACTCCCCCGGGCTGAAGAAAGAGACAGGATAAAGCTACATCACTCTCCGAAATAAATCTCTGCCGCAGGGGGTTGATGCAGCAGCAAAAAGGGATCTGCCTGCACCCCAGGCTCCCCTGCCTGTCAAGCGGATGTTAGACCAGCCAGGCCAACCCTACCAAACTTCTGGGGCGGGATTCCACTGTGTGTGCGGGGGTGGGGGGCGGGATGAGGTGGGCCCGTGCGTGCCAGTTCCAGGCTGGACCCCTGACCTCTGCCTCTGGGGGGGGGGGAGGTTAGTTTCATCCCTGGGGTTCATCACGGCCATCCTGCCGCTGCTGCTGTACTACCATGAGCAGCAGCCAATAGGTAAGCACCCTGACCTGCCAACCCTTCCCTTGGTGCCCCACCCCCACCCCAGTCCCAACAAAAAGCCACCTGTGCTCTGGCCAGGGAAGGGCCACGGTTCAGTATGGATGGGCCTTTGCACTCTATTTGATGGACAGCCTGGGTTCCCTTGGGGCCAGGGCAGCAGAGTGCCAAAGGTTAATAACATCGTCAGCGTCCTGCCTGCTTATTCTTAACGGGGACCCAGTGCTGGGAGCTGCTGGAGAGGACAGTGGTCTCATCCCAACTCTCCAAGCAACTGGAGGCCCACCGTCCCCCTAGCTCCCAGGGGAAAGCCCAGAGCACGGACTCCATGGGGGAGGAGGGAGGGGCAGGGCTGTCAGGCCGCTCGCCAGGGATGGGGCACCATATGGGAGCCTAGGTAGGGACAGCAAAGGAATCATCTGACCGGCAGCCTCCCAGTGCTCTCATCGCTGCCCCCTCCCCAATACACACATACAATCCTGGGCACCACACAGACAGGATGCAGAGGTGGGGCAGAGGGGGAGACAGCTTTCTCGGACTCTCCCCCAAAGCCCATCAGAGCCGCTGCCAGACCATGTGCGAATGAGCCAGTGGCCAGGGATGACTGGGGTCTCTACACTGAGTGCATCTCAGAGATGCAGAGCATTGAGTTCTGTGCCTTGGACTCGCTGCAGAGAACTAACGGGGAGAGAGCCCTAGGGACAGAAGGGGCTGGGCGCTGCTCTCTTGCTTGCTGACCGCGAACCCTGAGGCTCATGGAGTCATGCTTCATGCTCCCGGGGACCGGCCCCGCCCCGTTTCCACACCATCCGATGCTCCAGCGAGGCCCAGGCAGTGGGACGCTGCCGAGATTCCTGGGGGACACAGGTGGGGGGGGGGGCCCATGGGGCTGCCACCCGGCAGTCAGTGGAGAGGTGTGTACTGGGGGCCTGGAGCAGGCCAGGGGCTTGGGGCAGCGGGGGGAAGGATGGGATGATGCCTACAGACTTCTGGGAGAGGAGGCCGAGCGGTACCCTAATCTTAGGCTCAGCCTGGGGAGGAAGGTCTGGATGGAAGCTGAAGGGTCATGGGTGCCTGCCTGCCCCCTCGGCTTTTCTTGGTCACAGGGCTGTCCTGTGTGGGGCTGCCAGCGGCTACCGGCCACCCTGTGGCAGCCGGCTCGCCTGCCCCACCAGGGGAGTATCCGAAAGGAGCAGCAGCAGCAGGTTCAGTGGGCGATCACATGGCGTTTCAGGAGCTGGGCCTGCAGAGGTGATGTTCGGTATTCCTGGCCTCAGGGGCCTCGGACAACGGAGCTTTTGTTCCTATTGCTCTCATACATAGCGCCCAGCCAGAGCCCGGGATGAGGGAAGGGCTGCCGATGGAGAGCCCCAGGTGTTGTAAGGAGGCCCCGCTTCACCTCTTGGGGTGAAGGGAAGGATGACAGACTCCAGCCCAGGCTGGGTGGGGGGTATCTGCCCTGGGGTTCAGAACAGGCTCCTGCGGAAGGGATTCCATGGAGCAAGCAACTCCAGGACTCAACTTGTCTCCCGGAAGGAGCATCAGCGGGGCAGAGGAGACACAGAAAGCTGAGGCCGAGAGAAGGGACATGTGTGTATGGGCGGGTGGAGAGGCAGGCGAGTCAAGGACTGGCTAATGCCTTTAGTCTCCTATCCCTCGTCCGCCACCAAGCTACGGGGAGGCCCTAAGGCCACTGCCTGCACCACGACCTGGCTCTGCTCAGGGAAACACCACTGCGTCAGAGGGCACACCCTCTTCCAGCCTGCCCCCTTCTGCTTTTCCAGGGGACTGGCAGGGACAGTGCTGAGCCTACAGGGACACCTCCAGCTGGGCCTTGGTATACGAGCCCTCACAAGAAGGAAGCCAAAGTGAACCTCAACAAACCCTAGGTCACCTCTGCCAAGGATCTGCAGGAGGTGGAGAATCTGGGGTCACGTCCTGAAAAAATAAGGCGACAAGTTCAAGGTAGAGCTCCCCAGCCAGGGGCGGGGGGGGGGGGGGCGGGGGGAACCCCCCCCCCCNNNCCTAAAGCTCCTGCCGCAGGGCTGAGAGTCCTTGGGGGGAAGCCACTGGACTCTACCAGCCCTGCTGGGGCTGCAGCCCAAACTGCCTGCCCCCAACAGCCGGGACAGCCCTCTGCCCCAGCTGAGACGCTCTTCCCAGCCCTGCCACTCGAAGCCAAGGGTCTAAGGTCTTGGGTCGGACTGACAGGGAAGGCCTGCCCAGCCCAGTCTAGGCCCAGACAGAGTATTCCTAAAGCCAGATCCTTTGCTGTTTATGGTTGGAGATAAATCAAGAACCAGAAAAGGATGTGAGGTGGGCACGTCTCTCTCCAGGAGATGGAAAGCACCCATTTGTCACCCAGTCTGCCTCAAGAGCAAAAGGACCTGGGTATTCCAGGGTAGACGGGGACTTTCTATGCTGGACCCACAGAGCTGGGGGGCTGAGGAGGGTCAGCCATTTAGCCCCTCCTAGGGCTGCAGCCCCAGTTCTCTCCAAATGTGGCTTCAGGAGGGGACATGATCACATCGCTTCCTTTATAGCCCCCCGCCACTCCTCCAGGACCGGGCCAGAATGGGTTCCGGGGGAGAAATGGCAGTGACAGCCTCAAGCGCAAGCTCTCCTCGTCCTTCCTCTTGGGAAGATGGTGCTAAGGTAACCCCTTCTCAAACACGCTCCCCCTTTCTCTTTTCCTTGCTCTGACAGGGCTTCTGTGCTTCGAGGGCGCACCGTGGCGCACATGACAGAACGGGTAAGGACCCAACACCGAGTAAGCAGCTCCATCCAGGTTTCTCCCCACACGGCACAGGCTCGTGACTCCGGCACACTTTATTTCCGGCCCCAGGGCAGGTCTCCTAAAAGGCTTCCCTGCCAGTCACTTCCGAGTCTTCTGCAATCACCACCGAGCAGACATCCTCAGCAGGCTGCATCGTCTTCAACCCTTGACTTCCGCTGCCACCACACTCTCCTGCCACCTGGGCTCCAGTCTCTGTCCAACGGCCTTGACCAGGAGTTCAGAGCATAGCTACCAGTTTGAAGGTGCCCTCAGGCTTGGCGGGAACCACATGGACAAAAGTCTTGTAGAGCACCGCCCCCTTGGGCAGCCTGGTGACCAGGTCCATAGCCTCCGCGTTGCTGGGGCTGGGCACATAGACCTCCTTAGTGAAGCGGACTGTCCCCTCCTCAAGGGCATACAGGTACTTCTTCCTCCCCAGCCCCACCTGCAACACAAACGCTCAGTCAGCCAGACCACCGGCCAAGTGCTCCATCCCGGGGCGGCAGAACAAAGTTCTCCTGAGGATGCAGGCCCTGGGCCCAAATGAGAGATCAGAAAACTCTATCTTGGGTTCCCTTTCCCGCTGCCTGGCACTTCCTTGACTTCTACTTCTTCACTGACTCTGTGACAAGAGAGGGGAAACAAAAATTCCAACAGCCAAGCCACGTGGGTGCTCAGTCCCTGAAGGCTGGGATCTGGACCCACGTCTGTGCAGCTGGCGGGAAGCCACACCAGACAAATCCCCAAACCAGGCCAGGAAAATGCCCCCAATCACGGCCCCTGGGAGCCTGCTTCACTTAAAATTAAAAAACACTGGAGCTGTCACGGTTAAATGTGAGTTTGACAGATTTTCATCCAAATAGCGATGTCTAGAGTTTAAGGTCTACGCAAAGTCCGGGGCAAAGCTGTGTCTATGGCAACATGCATGCTAACAAAAGAGCGGCACCAACGGTACTGGCTGCACGGGTTGGCACTGCCTCGTGAGCTCAGCCGATTCTCACCTGGTGGAGCCGCGGTGCTTTCTAACCTTCCTTTGTGGGGGAAACAACGAGCAGAGAATAAACTCCACTACCAGTTGCATATACGGTTCGTAAACTGTATACATTTTAGCATGTTTCTTTTAGAACCTGAGATGGACAGCACAGTACTCAATATTTCTGGTAAAAGGAATGAATGAGCTCTGGAGCCAGAGTGCCTGGTTCAAATCTCGGCATGCCAGTCTACTATCGTGTGACCCGGCCAAGCTGCCTTAGTTGCCTACCTGTGTCTCGGTTTTCTTATCTGCAAAATGGGGATAATGTTAACTACTTTGGGAGGGTCAACTCAAGGACTAAAGGAGTTAATCATAAGGAGCTTAGCATACTGCTTACCTCAAAACACGTTAGCTTTTATTACTATTGTTGTTGTTATTACTTTAGCAAGTCCCGAGACTTAACACAGCCACACAGCCGATGTCTCAAGTTCTAAAACACAAAGCTACTGTGCATACAATCAACTCGCACGCAAATCAGCGTTTCTGGTACAACTACAGGGTACTACCAGTCTTTCTGTGCCTCCTAAAATCACCAAAAAAGGGCAGTAGCGGGGGACCGATTACAAAGGGAACCAAACCGACATTTAAGACGATGTGAGGAGTCTAGTACAGGTCTGTGCTACCAAAGAACTTTCCTACGTCAGGAAGTAACCCCCAGCTTGCTGACACCGCAATCCCCGTCTGCTGCAGACCTAATTTCTGGCACATGCACTGTATTTTACTAGATTCAAACCATTTCAGCCATCTATTAACAGCTTCAAGCAAAAGAGAAATTACTAGAAAGAAGGAAAAAGGAATACGCTGGAATTCGTTTCCCCAGATTAAAATAATATCTCAGATCTCCTCCTCTAACAAAGCAGGGGTTAGAGAGGAGACCCGAGAGGGCAAGGCTGCTGCCACACAAGGCAAAGCACGGTGACCGTGAGTCGGGCACCCCGGCACGAATCCCAGCTCTGTCGCAGGGGCCCTGCCGCTGAGCCTCTGGCCTCTTACCTCGAAGACGGCCGTGGCATCCACGGCATCACAGTGACGGGCTACTGAGGAAACGAGACGAGAGAGGCCCAGGAAGTGAAACGATGCCTGGCATCTGACACATACCCACTAAGTGCAACTGTGTTGTCCTCACCACCCTGCTTGGGAGCACAGAGCGGTGGTTCTGGGAAAGCAGGAAGGGGGGAAGGGTCGCGGAGCAACTCACATGGGCGCCCGGGTGCCAACGGAAGTGGCGCTGAGTCGCAAGGATGTTGCCGGCGTGAACGTAGTGACCTAGGAGAGAAGTCCCCGGGCACTGCCTCTGGGCCCGGCGCTGGGGCAGCACAGCTAATGCTGGGAACACACACAGGCCCTCGCTTTCCTGGCCCCAGTGCCGCCCGCCCACCTCGAAGCCTGAGCCCAGATGAGGCCAATTCCTACACGGTTGGACACAAGCCGCCCCGGGACTCCCTCCACCAGCCTCCTCTCTCCAGTCACGTGGCCCAGGTTCATGGATATCTGCTCTTCCTCAGGACCCCCTCCCTGCCCCAGGTCTTCTCTGCATCTGTAATCTGGAGCCAAGTGCTCTGGCCAGCTACGTGCAGGGGACCAGGAGTGCGTGGCTTTCCTGTTCTGCAAAGGAATGCGGGGGACAGCATGCGAGGGGGGAGGGGGAAGCCCAGGCACACCCTCACCCTCCATTTTCTTGAGGCCAAAGCGTTTGCCTGGTGACTTTCCGCCCAGGTTTTTGGAGCTGCCGCCTGTCTTCTTGGATGCATATCTCACGGCAAGTGACGCAGCCTGAGGGGGGCCCAGCAGGGTGGTAACTGCAGACAGAACAGAAAAGTTGTTCAGAGAGGCTCCCAATAACCCCCCCACCCCCCCCTTCAACGAGCCATCTGCTAAGCCAAGAGGTGGCGGGGGGTAGCGGCAGGGGAGGGGAGGAAGACATGTGAGCAGAAATGCCGCTTGACTGTGTTGGTTTTCAGGGAGTGTCTGCAAGTCCTTGGCGTTCTCCCATGGCAGGGGACAAGTTGTTCGTTGTATTGTCCAGGGAGTATGCACTCATGTGAAGTGTGTGTGTGTGGCCAAGGAAGGTGGTGGTTAGTGAAATATTCGTGGAAAAAAATAAACACCATGTCCCCTGGGTCCTGACACATTCAGTCCTGTCGAGGAGACACAAACACCACAGAAACGTAAGCCAGCAAGAGGACACCACGGGGCTGCTGGCTTCAGCCTCACTCACTGCGTGTCCTCAAGGCTCCAGGCACCGTGGACGGGCCAGACCACAGAGCCCAGCAACAGGACACCCAGAGAGAAGGTCCTGCTCTGGCCTTGCCCTCCACTTTCTCAGCCATCCAGCCATCCGCTGCACACCAGCTACTTGTAAACAAAAAGGGGCGGCTTCTCCGAGGGTGGCTCCCACGGGGGTTTAGCCAGTTCAGAGGGCTGGATCCTCGTGGGCAAGCCCACCCAGCACAGGTCCTCGCCAAGACGGACACGCTGCCCTGGACAATCTGACCTCTCCAGACTCATTCCAAAATGCTCCACGGCATTTATTCTTTTAAAAAGGAGGTGAACTACAACTCACACTAACCAAGATGGAAGCCCCTTGCTATATGACAAGCATAGGGCTGGCAGTCCTTGCTCTGAGCAAGCTCCAGCTACGGCCATGGTTCATTAGGGCTATGCCAGAGTTTTTAGAGAAGCCTTGAGAATCTCTGGAGCCCATGAGTTCAGACTTCCTGAAACGAGGTTCCTGAAGTTTTAATGAGCACAGAGAGTAGCTGGGCCAAAGGACCAGAAATAAATACTCAAAAAGACATGTGAAATACCCAGGACCAGGATCTACCCACCTTTAAACCTATTTGTTTATTCATCCTCTTAATAAGCTGAAGAATGGGGCTTCTGTTTTACCTACATTTTCTCTTTCCCAAATCTTTGCCTTTCAGCCTACTCCCCATCCTCCACCTCCAAGTAAAGGATTCTACTACCTATGCAGTTGCTCAGGAAGGAGTCAAGGAGACACTGCAGATCGCTTCCCTTTGCTCCTCTCACATGTCGAGCTCACCAGCAAGCTCTGGGCTCGATCTCCAAAACAGATCTTAAAACCACCCGTTTCCCTCCAAGTTCATGGACACTAGCGTCCTGCTTAAGTCATCTCTCCTCAAGGCTCCCATTTCAGCTTCCCACCTGGTTTCCTTATTTCCACTCTTACCCTCTTTAATTTCACCTAAGAGCAGTTACTTGCTTCTCAAAATGTAAAACTGGCTTAAGTCACACTCTTGCCCCTCATTCCCTTACAGGGCTAGGCCTCCTACCATCCTTCAAGTCTTAACTGAGATGTTACCTCCTCAAAGGCCTTCCCTAATCACCAACACCCCCAAAAAGACACCACACACATGCACTTCTGCTTTCTTTAACAGCACGTGCTACCATTTAAAATCATTTTGTGTGTGTGCTCGTGTATTGGCTTATCCACTAGAAAGAACCAATCAGGGAGACAGAGACTGTCTTCATCTTTTCTGCTGAGAGCCCAACACCTAACCATCCTGTCTGGCACAGAGCCCAATCTGTTGACCGAGCGGGTTTTTGGTGGTGGTGGTGGTGGTTGCTTTATTGTTTGTTTGTTTTGAGCACAGTGTGCAATATATACATGTTTACTGTTTATTTTTGAGAGACAGAACGTGAGCAGGGAGGGGCAGACAGAGAGAGAGGGAGACACAGAATCGGAAGCAGGCTCCAGGCTCCAAGCTGTCAACACAGAGCCCGAGGCGGAGCTCGAACTCACACACCGTGAGATCAGGACCTGAGCGGAAGTCGGACGCTTAACCCACCGAGCCACTCAGGGGCCCCTAGTGTGCAATATTTACAGATGAAGAGATCCAAATACACCAGAGAGTGGAAGCGACGTGCCCAAGTCACCAAACGCCAGGGAAGCTGCCCTCACGCACCCGGCAAAGAAGAACACGTGCTCCTCGATCAACCACCCACCGCAGGGCGCCCGGGATGCGTCCCGTGGTTGGCTACAGCCGCCCCTCAAAGCTCATGGGCCAGCCCCCCACGCCCGACGCCATGCCCAGGGGCCTCCGCAAGGAACGGCCTCTACCCCCAGGCTCCCTGCGGGGACCCCGCTCCGCCTGCACCCCTCGCCCCGCAACAGCCGTGCGTCCTGTTACCAGCCGCCCGCGTTCTCAGCGCCAGCGCCGCCAACGCCATCTTTGCCGGACGTTCGCTTCCGGTCTCAGAAACCTGCTTCCGCTACCGGGTGATCGACTTCCGGGGTCATCGCGGCAGTTGAAAAAGTGGCGCGGGGAGTGGCAGGTGAGTGGTGCAATGCTGGTGCAGCGGGTGGCGGGCGGCGGGTGTCTGTCCCCTGAGCCCCGCTCCGCAGGGCCTCGGTGACCAGGCCGTCGGGGGCCGTGCCGCGCGGTGTGGACGAGCTGGACGGGTCTGGCTGGCAGCCTCGTTTTGCCGGATTAATGCGAGACGCAGGGAGGGGACCGGGAGGAGGTCCCTCTCTAGGCATTCAGCGTGTTTACTGCGCGTTTGGTGTGTGTGCCTCCTGCTGTACCAAAAGGCGTAGACGCACGATTTTGGTTGCTTCTCAACAGTTTTATCACGTAGGTGTTGTTATCATCCCTGTGTTGCTAAATTGGAAAGCGAGGCTCAGGAAGGTTAGGTGTTTTATGGGGGCGGCGGGAGGGGGGTCCCGTCTGCAGTGTTAGTGAATGTTTACTCAAACATGGATTCTTGTACACGACGCAACAATTGCACTCCTAGGTGTATATGCAAGAGAGTTGAAAACATGCCCCCCACGAAAACGTGGACACGAATGTTCACGGCAGCAGCATTCACAGTGGGCAAAACCCAGAAACAAATCACATATCCGGAAGTGCTGAATGGATAAACAAAACGGGGCATATGTATGCAATGGAATATCATGTAGCCATGAAAGAAGAACCCAGGCCACTACATCAGTGATCCTGGAGAATCAGGCTAAGTGAAAGAAGGCAGTCACAAGGGACCACATACTGGATGATTCTGTTTGTACTAAATATTCCAGAATAGGCAAATCCATGGAGACAGAAGTAGATTTGCCCTTGCCAGGAGCGGGGAGGGGGGGATGAACAGTGACTGCTTAAATTAAAAAAAAATTTTTTTTTTAATGTTTTATTTATTTCGGAGAGACAAAGCGTGAGCAGGGGAGGGTCAGAGAGAGAGGGAGACACAGAATCCAAAGCAGGCTCCAGGCTCTGAGCTAGCTGTCAGCACAGAGCCCGACGCGGGGCTGGAGCCCACGAACCATGAGATCATGACCTGAGATCATGACCTAAGTCAGACGCTTAACCGACTGAGCCACCCAGGCGCCCCGAACAGTGACTGCTTAATGGCTATGGATTTCTTTTGGGGCTGATGAAGATATTCTGGAATTAGGCAGTGATGCACAGTTTTGTGACTATACTCAAAAGGACTGAACTCTACACTTGAGAAAGAAGAATTATGTGTTATGTGAATGATACCTCAGTCTTTAGACAGGATGCCTTGACATCTCTGATTCAAATGCAGAGATCAACAGGGGGCGCTGTTGAGTCTTGTTACCACTGCCCTTAACATTTTCCAATGGTAATCTCCACTTTGTTTATAAGTCACCTTGACCTACAAGGGATCTGAGGAGTCCTGTTAGACTACAGACCACTGAGTTCCGGGTTCAATGTGTTGGGACCCTATCATATCCTGTGTTTCCGTTTCTCTATACAGCATATATATTTCCGTAAAGTTTGGCCACAGAATGTGTCTAATGGACTGGATTCAGTGCTACAGTCTGGTGCCTTCTCTTTTTCCTTTTAGGGAATTGATTTGATAGCACCTATCGATGGCTCTAAAGAAGTCCTCACTGTCTTTGGAATCCAGTGAGAGTGACTCTGAAGAGTTGCCAACATTTGCCTTTCTGAAGAAGGAAGCATCTTCCACAAAGAGGAGGCAGCCTCAGAGGGAGGAGAAGATTGTTGAGGCTGGTAATTCAGATTCTGAGGCCTCCTGTCCTCCGTCACCAAAGTTGGAAGACGCACCACCTGTCCCAGACACAGCTGACCCTGTCACACAAACAGAGCCAGTCAGGGTGCTGAGCAGCGGGAGTGACGATGAGGAGGAATTAATCCCCCTGGCCCAGAGGCTTCCGTGTAAGTTTTTGACCCGCAAGCCGCCAAGCCCCGAGGATTCTAGCTCCCCGATAAAAAGCGTGTGGGAGCATCAGGGTACTGAAGGAGCATCACGTGACTGGAAAGAACAGTCCTTTCCAAAGGTCCCTGATGTTTCCTTCCGTGACACCTCAGAGAGACGTTCATCAAATACCAGGGACCCTGGGGGAGACCAGCTGTGCCATCAGCTGCCAGCCTTCCAAGCTACCTGCCCCGTGCGGAGCGACTGCTTGACAGCGCCCAAAACAAATGCTGAAGGCCTCCCACTTCAGAAGAGAACCAGGCGTCATCAGAAGGTCCAAAGGAGAGGCTCACCGGGATGCCGGCCGCGGGGACAGGCAAGCCGGGAGGAAAGCTCCAAGAGACAACAGGAGAGGAAGGCGGCGGCGGCCCCGCTGAACAGGCTGAAAGCTCAGAGGCCCGAGGAATGCTTACAGCACATCGTCGTGGGGCTGGATCCAGGTCCTCCTGGCCGCGGTCCTCATCCTGTGCTGGGGCTCCCGCTCCTGGGCCGCCCCCTGACAGCCCCTTTCCTGTCGTCCGTTGCAGAGCTTTTACAGACGGAAGGCGGAGGCCAGCTCCTCGGGGCGCTGCAGTCCATGGGGTGCCGCTGCGTGATTGAGGTGCAGGCCGTGCCTCGCAGCATCGCCTGGAGCAGGAGGGCCGGGCCAGCTGAGGTAGCGGGTTTCTGGCTCACGTCTCCTCCTCCCCCTTTGAGCCACCCGATACGTGTGCTTTTACTGGAAAGAATGTCAGTCAGGGAAACGGTGTGGAAAACGGGTGGCCCACTCCACTTAGGGTAACTTGAGGAAGGTTTACTTAAGGAGCGTTTTCTAAAGCGTGGGTGGGATGCAAGGAAACTGCAAAGGAAGACACAGCACCTCAAGGTCGTAACACCGTTAACTCGGGGTTTCTCCGCCTAGGTATGGCCGGCATTTCAGATCACATAAGTCTCTGTTACGGGGCTGTCCTGTGCGCCGTAGAATGTTGAACGGCATCCCTGGCCTCCCCCCACTCGATGCCAGCTAGCACCCTTCCAGTCATGACACTCAAGAGCGTCTCCAAAATGGTGCCAGACGTCCCTTGTAGGGGAAAAGTCGCCCCTGGTTGAGAACCCCTGGTGTGTTTGTTACCACACCTCGGCCTGAACGGATGAGGGGGAGGAGTGGTTACCAGAATCCGGGAGACAGGAAGGTAGAGAGCACCCACCTTGTGAGAAGCTTGACCTCCAGTAGAGGAAGGTAGCAAACCCTAAGTGACCCCATTTCGAGGGAGCCAGGGAAATCCCTCGACTTCTCCTTCCCTCCCTCGTCTCCTGCTGGGTTTCCCACCCACCTTCTGCACCAGAGAGCCTGGTGATGGGGCCTCTTCAGGGA
>NW_027532169.1:2452000-2518481 GCF_008692635.1 Crocuta crocuta | reverse complement strand
AAGAGGGAAGGTAAATCCGAAAAGGGAAGGAGTTCCAATTCTCTCTAGCTCGGCTTTGGGAATGGGAGGGGCGGGGAGAGGGGGTTGTGCTTGAATCTCAGCCCCAGGGCTTTGTGGCTAATACCCTGGGCAAGTTATTTCTTCTTGTGCCTAGTGTGTAAGATGAGGACACTGTTATACCCTTTTGGGTGCCCCGTGTCATGGGGACCAAGTGAAATAACCAAGCACCGGACATGTAGGAGAAACACGGCAAATGTTCCTTCCTTGGCCCCGGCTCCCCGGGTTACTACAGCTCCAGGGCCTTCCCCGCCTCTGGTCTGAATCCAAAATAACTCCACCCCTCGTTTTTAAGAGTCTCTAGATGAAGCGTTAAGATTTTTTTCCTTTTGGGGCACCTGGCTGGCTCAGTCAGTAAGAGCACTGGACTCTCGATCTTGGGGTCATGAGTTCAAGCCCCACTTTGGGTGTGCTTAAAAATTTCTTCCCTCTCATTTTCTCAATAATTGGGCAAGTGCACGCTTTTTGTTTTTGTTTTTTGTAAGTTTATTTTGAGAGAGAGAGAGGGCATACACAGGAAGGGCAGAGAGAAAGGGAGAGAGAGAATCCCAGGCAGGCTCCTCACTCAGCACAGAGGCAGACCTGGGGCTTGAACTCATGAACCACGAGATCATGACCTGAGCTGAAATCAAGAGTCAGACGCTTAACCGACTGAGCCACCTGGGCTCACGTTTTTCAATTGGGGTTGTTAGCAAATCTTTATATCCGTATCGCAGCTTAACCTTTCAAGGTGCTTCCACGTCTCCCTGGTGCATCAGTCGCAGTCAGCCTGGTCACTCCGTACAGAAGGACTTCCTACCCGCCCCCTCCCGCCCCCCCATACACACCCAGGCAGGGAGGCCGGTTGGAAGATCACAGCTGACCCGCGGCTGGGCGGGAACTAGAACCCACAACTCCTCCCACTGCACTTTGCTCTGCTATTGGCCTTGGCTTTCGCCTCTGGGGACAGAGCCAGAAAACTCTGCACAAGGCCTGCTCCCCGTCACTGCACAGCACTGCACTGCTGGAGGGTCGTTGGCCCTGGGGAAGAGGAGGTGCCCTCGCAGGCGAGGTCCCCCTGTGGCTCTTCTCTCTGTCACACAAAACCTGTGTATAAGGGCCACTCGGCTCCCGGCCGGCATCTTCCCTCAACGGCCAACTTCCTCGCTTGTACCCAACCCTCTGGAAGAGTGTCCTTTCCCTCCACTCCTCTATCCAAAGTGTGCAGCAACATGGGCTCTCCGCATTTCCACGCCTTTTACTTCCCGCCTCCGGGATGCAGGTGTCAAGGTTGAGCCGTTGAGGCCTGGGGAGGGACGGGATCATGGGTTACTGCTTCTACCACCATGGCTTCATTCCAGAGGAAGAATAACACAAAAATGGGCTTGGCTGACAGGGGTGGGTTCGTCACCCAGAAGGCCTGGGTGTGTCTCACAGGTGCTGAGCACCTGCTGACCCGCCGCCCCTCCCTGCTGGGTCCCGGTCCTTTCGTAGGACGGAGCGGAAGGCTGGCTGGAGGAGCCGATGGTTCTGGTGCTGCTCCCGACAGAGGCGTTTGCGTCCATGATCTACAACTTCAAGCAGGTGGGTGGAGAGGAGTGGACGCCGAGGCATGGGACACCGGGCTGACTCTAGGGGACAGACATTCACGCAGTGTCTTCCTTCACACAGGGAAGTCTGGGTGGCTCCGAGAAAGGGAAGGAAACCCTCCGGAGCTTTGTAAGTGACACCACAGCAAGGACGGCTGGGAAAGTCCTGTCCCTGGTGATTGTGGATCAGGAGAAACGCTTCAGGTTTGAACGCGTCCTCGAGGTGTAGCACAAAAAGGGGCAGCTCTTGGGCCGTCAGGGGTGAACTCCATCCCAAGTCCGGGTCCTCCCTGGTGAGCCCTGTGGGAACCCCTGGTCTGGCCTTTTCACCCCTTTCCTGCTTGAGCTCAGTGTGGAACTACTGCCCTCCCACCTCCTCCCCTATCCCAGTGCGCCAGATCCTCCCAGAAGGAGGAAACCGGGAGTGGCACACAGGGAACAGACCAGGGAGAAGCAGCGGAGACAGCCGGAGGCCGGCACGGGGCACGCGGTGTCCAGGCTCGATGTGGAGGAGGTGAGAACTCGGCGTTTCCTGCCTCGGGTTGGGCTCCCGCTCTCCTCTGACCCCGTTGGCCAGAGGTAAGGAACAAAGTGCCCTCCAGGCGCAACTTCCTGCCTTGGCACCGAGCAGGAGAGGAGGGGCTAAAACAGGGAGCCGTGGAGCGGGGGCGCAGCTTCAGCGGGTGTGAGGGAGCACCTTCCTACGAGTCCCTCCGCCTTTGGGTTTCCAGGCACTGGTGGATCTGCAGCTGTACACGGAAGCCCAGGCACGGATCGTGCAGAGCTGGAAAGAGGTGGCCGACTTCGCGTGCGCGCTTACAAAGGCTGTGGCTGAGGCGCCCTTCAAGTGAGTGTCCCCAGCTAGTGTGCGGCCCGCCGCCGGGCCTTGTTCCATGCAGGTGGCCTCTTGCCCTGAACTCTGCTGCCGGCCTGTCGTCGTCAGGCTGGTGGCGGAAGGAGCGGACCTCGTGCCAGGCATTCCCGTGAGGAGCCCTCAAGCCTGGTTCCGCTCTGGCTCACGTGTAAGTTCGTGTCCCGGAGGCTGCTCCCGCGTCACTGGTAAGCCGGGTGACCAGGATTTGTTACATGGTAGGTCACAACGTCATAAGCCCTCATAAAACAGACTTGTAGCCTCCTTAGTTCTGGGAGTGTTCATGGTCAGAATTTAACCTCAGAGACCAATCAGTCCAGGGCCCTCATTTTATACCCAAGGGAATGGAGGCCCTAAGAGAGGGCCCGTCCAAGCTCCTAGCAAGTTAGAACTGGAACCAGGCTCCCTGACTGCCTGACACCCAGGCCCCAGTGTCTGTCCTTGTGTACAGTGCTCTCTGGCCCACGCAACCCAGTCTCAGCATGTGAAACCATCTGGTACTTTTCTGGGACCTTCTCTTAATGAAAAGGACTAGGTGGTGGGTTTAAGGGAACTGGCAACTAGCGCTGTTTGGGGACGAAGTGAGCGAGCACTTAAATAGGCCAGGTACAGCAGTGTGCCCACAGCCCACACTGTGGGCAGCAGAGGGCTGGTTTCTAAGTTCCCCGTGGAGGGGACAGGTGGAGTGACATTATTCTTCATCTACTGCTCACAGGAAGCTTCGAGATCAAACCAGTTTCTCCTGCCTGGAGAGTGACTGGGCGGGAGGGGCAAAGGTTGACCGAGCTGGCAGGGGACTCGCACTGGTCTGGAGGAGGCAGATTCAGCAGCTGAACCGAGTGAGCCTGGACGTGGCAAGCGCCATTGTGGACACCTATCCCTGCCCCCGGCGTCTGGTCCAGGTAGGCCGCTCCAAGGGTCATCACCCTCCCCCCGCACCCCATGGCCTTGGTGGACCCCCCAGGCGGTTTCCGTGGAGAGCACCGCTGGCCTGCAGTAGTGGCCTGCTGAGAGCAGTTAGCGCTGGCCCAGGGAGGACAGGCTCCCCCCACCCCAGCTTACTGCCCCCCTTACTGACGGACAAGGGTGACCCGGATGGTACAGCACTGATAGGTCACTTGCCACTTCTAGGCTTACAGGCGGTGTTTTTCGGAGCAAGAACGCCAGAACCTGCTTGCAGACATACAGGTACGCCGCGGGGAGGGCGTGACCTCCACGTGCCGCCGCGTTGGGCCAGAGCTGGCCAGGCGGATCTACCTTCAGATGACCACTCGACAGCCGGCTCTCTCCTTGGACGGTGCAGACTGATGCCAGGCCTCGGGGACGGGGTGAGAAACGGGGCTTCCATATCCCCCACGTTGGAGCACAGGAAGGGACTGGACGTGTCCCCTGAAGCACAAGCCAGGGTCAGGCCGCGGGCTCTCCGCTGGGTGCCCTTCTCTGCAGAAGCCTCCCTGCAGGCCTGGACAGATGGCGGACATGCTGGCATTTTCCTCCACCAGCGTGTAATTTTCCTCTCCTGGCGAAAACACAGCTGCCGCGCACAGGTCACCCCCCGCCCCCCGCCAGCCCTCGACCCTCAAAGCACCAATGCAGACAGACCACTCAGACACGCGTTTAATAACTAGACATCCAGAAGAAGCTCAACATCAGATCTCAAGATGATGAGTGAACTGCGACCAGCGGGCTGGCCGCGCCCTGCCTTCCTGTCACCTGCCGAAGCCGCCCCGGCCAGCCCCTGCATGGGGACTTCTGTAGCCTCTCAATCTCATGTCATGTACTGTGTAGTTTCAATAAAACGTTTGTACCAATGGCTCTGGAGCTCAGAGGAAGACTGAGGAATGTGTAGTGATTCAGAGTAAGGTGTGGGCATTCGCAGCAGAGCTATCTGGGGTGGGGGGGGTGATCAAGTCCCTTCTTCCAGTATGAGGCCAGTCACGAGTGGTCACCCTGTCCAAACGAGCCAGCAAGGCTAACAACGCTGGACGCCACTGCCTCTGAACCACACCAGGGTCTTGTCCTGAGGGAGACCAGCAGCTTGGAACTGGGAACTTTCCGTGGATGAGCACCATGATGCCCACTTCTGACCCCCTCCTCCAGCTTTGGTGAGAAAAGGAGGCCAAGGAGGCCACAGAGCAAGCAGAGGCTTAACCCGGCAGACGGGAGGGCGGGCCGTCCGCCCCTGTCCCTGCTGGCCATCAGGAAGGCACCACTTTCAAACTCCATGGTGCTACTGGCTTCCCTTCATTGCAGAGGTGGTTCAAGGTCGAGAACCAGATACCGCTAGTCGTCCTAGATGTCTGTCTCTGTGAAACTTGAGTTTTTGGGTTGCCTCTGGCTGACTCTGTCCCACCAGCTACCAACAGCTGTCCTAAACATAGCTTCGCCGTGGTCCGCCTCTTTGCGCACTGGCAATTGGGGGGGTTAATGCTCTAAAACTGAGGCGGGGCCTGGACCCTCCCCATTCTATGGGAGCCACATGGGCCAGGGCAGGGCTCTGAAGGAGTGGCTGGCACCCTCACTCACGGTGATGAGATTTCTATCTATGGGGCCGGAAGCTGCCTACCGTCACAGGCCCCAATCCCCCCCGCTGCTGCGAGGGTGTGACTTCTGCTCTCCCCCGGACGTTAGCAAGGAAGCAAAATGACAGGAGAAGCTACTGGAGCAGGAGCTCAGTTCTGCCTCAAACGAGCTGGGAGACCGTAGGCGTCATGCACGGCCTCGGCTTCCCTGCCTGCGAGTGTTCTATTGGATGGGACGGTCCTGCGATCCCTTTCACAGCCTGAGATTTTATATGGTCGTTAAAAATGTCTGAGGTCCTTAAGAAAATAGGTATCCCCCCCCCTCCCGATTCCGGCTTGATTTGCCGAGTACGGTGTTCCCTTTGCCCCCGATATCACACTGCCTCCTGATCGGCCCTGGCTGCCCAGGGAGGAATGAAAGAAAGGGTTTGTGACATACAAAAGTATAAATGTAGTGACAGCTGACCTGGCCGTTTAGTAGAAACGAGCCTCGCCTTCGCACAGCTTTGTAGAACAACTAGAAAAGGCCGTTTTGCCCTCTCCCCACCCCAAGCCTGCTCCTTTAGGCATGCAGGTCACTGTCCCCGCGTCTCACTTCGCGTTCCGCCCGGGAACACTGACCAAGGGACAAAGAAGTCCTACAAAGAGGGGATCTCGAGTACCAATCGGCAGCCACTTGATGACAGCGGGTAGGTCGGACGCCAAAAAGAGGTCGTGTCCAGCAGAACCCAATTCCACAGGAACGCGAGCTGCGAGGTGGGAGGGCAGCGGGCAAGGGCTCAGGCTCACTGCTGGGAGTCGGCCTGCAGCACCCACCTCAAGAGGTCGTGGCTGCGCAGGCCCCGGACCGCATCATCGTAGATGGCGTTCACGCTGGCACACAGTGGCTGCCGCCGCAGCTCCGTCACCCGACAGGCCACCAGCCCGCCGGCCACGCACAGCAGCAGCAGCAGCAGCAGCTTCAGCGCGGCCCACGACCTGGCCTGTTTCCGGGGGGGCGGCTTGCGGGGCCGAGAGCCGGACTTCGATTCTGGAGGGACACAGGCACAGTGGACAGGGGGGCCCAGTCAGTCGGTGTGTGTGTGTGGGGCGGGGGGGACCCGCACTCCGCCTGTCGGTGCCGAGCCACCAAACCCCCCATCCGCAAACGCACACTCCCAGGCCCCGATGAGAGAGCTTTTAAGGCCATCTGAGTCCCTGAAAGGCTCTGCTTTTGCAGAGCCTGCAGCCGAAGTCCTCCTCCAGCGGATCTCCAGGGGCTGCACCCAGAGCGAGGGGTCTTTTCCGGCGCCTCATGCAATCAGCCCCAGGGTCCCTCGGATCGGGGGAGGGCCTTCTCAGGGGGCAGCAAGCACAGGCTTCGGCTCAGGTTATGATCTCATGGCTTGTGGGTTCAAGCCCCACGTCGGGCTTTGTGCTGACAGCTCAGAGCCTGGAGCCTGTTTCAGATTCTGTGTCTCCCTCTCTCTGCCCCTCCCCTGCTCATGCTCTGTCTCTCTGCTCTTTAAGGGTAGTGTGACCACGTGCAGCCTTCGCCTTGTGGGGATTTTAGCACGCCCTCACGAGGAAGGGCAGCTCCCTGCTCCAGGAACGCTAAGGCATGTCTGGCCAGACACCTGCACCCGCTCCCCAGGATAGACCCCGCCCCCGGGAGGCGAGCCCTCCAAGCGACTCCCGGGCCCCGCCTGAGAGCTTGCCGCACCCAACCCGGTCTGTGGCCGCCCCCCACCCCACACCCCCGGAACTCTGCAAACATACTGGGAGCCTGATTTGTTTCCTTCTTGGGCTTCTTCTCCTGCTCCCGCTTAGCTGCTTTGAGGGCATCATACTCCTTTCTCCGGCGCTCCTTCTCTTCCGCCTTCTCCCGCTTCCGCAGCTCCCGCTCCTGAGCCTCCTTAGCTCGCTGCTTGGCCTCCCGCTTCTTCTCGGCCTCTGCAGGACAACACGCCCCCAAATGACTTCTCACCCGCAAAGCTGCCAGGGTGCTTTCCCGAGTGACTGAAAGCGCAGGCTCGGCCATGGCCTTGCGCCACAGGTCACCGATGCCATTTTAAGTAAAACGGCTGGGAAAACTGTGTCCCGCAGGCACAGTAAACGCTCTCAGGGCTTGCAGAATGCATTACTGAAGGGTTCCCAGCCCTGGGCGGTGGAGACATTAGGGTAACACATGAGGGAGGGTACAGGAGAAAGGCATGGGTGATGAGCCTGGCGAGTCAGAAGGCACACAGTGACACCCTGATACAACTCGGCTGTCCAAAGAAGAAACCACAGCCATGTTGACTCTATGGGGTTCCTCTCTTCCCAAGCTCCAGAAAGGAACGTGGCGTGGGAAGGGCAAGTAGGAACAGAAAGTGAGCGCTCACGGTCATAGGTAGAGCTGATGGAAAGGTCTGCCTGAGAAAGCAAGACTAACCACTGGTCAGAGGGCCGCCTCTAGGCTCCCACTTGGGAACCTGGGACGCATCCTGGCTTACTTCACGGTTCAAGTGCGTTTACATCCGGTTCCCAACTTACAAACAAGTGGGTTCTAAAAACTCACTTCCCAGTGAGTTATTTGGAGGCCCGAAGTACATTTTTCCAAAGCCAGAATGCCACAAATGAGGGAGTTAAAGGTCCTGCTGGGCTTGAGCGCCTATCTGACCCAGAATGTAGCTGGACTGTAGTATGCTAAGTACTGGAGCTTTCCGCCGCTTTCCTGTGTGCAAACAAGCTCCAAGTTCTAGCCGGGCACCCACAAGGCCAAGAGCACACTGTACTCAGCCTGGAGAGAACACGTGGAGGCAGGAAGTAAAGCAGCAGTGGCCCAGGAAACAGCCTCGCAGCAGCCATGGATGTGAAAAGGCCCGGGGGTCACTTGGGCTCCTTCAGGGTCCGCCCCCCGCTGCCCCCCAACCATGGGACTCCTCCAGTAAGGAGGCTCAGACAGCTGCCCGTCAGTGGAGCACCCGCTGTGTGCCACGTCTCGTCCTAAGTGCTCGAGACACAGCAGCGAGGACAGACTGGGTTCTAGCACCTACGACTTCTAGAGACGGAGACACACGAGCGAACGGTCAGAAAGACACCGGAGTTTGCCACCAAGATGGTAACGGAGACTGCGATGATGTGATGCGCGGGGTGCTACCAGGCCTGGGGGTTCTCAAGTGTGGCAGTAAAGCTACGGCGACATCTGAGCAGACCCGAAGGAGGACACAAAGCCAGCCGCATAAAGACCCGAAGGAGAAGGAACCAGGCACGGCCCCCGAGGAGAGGCCGGACCTGGTGTGTCTGGGCAGTGGCAAAGGCTCACGTGGCTGAAGCCAGGAGCGTTCTCTCCCCGGGGTGCAAGGCACGGCTGAAGCAGGCGGGCCTGGGGCCACGGCGGGCCGTCGGCTACGGAACTACGCTGGACTTGCGTCTGAACTTCAATCAGGAGCCGTGAGAGTGTTTTAGCAAACAGCGGCCATCACGGACTCCTGTTTTAAGAGGATCCCCGTGGCTGGCGTGCGGAAGGAGCCCCGGTGTGGAGCCACGACACGGAGCGGGGAGGTGTCTACAGTGAATTACAGTGAGGCCTGGGGCGGAGGAACCGCCACACACGGGCCTGGCTGATGGACTGGATGCCGGGGTAACTGAACCCAGGCGTCCCGGACATCGTTCCAATTTCAGGCTTGAATAACAGCAGGGGTGGTGACTGCCTAGACCAGGGGACCCTAGAGGGCCTGACGAGGGCTGTCCCCGCCACACTTGAGCTGAGCTCTTAACCCTCCCAGCGGGCTGTAGGACCCTGGAGCTCAGCAGAGAAGCCAGGACTGGACACAGATGACGCTGTGCACCATACTGTTCCTCACAAAGCTTCCATGGACCCCGGCGCCTGCCAGAGGCCGGGGAAGGACGGGAAGACGGCCCGGGGGGGCAGGCGGCACCTACCTCGTTCTACTTCCAGCCGCCGCTGCCTCTCGCGCTCCTGATCGGCCTGCACGGCCTTCATGTGCTGTAACACCTGCGAAGGGGGAGCAGAGTGCTGAAGCAGCCCAGGCGGGGGGCTCCGGGGCGCATTCGTGCAAGACGGCCCCTTTCTGATAGGCACAGCCCTGCGGCAGCGCCGGCCTCACAGAGCCAAGCCCCGTCTTCATCTCCTGACTTGCTGGCCGGCCTTAGCTGGAGAAGGGTCATCCGCACCCAGGCCTCTAAAGCTGTGTGGCAACATGTTTGTGAAACCCACTGCCAACTGGAGCGTGGAAGGAGTTCCGCTCTTTACAGTTACTGTCACACGCACGATCTCACGTATGCCTCCAGCAACTCTTGGCAATGAGCAGGATGGCACTTCCGCCTAGACTCCCTGACCTCCCGCCCATGGCTACCTTACAAAGTTGCGCTCTTCCCAGTCCCAGGGAGACTGCTTACCTACCTGAGTCATCACACTAGTTTCCCTGAGGACGGCGACTATCCCCATCTGCAGGCTAGACCCTCAATACGTGTTTGAAGATCGACTGACTGAATCCCCAACTCCAAAGTAAGGAAGCCAAGGCTGCCGCGGGAGGTGGGGGGGCATGATTCGTCCCCCTCGCACAGCTAGGACGTAGTGCAGCTCAGAGTACGGGTCGTCTAAGCTCCTGGGCCAGGGCTTGACCCACTCAGGTCAGCACACAAAGCAAGGAAGCCTCTAGGAGGAAGCGAAGAGCCATTCGGCCCACACACCACCCAAAGCTGTGGCTCCTCAAGTCCTTGTCCAGTCGGTCGTGGACGGCCTCTGACAAAAACAGCCCCTGAGAGTGTCACTAAGGGCATGGTTAGGGAAGGAGGTAAAAGACTTTATTTTTTGGGCTGTAATTTTAGAAGTTGCTATCGCTTGGATATAAAGGACAGAGTGAAAGCTCAGAGCCCAGCACACTCCTGACTCTACCACTTACTAACCATCTGACCTTAGTAAGTGACTTAACCTCTTAGGCTCCCCGCAAGAGGCCCCTTTGAAGCCACAAGGAGCCCTGTCCTGAGCAGCCCAGGCCTTGAGTCTGCTACTACAGCCTCTCGGGAGGGAGTCAGGCTTACTAAAAAAAAAAAAAAGACCACTCAACAAGGAGTGCAAGATCTATAGGAAGGTCAAGCCTGATGGTGAGAGGTAGCTCAAGTTCAAAGTCCCTGCCTCACTCTGAATTCCGAATACTAAATAAGCAGCAACCACTGAGGCAGTTTTAAGGGGTGTACAGGTGGCTAAATAAAGAGCTGAGAGAGGTTCAAGAGACATCCCATTGCCCCCCCGCACCGGCTCCAATCCACCAAGAGTTAGCAGAAAACAGCAAGTTCAGAAACAGGAGCGACTCCTCTGGTCTACACCCTGAGCGCCCGAGGGTAGACTGTGTCCGCCGGCCCCAGTCTACATACTCTGGTAAGCACCTGATGGATACTTTCCAACTAATAAATTATTTTTACAAGGTGCTGTACCACGCACCAAGCTTATGGGTGACTAGGACTGACCCATGCAGCCACAAGGTCAGGGCTGGTGAGAGCTACACTGTCTCCTGCGGACAGGTGACCTCACTCTGGCCGGCCGGAGCCTGGCTACCACAATGCCTCAAGGTGTGCCGGAGACGACTCCAGGCCACGGTGCCCACAACGCGATGTGCTACCTGGGGCTTTGTCTGGAAGGGAGATGCCAATACCAAAGATCTTTGTGCCCCATAAAAGTATCGGTGATGTCGCATGGTTTCATGTATTATTAGCTGAGTGAATAAAATGGATAAATGAAACCTATCTGCGTACTGGGCATTTCTCGTGGCAGAGAAACGAAATCCTACCTACTTCCCGGAGACAGGAGGATCACGAGGTGGAATATAAAGCACACAGGACAAAGCTAGAGTCCTCAGTCGCAGCGATAGTTATTCTTCGGAACAGACATCACTCCTAAAGCACCAGGATTTCACTGATCACCTGTGCCGTTCTCAGCTAAGGGCAAGCTGTGGCCGTGGCTACCTAGCTGCACTGACCCTGTACTTGATCTCCTGTGACAACAGGTGCTGGAAAGGGTGAGACTCTCTAAGCCCTGAGCTAATAAGAAAAGGCCATTATTCTTAAGCCTCACCTAGAGACCCCCGCCCCCATGCCCACGGACATTATTTCTAGGATTTAAAGCTAAAGCCAAGTTTAAAGTCTATTCTGTTCATCACACCTCCTAAACATGGCCAAGTCAGTCATCTGGTGCTCCGCTGCAGCGGCGGCAGTCTGTTGTAAGGCTGGAGGGAAGACGGCCTATGGCTGCAGTGTGAGTGACGTGTAGTGTCGTTCTTAAGACACCGCGCAAGGCCCCCTCGGGGTAGCTGGCAGTGTCCCCCCTTCCTTGCTGCCTTTGGTTCCTCAGTCCTACATCATGGGACTTGGCTGAAATCAAGTCAGACCTGCCCAGGATGTGTCTGCCTACAAGCACAGCACACGAATATTAACCCTTTTAATTAACAAAATTCCTACAATATCCATGACTTAGAAAGGCCACAGCCCCTAGCCTGCATGTCCTAGTTTGGTGAAGTGTCCGACTTCGGCTCAGGTCATGACCTCATGGTTCACGAATGTGAGCCTCACCTTGAGCTCTGTGCTGACGGCTTGGAGCCTGGGGCCTGCTTCAGATTCTGTGTTTCCTTGTCTCTCTGCCCCTCCCCAGCTTGCTCGCGCTCTGCCCCCCTCTCTCAAAAAATGAATAAACGTTAAAAAAAACCCACCAATTTTAAACAACTGTCAATAGTGTAATGTGGGATGAGGCAAGGTCCTGGTTTCTGAAATGTTTATTTATTTTGAGAGAGAGCGAGCAAGTGCATGAGCGAACTGGGGGGAGAGGGGGGAAGCAGAGAGAGGGAGTGAGAGAATCCCAAGTGGGCTCCATCTCACAAACCATCATAAACCCGAGTCAAACTCAAGGGTCGGACGCTTAACCGCTGGAGGCACCCAGGCAGCCCAAGGTCGTGGTTTGTTAAGAAGGGAAGTTTCACAGCAGAGACAACAGTGTTGTTTACTGCGTCCTGTTTCACTGGGACCTTAGTCCTCGAGTCAACACGCAGCCACCGGGTGCCCTGGGAGGGAAAAACAAGCGGAGGCAGAGGCTGGTCCCCGGGGAGCCACAGGGGAGTCCCCGGGGGAGCTTCGCGCTTACCTTGTTGGCACACTGCTTACACTGCTTCTCGTCCAAGCAGTCCCCTGCCACCTTGGCCAGGACAGGGTCCAGGGGGTTATCCTTCAGGTCCAGCCACTTCAGGCTCTAAAGGGATAGAAGAGAGAGGCCGGCTAAGCACAGGTTCCCAACCGAGTCCCCCAAGGTGAGCCGAATGCGCAGGCAGAAGCCCACCCCCCCAGCCCTCCGCTCCACCCCCACCCTGGGTGTGCGTGGTGCAGGGAAAGCCGCGGGAGGCAGTGCCAGCAGAGGTGAGATTCTGGCGCCTTCCTCCCAGCCACGCTCCACTGGCCCCCCCGCCCTGCGCCTCAGCCGCCGCAAGGACATGGCTCCGCAGACCATTACCTTGAGCTGGGCGAAGCTGACGGGCAGGGTCACCAGCTTGTTGTGGAGGAGGTCCAGGTGCTGGAGGTTGACCAGACGGCCGAAGTCTGCGGGCAGCTGCTGCAGCCTGTTCTTACTCAGGTCCAGCTTTACCAGGTGCGTGAGGCCACAGAACTCCGCCTGGGACCCGCGGAGACACCGCCTGAGCCTTGGGTGCAGGCTCTGGCGTGATGCCGCAGGCGCCTGCCTGGCAGAGGCGCCTACGCGGTCAACCCCGAGCCTACCTTCCGCCCTGAACGAGAGGCGCCTGACACTCAGCACTTCCAGTGCCAAGCAGCGACAAGCACGCGGAAAAGGAGCACAAAGTCGGCACGAAATAGGTGTGTTCCCTCACGCTCCATTCTCCCCCGAACCCATCCTCCACGCTGCGGCTGGAGCAGCGATGAGGGGTCCCTCCTGAGCCCCCCCCGGCACCCCGTGTTCTCCTTTCGCAGGAGCTGTCGACACACAATGAAACCACCCGCCTTCCTGAAGGGATGAAGCGCCCCTGAAGTACTTGGTGTAATTCTCTGTTCTTCCAGCACCTAGTACAGCACCCACCCGAAGGCCTGCTCCAGCCTCAGCCGAGAGGCCCTCCTCCTGCTCCCTGGGGACCCGTCAACCGCGGGTGGCTCTGCACCGCCAAGGAAGGGCACAGACAACCGGACACACCGTGACCTGAAAGGGCACCAGGGGCTGCTGAGCGACTACCGGCAACGCGAGCGGATGCAGCAGGCTGCACGGACCTGCTACCACCCTGTCATGAGACACCAAATACTTCTAGGAGCAGTGGGATCTCAGCTGCTTCTTCAGAGTGAGAAATGGTCCCTGAGGCGCAGGAAGACGCTGTAGCTAATGGGAGGGGCCCGGGAGAATACTGAGAGGGGAACAGACTAATGACCCAGTGAGGAAACTGCCAACTTCGGGGACTCGATCCCTGAGCCCGGCGGAGCACGGCAGGGAGCCACGCGGCCAGAGCAATGGGCGGAAAGGGCAACGATGAAGGAGCGCGGCTCTGGAGGAGAATGGCCCCCGCCCCGGGTCCAGGGTCTACATGGGCAAAGGAGGGCGAGCTGAAGAAACCGCGAAGTTCATGAAGGAGAAGCAGCACTGGGGGAAGTTGTGCAAGAAAAATCAAAGGATCCGACCACAGACTGGCTGCGTTGAACAAAAAAGCATCAAGTCATTCAAGCAAGGGCTGGGAGAATGAGAATACGGCAGCCCCCTCCAGAGCCACATTTTTTCTCCTGGCTGCCATCAAAAGGAGCCTGTTCATAAACAGCTTTCTCCCTGCAATACTGAGCAACTTACAGAAGGGCTTCGAATCTCCTCTACTCAATAGGGAGGTAAATTATTTTTCAAAGGAATAAAATAAGGCGGAAAAAAAATGAGCCCAATACACGATTCAGCCAGCACNCGAACCGTGAGATCATGACCTGAGCCGAAGTCGGACGCTTAACCGACTGAGCCACCCAGGCACCCCCTGATTTTCCCAGTGTTCTAAGGAATAAAGCCTCCTGCTTCCCTTCTTGCGGAGACGAACCACCCCACCTCACCCCATCCCTGCGGCACGCTCCAATTTCGGTCACAGCCTGTTCTGCAGGGCCTGTCCTGAAATTGTGCCTCATGACCTAACTGCCCTATGCAAGAAGGAGAAGCATCAGGGCTCTGGAAGGACTCATGCTTGCCAATCTTACCGGTAGGCTAGTCAGTTTATTGCAGGACAGATCCAGTATGGTGGCCTTCGGGAGCGCAGCCTAAGAAAAGGAATGAGAACAAAATGTCAAACCAACACATGGAATGATTCAGTGACATCTGCTAATGAAGCAATTTCCAGAGAGAAGTCCCACAATTAGGAAAGGCCTTTAAAAACTAGCACTGAGATATAATGTAGTAGTAGAAGTACTGGTAATAATAATAATAATAATAATAATAATAACAGCTGCGTGTCTCAGCATTGGCTGCCTACCAGAGTGCTTTACCATACAATCTTAATCCTCACAACCCTCGAAGCCCTATTTTATAAATGAGGAAATCTAGGCATAAAGATTAACCAGCCTGCCAAGGGCACTCAAGATATTAAGCAATGGAACTGGAAATCTGCTCTAACTTCCACATTACCGAGCCACGTGCCAAAGGCAATGTAATTCGTTAAAAGCAGCGAAGAAGAAAACAGAGGTCATCCCAAGCAGCGCTAGGGTGGGGGTGCGGGTAGGAAACCTGGAGGGGAAAGCGGGAAAGCGAGGACTAAGAGCTAACTCTACTTTGGCAACAATCCAGCTGTGTAACCTTCTGGGACCTCAGGGCTCAGCTTCCTGAGTGGGAGCATTGGAGTGGGGTGGGCAGCGGCGCCAGTTTAAACTGAATTTTGGGATAAGCCCTGGCCAACCCCACGGTGATACTCCACACGCAATTCAAGGAAGGCCGCCTTGGGGCTGGGACGGCCAGCTTCTTAGAAATGCACAGTTCTGGGCCACACCCAGGTCTACCCAGAGGCCTATTTCCCAGACGAGTCATTCATTCATTTGTTCATTCATTCTCCGGAAGCGGCCGGCAACCACTCCGTGGGCGCCTACTTGGNCTCAGGGCCAAACAAGCAGCTCCTTCTCATCTTCTGGAACTGCGCCAAAGTGACACGTGTACACCCAAGGAAGAAAACTGGGGGCAGAGGTGGGCTCTCCGAGGACTAAGCCCTACTCCTCCAGCCTAGTTTTAAGACCTGGAAAGGGGGCGTTTAAGACCTCCGTGGGAAAGGAGGGGGCCCGCGCAGGGGCCAGCGCGGGTCTCGGATGGGCCCCTGGATCCCGCGGGACCGTACTGACCAGCTCCTTGACGGGGACCTCATTCAGGTCGCTGAGGCTCAGGTCCAGCTCGTTGCCGTCCAGCTTGTCGCGGAGGTTCCCGCCCTTGCTACCGGCCTTGGTCATGGTGACGCCGGCTGAGCGGTCCCGGCTCCGGCGCTCCGACGGTCTCCGACGGGCAGGAGAGAGGCTGAGAAGCCACTCGTCGGCTCAGCGGACTCGCACCCAAGCGACAACGCCTGCGTCCCCCGCCGCCCCAGGTGCGAGACGCCGTCGTCCGCCCGACCGCCCGCTGCACTCTGAGCCCCGCGCCCCGCTCCCACCGGTGCCGCCGCGACGACGACCACTTCCGTGTCCACGTCACCTTCCGCGGCCACTGAGACGGGCCGGGCCAGAGCGGCCCGAGTGTGTGCGAGACCGCCCTCTGGCGCTTAGGAGAGCGCACTGCAGTCGCCGCCACGTCCGGAAGGGCGGGGTTCAAAGCTGCGAGTTCGGTTGCCCGGCGAAGCCTCCGCTCCCCCCACGCCGCGACCCGCGGCCCTCCGTAGGTCACTGTGGCTGGCAACGCCAGGAGGCGAAAGGGCACGGGACTGGGCGCCGGAAGCCCTGGGTTGCATCCCAAACTGACCTCATCAGATCACCCCCATTCCCCTGGACCAAGAGCCAAAACCTCGTGTCCTTCCAAATTGCTCCCTGTCCTCTTTAACTTAATCCCCAAATCATTATCACCCCGAAATTGCAAGCCTCGGAATCTCTCTGTCTTCTTCCCTGCCCCAGCCCCTGTCTAGGACGCCCTCAGCTCGTGCCTGGATTTCTCGGAGTCTCTCTCCCTCCCATCCACCTCTGTCTACCCAGCTGCCCAGACGATCCTTCTAAAAATCTAGCCAAGTCTTT
The DNA here is from genome assembly GCF_008692635.1 of Crocuta crocuta. Taxonomy (NCBI): domain Eukaryota; kingdom Metazoa; phylum Chordata; class Mammalia; order Carnivora; family Hyaenidae; genus Crocuta; species Crocuta crocuta. The sequence continues at coordinate 2,502,270 of NW_027532169.1, read as the reverse complement.
CCTCTGCGTCAAACCCTTCAAACCTTCGGCTACCTCTAGGATATGGACCAGTCTCTTCTAGACTTGCGTTAGGTGGCCTCCACACTTTTCCCTCTCCTGGGATGGCCTTGCTTCCCCATGCACCTCTGCCTAGCTAATTTCTAGACCTCCAGGAAACCTCCCTGACCACCGTGAGCCCCAGACTGAGTTAGGGGTCCCTCCTTGGGACTCTGGCAATGTCCTCTGTGCTGCCTTATTATCAGAGGCAGTAGAGTTTGGTGGCTAAGGTGGGGCCTGGCTCTGCCAGTTGCTATTTATGAAGCCTTAAGCAATCACCATGCCTTACTTAAGGATAGATGAGAAATGTGCATAATAATGATACCTGCTGGTAGCTGGGGAGAATTGAATGACCGAAACACACCAAGAGCTTGCCAAGGTGACTGGCACTTAGTGAATAGCTGATAAAGATTGGCTCTGATTCATAATGTGCCTTGTGTTATCTTCAGCTGACTGTCCTCTGGACTGTGAGGGAGGGATATGGTCTTTGCATCCCCAGTGTCTGAGTGTCTGATGCACGACAGTTGCTCATTCAAATGTGGCTGAATGAACGAATGAATGACGAAGCATTTTACCAGCTTCTCACCTCTGTTTGCCCGTCTTTGAAATGGGGATAGTAAAGCGTATCTCAGAGGGCAACTGTGAAGACCAAAGGAAGTCAGTGTGCAAATCCTTGCGCTCACCCCTCCTACCGCCAGCAAGGCGCTGTGCTGGGCTTCTGGGAACCAGACAGGGCAATTGGATAATAATACATTAGCACTTGGCAATTTCTAGAGCCGTTGAACATCCATTATCTCATGTTAATAAAGTACATGAAGCGATGATAGGGCACATTCTGTTGTTCTCTCTCTCTTATTGAGGAAGAAACTTGGGGAGAAGTAAACTTGTTCTCAGTCACTTAGGGGCGGACCCAAACCTCTTGATTCCAAATCCTGTTTCTTTTTGCTACACCCTATCGTCCCTATCACCAAGGAGCCTACAGTCAACAGAAATAATTATTATAGAAGGTAGAAAGGATAAGGGCCCTAATACATACGGATAAAATCTGGGTAGAGGTGCAGAGCTGTGTGGGTACGTGTTAGAGTGGGATAACATCAGACTAATGTATTTAAGAGCATTCGGTGTAACTAGGACTATGATTTTCATACAATATTTCTTTTAATTCACAATAGGCTTTATAAGGCAACATTATTTCGGTTTTCCAAAGACAGTAAGTAATTGAAGCCCAGAGAAGTCAGCTACTCAGCTATTTAAGGACAGTCACAGCAAGTAAGTGAATGTATTCCGGGGAAGGTGGGTCATTACCCAGCACAGTGGGGGGGAAAGGAGCCTGGAGGAAGGGAAGACAGCAGAAAGGGCACCACAGAGGAGGTGGCTTTGATGAGTGGGTCAGATTCAAACGGGCAGAGTCACGCAGGCCAGGGAAGCAGGGCGGAAGAGTGAGCCTAACAGAAACTGCTCACTTTGAGAAAGAGTTGATTGTTGTTTTTTTTTTAATTCCTAAAGCAGCCTCATGAGAAGAAAGTGGGGCCTGTCATCTGTGGGCAGATTTTTCCTTGGGCACAATAGACGGGCCCCGGCCTGCAGCCCCCAAACCAAGTGCCACCTTGTGCCTGGATGCCCAGGTTGTTTGGGAGAGAAGAATACAAGAGCCACGGCCCTCGAGAAGGCAACGCCCAGGACCAGGACAGGATCTCTCGAACCTTCCTGGAAGAAACGTGGGCGTCAGCCCAGCGCCATGACTGCTGGCTGTCATGCCATCGAGGCAAGTCCACTCCACCTCTCCAAGCTCCTGTTTCTCCCTCTGTAGAATGGGGATAATAAAATGGGAAAGCATGTTAAGGACCCATAGAGAGACATATGTGAGTAAGAGCCAAATCACACTATGCAAGTAGTCAGCTTTTCTAAGAGCAGTGAGGTCTCTTCCTAGCTTGTCCCCAGAGACAGTGGTGGGTTGAAAAAAAGAGACTCAAATAGCCCTTGAGGATGGGAGTCCCTAAAGTACTTTTTAATACAAATGAGCTCCCTACATGGTTCATTTATTTACACAGACTTGCTTTAAATATTTCCGCAAATAGATATGCCATGTTCACCATAGATCAAATTCATGTGGAAGGATAAATGTACAAGAATTGCCAAGAACACTTCATGGAATTAAAAAAAAAAAAAAAAAGGCCACAAAGGTCCTGCCAACCAGATATTAGACCTTAGAGTAATGCTTAAAACAATATAGCACGGATAATAGCCAGGTACCAGTGGGACAAGATAGAGAAACTGGAAACAAATACAAATGCGTCTAAGCCCTTAGTATGTAACTGAGATCACATTTAAAGTCAAAGCCATCAAAAGGGGAGTTGAATAAAGCAGAGTGTATTTTTGCAATGGAATGTTACTGTACAACATTCTCAGCATGAAAGACAATGAGTAGAACCATAGGTATTGACCTGCAAAAAAATGTTGTATGTGGTCAAGTAAAAAGATGCAGGTCACTGAGTAAGATAGATGCAAGGTGCAATCTCATTTTTAAAAAAATTTTAGGGGTACCTGGGTAGCTCAGTGAGTTAAGCATCTGAAACTTGATTTCAGCTCAGGTCATCATCTCAAGGTCATGAGATCAAGCCCCGGGTCAGGCTCTGCTCTAGGCTTGGAGCCTGCTTGAGATTCCTTCTCTCCTTCTCCTTCCACCTCTCTCTCTGTCTCTCAGGAAAAAAAAACAAAAAGTAACTGACATTATTTTTAGACTTGCAGAAAAGTTGTAAGGATAGAAGAAAGAATTTTTGAGTACCCTCTACCCAGATTTCCCAGCTGCCAACATTTTGCTACAGAAATATATACATATTGCTGATCTATTTAAGAGTATGCTACAGGGGCGCCTGGGTGGCTCCATCAGTTAAACACCCAACTCTTGATTTCGACTCAGGTCATGATCTCATGGTTCATGAGATCAAGCCCCACACTGCGCTCTGCACTTGGCATGGAACCTGCTTAAGATTCTCTCTCTCTTTCTGTCCCCTCTTCCCCCACTCATACTCTCTCTCAAAAAATAAAAAATAAAAATTTTAAAAATCACAAAAAAACCCAACAACATATGCTGCAGACATGATGCTTCTTTATTTGTAAATACATTGGTGTGTTATCTCCCAAGTATGAGGAAATCTCTTTATAACTACAGGACAGTTATAAAAGTCAACAAACTGACACAGATCAATACGACTAATCTATGAACTTAATTTAGATTTCATCAAATGTCCAACACGATCTCATTTTTGGGAAAAAATATATATAAAGGGAGGGGATAGAGTAACACACACACACACACACACACACACACACATATACATGTTGTATGAGCCTAGGAAAGGTATCAAAGAATATCTATCCTTTTCTTTTTTTTTAATTTTTTTAATGTTTTATTTATTTATGAGAGAGAGAGAGAGAGAGACAGCATGAGCAGGGGAAGGTCAGAGAGAGAGGGAGGCACAGAATCTGAAGCAGGCTCCAGGCTCTGAGCTAGCTGTCAGCACAGAGCCCAATGTGGGGCTCGAACCCACAAATAATGAGATCATGACCTGAGCTGAAGTCAGATGCTCAACCGACTGAGCCACCCAGGCACCCCAGAATATCTACCCTTTTCATGTTGTGTGGGTTGAATATTTGTCACAAGGTGCATGTATTACTTTTATAATATAGTAATGTAGAAAATTTTAATATAAATAAATAACAGATGTATGAATAAAATTACCATATGTTGGAGAGAGACTTGAGATCATATCTCTATTCTGCCAATTTGGAACACATTACCTAATCTCTCCATCTCTCCATCTATGATTGGATTTCCTCAAACATAAAATTTCCACCTACTGAGGAAGCTATATTTTTAATAAAGATTAAATGGGAAAAAAGAGGGGCGCCCGGGCTCAGTTGGTTAAGTGTCCAACTTCGGCTCAGGTCATGATCTCACAGTTCGTGGGTTCGAGCCCCACATCAGGTTCTGTGCTGGCAGCTCAGAGCCTGGAGCATGTTTCAGATTCTGTGTCTCCATCTCTCTCTGCCCCTCCCCTCCTCATGCTCTGTCTCTGTCTCAAAAATAAATTTTAAAAAACTATAAAAATTTTTTTAAATAAATGGGAAAAAAGATACAAGAAATCCCCATTCCCTAGAAGGCATACAAGAAATGATTCCTGGGGTGCCCGGGTGGCTCAGTTGGTTAAGTGTCCGACTTTGGCCCTGGTGATGATCTCACAGTTTGTGGGTTCGAGCCCCATATCAGGTTCTGTGCTGGCAGCTCAGAGCCTGGAGCCTGTTTCAGATTCTGTGTCTCCCTCTCTCTCTGCCCCTCCCCTACTCATGCTCTGTCTCTCTCTGTCTCAAAAATAAATTTAAAAAACTATAAAAAAATTTTAAAAAAATAAATGGGAAAAAAGATACAAGAAGTTCCCATTCCTTAGAAGGCATACAAGAAATGATTCCTGGGGTGCCTGGGTGGCTCAGTCGGTTAAGCGTCCAACTTCGGCTCAGGTCATGATGTCATAGTTTGTGAGTTCGAGCACCACGATGGGCTCTGTGCTGACAGCTCAGAGCCTGGAGCCTGCTTCAGATTCTGTCTCCTTCTCTCTCTGCCTTTCCTCTGCTCACACTCTGTTTCTCTCTCAAATGTAAACATTAAAAAAATTTTTTTTAATGATTCCTGTAAATCTGCCAAAATATCTTGTATGTTCCTACTTCCTCCTCTGTGCCTTGTCATTCTTCTTGGAGTAAGCCATTTCTGCAGATGCTCAATGGCTACTCCATGCCCACAGTTCTGTGTCTTGCTTTGCACTGGTGTTATTTGTCAAAATAACAATGATGGCGATGGAACCCTAGGGGAGTGCGTTGGGTGGCCCCAGGGAAAGGCTTTCCTTGCTCATCAAAGCTGTCATGATCACGTCCTGGTTCTTTCTGTGTGTGCTGTCTGGAACCGCCATCTTGGAACCGTGAGGGAAGACACTACCTGTACACTGCAAATAGCAAAGTGGCAAGAAGGGTTAGCTTGAGTCATTGGACCAGCTCTGGAAGCATCCTGACATGCGGTGAAGGCCTGAAAGGCCTCACTTCTTAATCATAGAGCTCGAATCCCACCAAATGGAGATCCTTTATGTATTTTTTTATTTTACTTTATTTTTTAAGTAAGCTCAATGTGGGGCTGGAACTCACAACCAACCTTGAGATCAAGAGTCTCTTCTCTACTGACTGAACCAGCCAGATATCCCTGGAAATCCTTCTTATATTTCCACCTCCAACAAATGTACAGCAGGCATTCTATGAATATTCCTTGTCTGAGTCATTCATTGGACTCAAATCACCAGAAGTATGTCGAGTACCTACCACATGCCACACACTAGTTACGGGCTCACTGAGAATAAAATCCATAATCATTATAATATATGCTCTGACTGTCTCTCTCATAAGACTTTACCTTATCTCTCACTCCCAAAAAAGCACTCTTTGCTCCCCTAACAAAACTACTAGCAACTTCCAAAGTCCACATGCTCTCTGCCTTCACATACACTTCCTCCATATTTCCTTTATATATATTCCCCCTAGAACACCCTAGATGTTCTGCATTCTCCCCGGAACATCCCATCGGCTGTCCCAGTCTTGTCTGTGGTGGCTGCATGACAGTCCCCAGAAATGTCCACATCCTAATCCCCAGACCCTGTGAATATGTTACCTTACATGGCGAGAGGGACTTTTCAAATGTGATTAAGTTCAGGATCTTCCGATGGACAGATTACATGGGATCCCCCGGGTGGGCCCTCAGGGTAACCACAAGTGTCCTTATAAGAGAGGCAGAGAGTGATTGGACATATAGGAGGAAGAAGAGGCAGAGATGAGAAGGATGTGGCCAAACAAAGAGGGCCTGGAGCCACCAGTAAGCTGGAAGAGACAAGGAAAAATTCTCCCCCGGAGCCTCTAGAAAGAACTGTTGCAGGATTTTTTTTTTTTTTAACCTCAGTACCCAGAGTTTGTTTTCTCGTTGCTTCAAAGAATGAAAAGGTAGAAACAAAATGAGCTGCATTATACTCTATAATCTTAGAGTATAAGATTAGAAAGGAAGAATAGTATGAAAGCTCTCTTTACAGAGAGGGGACATTCAAAAGTGAATGTTACACCCCCACCCCCGACTATAGGCAAGGGCCTTTTATAAGGTTCTGGTCGCCACCCTCCCTTCCCTTCCCCCTCCTTCCTTCTCGGGTTCTGCCCTTATGGGCTAGATAGCTCTCGGTGCTGGGTTGTCCATTCTTGATCGGCTCCATTCCATTGCATGAGGGGTGGTCTGTGGCCATATTATTTGGTGTGAGTCATGTGTTGTATGGTCAGCCTATTGCCCTTACGTATCATTAGGTCTTTTGTCAAATTCCTGAGGGAAATCTGAGGGGAGTAGGAGGTGTCCATTACATTCTTTTTTTTTTTAATGTTTATTTATTTTTGAGGCAAAGAGACAAGAGTGTGAGCGGGAGAGAGAGGCACAGAATTGGAGGCAGGCTCCAGGCTCTGAGCTGTCAGCACAGAGCCCAACGTGGGGCTCAGACTCACAGGCGGTGAGATCATGACCTGAGCCGAAGTCAGACGCTTAACTGACTGAGCCGCCCAGGTGCCTCCAGTGTGTGTTACATTGTGAAGAGGAACCTTATGCCTGAGGGGTCACATAACACCTTATGTGTTTTTCTGCACCCAGGTGATGGGGTTTTGGGGTGATGGGGGGGTTCATGGGGTGATGGTGGGGTTTGGAGCCAACAGCCAAGAAAGAATTCTTGGAAAGGTCTTTGGCACAAAATGGTGATTTTATTGAAACACAGGGACAAGGCCCGTGGACAGATGGAGCTGCGCTGGGGTTGTGATGGGTAACTGATGATATACCCTCAGAATGGGCAGGGGTCACGGACAGCTCAAGTCTCTGAGGAATTTTAGAAGCAAGGTTTCCGGGCCTTTGAGGGGCCAGCTGGGTTAGGAGAACGCCATTTATTACCGTTTAGTAAAACCTCAGTCATGAGGCCGTTCAGATGTATATCAAGGGGCCATCTGCTTGGAGCATACCCATTAAACAGCATATATCTTTGGGGGGTTGAGATAAAGGAAGTTTCCAAAGGAATTATTTTAAATTTAGTTTTTTTTATATTTATTTATTTTTGAGACAGAGAGAAACAGAGCATGAGTGTGGGAGGAGCAGAGAGAGAGGGAGACACAGAATCAGAAACAGGCACCAGGTCCTGAGCTGTCAGCACAGAGCCCGATGAGGGGCTCGAACCCTCGAACCATGAGATCATGACCTGAGCCAAAGTCAGACACCCAACCGACTGAGCCACCCAGGCACCCCCTCCAAAGGAATTTTTATATGTCAAAGTAGACTTACAGGATCCTTGGGGGTCAGGATAATGTTAAGCCAAGATTCCCTTTTTCCCCTAACACAGTATCATCATTGAGGCAGCTGAGCTCCTAGAGGAAGGTCTCTCTGCCCGTTTCAAGGACTTGTCAATGGGTTATAGGCAGTAAGGGAATTTAATTTGTCATTTGCCTTAGTTTCCCACATCACCTTGGCAAGCGCTTAAATCCCTTTCCTTTGTTCTTGGGTAGTCAGGAAAGTCCGAGGAATGTCACATATTTCACCTGGTGGGCGGAGGGGGTGTCGCTGTTAGTTTGTACTTTGCCCTCACCTTGCCCTACGCTCCCTCAACACAGGGACCTCAGGTCCTAACCTTTCCCCTTTCCCTCTCTGCCTCCTGAATCCTATCTTTTCCTGTCATGGAACCAGCCAGTACCTTGACTTCAGTCCCATAAGACTCACCTCAGGACTTCTGGCCTTCAGAAACGTAAGAGAATCAAGTTCTGTCTTTTTAAGCCACTAAATTTGTGTAGTTAATTCCAGCACTAATAGGAAACTGGTACACCGCTTGTTTTTCAAGGACTCAGCTCAGATCTCTAGGGGACCTTCTGCCACATGCCCAGGGAAGGCGCCTGTTCCCCGCACCCCCTCTACCACAGCACTGGCCATACCGCATGCCATGGTCTGCCTCAGGGTGAGTGTTCTCTGCTAGACCGTGAGCTCCCTGAAGGCAGATCCCCTGCCTCATTCGTACCTCCAGCTTGAAGACCCAAGGCTGTGCCAAAAAAGGACCCAACGAATGTCTGCAGAACCAATGAGTGGGTAAAGGAAGATAAATTCGAGTTGATCTCCTAACACAGGGTCTGTACCCAAGATTTCCCAGTTGAACTTCCTCCTGACTCTGACCCAGGAAAAGTAAAAAATTACATTATCCAAAGAAGATTGTTGCCCTGAACTCTTTACAAAAGCAAGGCTTTCACAACCTTTGGCAGCTGCTAGGGCTGTGGCTTGTTTGGTTTTCCAATTTTGAGCTGTCAGCAAGAAGACAGGGAATGTTTTAAGATCACGTCTGCCTATGTCCGCTATCAGTTATTAGTTGTGATCAAAATAAGTTTACTCTTCAGCGTGGTTCAGAACAAGTTCCTAAATTTCACTTTCGGTTTGACTATCAGACACAGCCATTTCTAGAACCATTGTTGTCAGCCTCGTTCTTTTGTTTTGGGTACTGGCTACCAGATCTGATGGGCAGAGCCAGCATTCTGTTGTCCCGGGGTACCGTCATCTCTTCTGTCAACGTGAGCACCTTTCCTCACCCTTCTCTCCCTTTTTCTCCACCACAATTGCCAGCATCTAGATTTCCCACCTCTCCTTTGTGAGCATTGCCTTCCTAACCAGATGGCTCCCACCTCAGATGCGCAGTGAAGTCTGTTTAAAGGGGATATTTTTCGGGGCGCCTGGGTGGCTTAGTCGGTTAAGCGTCCGACTTTCGCTTAGGTCATGATCTCGCGGTTCGTGGGTTCGAGCCCCGCGTCGGGCTCTGTGCTGACTGCCAGCTCAGAGCCTGGAGCCTGGTACAGAGTCTGTGTCTCCCTCTCTCTCTGACCCTCCCCTGCTCACGCTGTCTCTCTCTCTCTCCTAGAAATAAATAAAAATATTTTTTAAAAAGGGGGGGATATTTTTCATACACTCCTTGGAAACAGGCGATTACAACGGAGAGCGATGAAAAATTACACCAGAGGAAAGATATTTGTCCAAGGTCGTTGAGGGAAAAGGCAGTAGAGCTGGATTTCTTCCCAGATCTGACTCTGAGGCCAACTATGAGTCCGAGCAACCCCTTTGTGCTCATTGCTGTCCAGTGAAAAACCTCACCCAACATGCTAGTCCCTGTACACTATCGAAGACTCTTGTTGAGAAGGCTTCATTGGCCCGCTAGTAAAAAATATTATTAAGATAAAACATGCAGGGGGCGCCTGGATGGTTCAGTTGGTAGAGCATGGGACTCTTGATCTCGGGGTTGTAAGTTCGAGCCCCATGTTGGGTACAGAGATTACTTAAAAATAAAATCTAAAAAAAGTCTTAGGAAAATAAAAACAAGAAAAAGGCTTTTAAACAAAAAAGCATCGGTTCTCTGTCCCACCCTCCCGCCTAGTCGCACACTCCAAAGAGAACCTTTTCTTTTTATATAGTAGCAAAATAGACCTAAATAAAATGCACCAGTTTACCGTTTTGAAGTGGACACTCCAGTGGCATTAAGTACAATCACACTGTTGTGCGACCGTCCCCACCATCCATCTCCAGAACTTTTTTTTTTTTAATTTATGTTTTATTTATTTCTAGGAGAGAGAGAGACAGCGTGAGCAGGGGAGGGTCAGAGAGAGAGGGAGTCACAGACTGAAACAGGCTCCAGGCTCTGAGCTGGCAGTCAGCACAGAGCCCGACGCGGGGCTCGAACCCACGAACCGCGAGATCATGACCTAAGCGAAAGTCGGACGCTCAACCGACTAAGCCACCCAGGCGCCCCCATCTCCAGAACTTTTTCATCTTCCCAAACTAAAATTCTATACCCATTAAATGCTAATTCCTCACTCCTCCAACTACCATTCTACTTCCTGAGGAATTTGACTACCTGGGTAATGTCTGTCCTTTTTAAGTGTCTTTTTAAGTGTTCTTTTAAGTGTCTGTTCCTTTGTGTTTACTTATTTTACTCACAACAATATCCTCAAGTAGCACAGGTGAGAGTTTCCCTTCTTTATAAGCCTGAATAACCATCCATTGTATGGACATACCACAATACGGTTTACCCACTCAGTCATCTGCCAGTGGACATTTGGGTTGTTTCTGCCTTTTGGTGATTGTGAATAGTAACGCTGCTATGTGTGTACAAATGTCTGTTCCAGTTCCTACTTGCAATTCTTTGGGAGTACAAACCCAGAAGTGGAGTTACTAGATCATGGTGTGATTGTTTTTAACTTTTTGAGGAACCGCCATGCTGTTTTCCACGATGGCTTCCCCATTTTACGTTCCTACCGCACCGCACATGGCTTCCAATTTTTTCACCTCCTCACCAACACTTACCATTTTCTGTTTTATTTTATTTTATTTTTTTGTAATAGCCATCCTCATGGGTGGGGGGCAGTAGCTCGCCGTGATTTTGATTGGCATTCCCCCAAGGACTACTGATGTTGAACACCTTTATGTCTGTATTTTTGTACTGAGTATCGTTTTCATGTGCTTATTGGCCATTGTAGGTCCTTGGAGAAATGTCTGTTCAACTCTAAACTCTTTCAACCATTTGTGCTTTACCTTCTGTTATTTGCCTCTAAATATTATAGCTATTCAGCCATTTCTTGATTTTCTGGCTGATAGGTGAGGATTTGCACTGCTATGTCTCCTCCCCAAGTCATCCTCATATAGTTTTATTGTCATTTTCATACACAGACTGGTTGCCTGTGCAACTTCACTTTTTTTCTACTGTTTATTTTTTGAGAGAGACAGAGAGACAGAGCACAAGTGGGGGAGGGGCAGAGAGAGAAGGAGGCACAGAATCCGAAACAGGCTCCAGGCTCTGAACTGTCAGCACAGAGCCCGACGTGGGGCTCGAACTCACAGACTGCGAGATCATGACCTGAGCTGAAGTTGGCTGCCCAACCGACTGAGCCACCCAGATGCCACCCTCCCCGCCACCGTGCAACTTTAAATAACATACTCCTTTATTTCATGTTCCATCACCAATAGACACCGANCACAGAATCCGAAACAGGCTCCAGGCTCTGAACTGTCAGCACAGAGCCCGACGTGGGGCTCGAACTCACAGACTGCGAGATCATGACCTGAGCTGAAGTCGGCTGCCCAACCGACTGAGCCACCCAGATGCCACCCTCCCCGCCGCCGTGCAACTTTAAATAACATACTCCTTTATTTCATGTTCCATCACCAATAGACACCGATAGCTCTCTTGACCATGCAAGTTAGGGTAAGGGTTTTGCCCACACCCTCCATCTTCTACCTCTTCCCTCTCAACTTTGGTCATATGTGACAGACACAGATTTGTAGCATTTACTTTCTGTTCCCTAACTGGGATGAACTCTTCTGAACTTTATTCATAGGTTGATACTAAGAATTTTTTCAAAGATCAATGAATGGTGTTTACTTTTTTTTTTTTTTAATTTGAGAGAGAGATAGAGTGTGTGTGAGCGGGGGGAGAGAGAGAATCTTTTTTCTTTTTTAAGTTTATTTATTTGTTATTTTGAGAGAAAGAAAGAGAGCAAGGGAAGGGGCAGAGAGAGGATCCCAAGCAAGCTCCGTGCCGTTAGCACAGAGCTCGATGTGGGGCTTGAACTCACGGACTACAAGATCACGACCTGAGCAGAAATCAAGAGTCGGACGCTCAACCGACTGAGCCACCCGGGTGTGCCAATGACGTTTACATTTTGAGCCCGTTTTTGAAGCATGGAGGGAAGGACGTTGGCAAAGGGGAGGGACTAAGGGCTTTCTCAGGGTAGCCAGGGGCCTGAGCAAAACCACAGGCACCATAACCATCCAAGTCAGGTGTTGTCCTCAGCGGGCAGAAAGCCCCCTGGGAAGCTGTGGGGAACCGAATTGGTTGCAGGGATTGGATGGCAATGTGCCCTGCTCACCACTCTCTCAGAGAGACCCAAGAATTCTGGTCAACAGACTCAGGGGCTCCCTCATTGGCACTAGCATTTTCTTTCCTCCCAACTGTTCTCCCCTTTCATAGACCTGGTGCCTAGAACATCTCTCAAGGCTTTGCAGAGATGAAAAATAATTCATCCTCCTGAAAGAGATTTGCAACATTGAACCCAGAGGAAAGTCTCAGAGTGTAGACAACAGGAGGAAGGAGAGGATAGAGAGAGAAGCGAACAATCACTGAAAAAGGGTCAAATGCTAATTCTGTGCCGCCACACCCAACCCTTTCCCCAACCCTCTGCATGAGGCTGGTGTTATTATCTCCAGGGTTTTTTTAAGTTGAGAGAGAGAGAGAGAGAGAGAGAGAGAGGACAAGTGGGGGAAGGGCAGAGATAGGGAGAGAGAGAATCCCAGGCAGGCTCTGTGCTGTCAGCACAGAGCCCAATATGGGGCTCGAACTCATGAACCACGAGATCATGACCTGAGCTGAAGTTGGATGCTTAACCGACTGAGGCATTCAGGTGCCCCCTCCCCATTTTATTATAAATATATATATTTTTTTTTTTTTAGCATATATTTATTTTGAGAGAGAATGAACATACAAGAGCACAAGAAGGGGAGGACCAGAGAGAGAGGGAGAGAGAGAGAAAATCCTAAGCAGGCTCTGCACTGTCAGCACGGAGCCAGATGTGGGGCTCAACTGGGAGCCCAACTTGGGGCTCAAAGCGGAGCTCAACCTCACCACCCTGGGCTCATAGCCTGAGCCGAAATCAAGAATCAGACGTTTAACCGACTGAGCCATCCAGGCGCCCCTATGAGCTCCATTTTATTTATTTATTTATTTAAATATTTTTATTTATTTCTAGGAGAGAGAGAGAGAGAGACAGCGTGAGCAGGGGAGGGTCAGAGAGAGAGGGAGACACAGACTCTGAAATAGGCTCCAGGCTCTGAGCTGGCAGTCAGCACAGAGCCCGACGCGGGGCTCGAACCCACGAACCGCGAGATCATGACCTAAGCGAAAGTCGGACGCTTAACCGACTAAGCCACCCAGGCGCCCCAAATGAGCTCCATTTTAAAGATGACGACTTGAGGCTGGAGAGGTCCTTTTACTCGTCCAAAGCCACCAAGTGAGTACAGGCTGAGCATTGGCTTGCGCTCACTGGGCTCACCTTGACCTTGGGCAAGTAGCTGAACCTCCCTGGGGCTGGGTTTCTTTTTCTTATATTTTTGTAAAGATTTTATTTCTAAGCAATCTCTATACCCAATGTGGGGCTCCAACTTACAACTGCAAGATTCAAGAGTCACGTGCTCTATCAACTGAGCCAGCCGGGCGCCCCTCCGTTTCTTCATCCGTAAAACCAGAGACACATTCCAAGGCCTGCCCGTTCCTTGCAGGGTAATTGTGAAGGGAGAGAACGTCTTCTAAGAGTATGGCTTGAGGAAGATATCCTGAAATTGGTGGCTGTTATTCCATGGCACTCGTGTCCGGGAGGTCAGGAAAGCCTGCCAATGGAGGGCTGAGGCTGGAGCAAAGTTCAAGGAGGAACCCATTCTTCTCTTGCCCCAGAACTGACTCTCAAACTGGCAAGGAAACCAGAAAGACCTGTGAGATCCATAGGCATCCACCACCCCACAGGCCCGGGGGCCACCTGGCAAGTTCCTGGCAGAGCTGACAGCCTGGGCTTGGGCCATGTCTCTGGCCGCTCTGTCCCTGGGCCAGGCTGTCCCAGTCAACGAGTCAGTGACAATGGGAAGGTGTGTCCTTGCCAGCTCAGCTCATCATCATTTCTCTGCTCCCCGGTCTTCCTTCCAGCCCTGTCCCCTACATGCAGAAGTGTGGAGACCGTCCCCAGGGACCAAGGTTTCAAGAGGATCTGAGGTCACTGTCAGGATGATGACGGGATGCAGTGTAGATTCCTTCTCAGGACCTCAGTTGAGTCAAAGTCCCCAGATAAGGGCAAAGGTCTTCTCAGGCCAGGCTCCACCCCTACCTAACCTTTCTGCTTGGCCCAGATTTTCACTGATGTCTCTGGGGCAGGAGAGGGAAGGTCACCCTGCCAGGGCCTTTCCCCCATTGCTGTCCTCCTCCTCTGGAGAAAGGGTCAGGACAGCGTGGAACTGGCACGTGTGCACTCTCTGGGGCCCCAGCTGCCTTTCCCAGCCAGGACCAGAGGTGGAACAGGTGCATGGGCTGAGCCTCCGTACACAGCTGCTTTCCATTCTCGCCTCCGACAGGGTACGGAATGGTGCCCTGGGCCCGAGCTACCAGGCTTCAAGGTGCACTGACGCCACTGTACAAGGTGCACTGAGAGCAGGGGTGGGGGGTGGGGGTGGGGGTTGAGGCAGAGGCAGAGGCCCAGCGTGGGAGGCTGCCCATGGGAAAAGCGGGTACCAACTGGTGTCTCTTCTGAAGCTGACTTCTGGCCTCCACCTGGAATCGACCTGGATGGCTTGCCCTCGGCACCCACCCTTTGTCCGGGCCACCTCCCCACACCCCGCGGGCCCTCTGCTCCAGCTGGCACGCCTCGGGGCACTTCTCGTCGTCGTCGCTGGCGGGCTCGCAACACGGAGGCAACACGGAGACGAGCTGGCAGCATAGACCCGCGCTCTAAACGGAGAGGTGGCGGGAGGGGTGAAGGGGAGGGGGGGAGTAATGGACGCGTCTGGGCCTCGCTCCCCGGCCCACACTCACGCCCCGCGCGCTCCCCCCCTGCAAAATCGACAAGCTCTTGAGCCCCCACACTCAGGCCCCCTGGTGGTCGCGAGCCGTAGCCTGGGGGGGGCCTTGGGACCCGCAAGGGAAACCCGAGCACGTCTTCGAGGTGGGAGGGGAGGGCCGCGGGTCCGAGGGGAAGGTGGCCCCGCGAGGAGCGGCTTCCTCCACGCCTCGCCCCGCCCCCCCGGCCCGGCGGGGCCGAGTCCTCCGCACCCCATAGGCAGAGGCAGCCCTGCCCGCCTCCCCGCCCGCTCCGCGCTCGCCCCGCCTCGGCTCACTTTAAAAGTTTCCTGGGGCCGAGACGCGGGGCATAGAGAGCCATGGCCATCTACTTCTGGATGCTGCGCTTCGGAAGGCTGTGCGCCGCGAGCCCCGGGGTGCTGGGGCCCCGGGCCGTCGTCGCCCGGGGTTGGCAGGAAGCGAGATTGCAGGGCGTCCGCCCCCTCAGGTACTCGGCCCCGGGAGAGAAGGGAGCGGCAGGGGCCCCTGGGAGTGGGGGGGGGGGGAGGATTGGGGGCCCCTGCAGAGCTTTTCGGGGGGGGGCGATCCCACTCCGGCTGGCAGGCCCACGGGTGCCGCGCCCCCGGATGGCACACGCTGGGGGAGCAGGTACCCCGCACTCAGCGCCTAGGCAACAGGAAATGCTGGCCTGGCCGGAGCAGCCCCGCGGCTGGTGGCTGGCAGCGACACCGCACTGACTCCTAGCTCTGGTCCAGGACTCTAGGTTCTTTCCATTCATGAGCACAGAGGGCCAGGAGTGTGGGCCTTTGGCGATCGAGCCAGAGAAGGAGGGCCAGGGGCAAGAACACCTCTCTGAGCTGGACCCCCTTCAGGGATCAACTTGGGGATCTGTGGCTGGTCCTTGCCGGGCCGCTATGCCCAGCAGTCTCCCCTCCCCTCATTAGGGGCTGACAAACACTGCTTTTGCACCTTACCGCCTTCTGGGCCTATCTGCTCATGTCCTAGGTGCAAGAGTGCGACGTGGGCTGGCGGCTTCCCATTCCTGGCCCCTTTGCTGCCTCTATAGCGGTGTAGTAAGTGGTGCTGTCTTCCTGTAAGATTGCTGCTTGCTTAAGGAGAGCTGGGCTCCAACTGATGTTATCAGTGGTAGTTATCTTCAGCACCCAGAAGGGGGAGGCCTNGGTGGGGGGGGAGAGTGGGGGGTGGGAAGAGGGAGAACAATGGGACTTCTCCTCTGAGAGAAGGGTTTGGTTAAACAAATTTGGATTGGGGCGGAGGGGATTGGAAGGAGATGCAAATTCCTTTCTTGGCTAAAGCTTCAAGATCAAAACATTTTGAACTTGCTGGTTCCGATAACTAGAAAGCACGTGGTGCCCTAAGATTGGGCTATGCTTGGTTTTCTGGGAACACCCGGTGGCTCCAGGCTGCTCAGTAGATGGGATTGTGATGAAGACTGGGTTTTCTCCCCGTCCCTCCCTAGGCAAGTTCTGTCATCGCTACCGCTGGCCTCCAAGCCCCAAGCCCCACCTCTGGGTTCCTCCGCGTCCTGTTAGAATGTGAGGACCCTAAAGAAAGCTTCTCCCCCCACCAAAAAAAAAACTGTACATGTTTCACAATGCTAAATCAGGCCGATTCCTCACATTTGATGTTTTTATGTGTAAACAAAGCAAGACGCGTACCTCGTCCAGGCCTAAACAATATCAGGGTAGGTGTACCAGGCCTCAGAGAAATTCCAGCTCTGCACCAGGAGATCCATTTGTCCGGAGAGAGAAGGTTTCCTGAGCGCTGGACCTAATTCCTTCCCATCCCTTTCCACTCCCTTGTTTTCTATGGACTATGACAATTTGGCTCGAGGTCACTCCCACTTTCCCCTTCAGAAACCCTCAAGAGTCTCAAGCATCCACTAGATATTGCTGAGCACATGCATCATGTCAAGCACCTGGTGGGTGCTGTGGGTACAGAAGCCGAAAACCCCAGGCCCCCAGGAATTTGCAGTTTATTGGGGAAAAGCTAAGTCAGGAGTTCATTACTCAATGCTCTGGCGTAATGGTATGTAGGAAGCTCCCGGCACTCTGTTCTCTGCTTTTCCTAGTTACACACAGAACTTGCTTTTCTGCTGCCCAACCGCCCCCTGCCCCAGGCCTGTTACGTATCAGATTCCCAGTTTTGGCTCTCAGGAAAGAGCAATAACTTTGAAGCCATCCTGTTTCCTCCACCTACTCACTGCCTGACCTTGAGTGCATTATCTAACCTCTGAGCCTGTTGAGTTTGTCATTAATGCTACCTACTTGCTGGATGGACAAAGTCTTGCTCCTCTCAGCCTTCCCTTTGGGGCTGGGCCGGTCCCTGAGACCTTCAAATCGTGTCTGGGTAGGAATTCCAACCGATTTAAAAGTAGCGGAGAGGGGCGCCTGGATGGCTTAGTCGGTTAAGCGTCCGACTTTCGCTTAGGTCATGATCTCACGGTTCGTGGGTTCGAGCCCCGCGTCGGGCTCTGTGCTGACTGCCAGCTCAGAGCCTGGAGCCTATTTCAGAGTCTGTGTCTCCCTCTCTCTCTGACCCTCCCCTGCTCGCGCTGTCTCTCTCTCTCTCTGAGAAATAAATAAAACATTAAAAAAATTTTTTAAAGTAGCGGAGAATCCCCTTTTCAGTGACCTCTTTCTTGCACCTGGTTCTTCCTTCTGGCTGGTTGCCAAGGTGGTAGTCTCTGCCCAGCCACGATCCAGCCCTTGGATCTGCCAGGCACTCCCCTGCCCTTCAAAAATCGGTGTTGTTCAGAGCCTTTTCTCCCAGAAGCAAAGAGGAAGCTGTCTATTGCTCTCCAGATCTCCCCATCGCTTCCCGGCCTTTTGGCTAAGATCAAGTGCAGATCTCCTCGACCACCAGCTCCTCCTCCTTGCCCACACATCCTTCCCCCAAGGGAAATGGATGGGGCTAGTCTGGGGCTTCAGGGAGCCTGGGAGGGAAGATTCTGTGATGAACCTGAGATGAGCAGGTTTTCTCCAGACGGACCTCTAAAGCCTGGGAGCACTCAGAGCTGAGAAAGACGGAAGGAACATTGGCTCACGCCTTTCAGAATTGGGAATGATGTTCAGAGGTGGAGCCCTGGTGACTTGATGCTGATAGTAGGACAGAGGGAGAAGTGAGCTTCCTGGACTACCGTCTAGGGGGATGGCTGTAATCGGGTGGGACCAGTAACAGCAACTACAAAATGCTGACCCTGTATGAGGGGATCGTAGTAAGCCAGGAAGTGTTTTGGTGGGAAACCATAATGGCTGAAAAAATTAGGCTCTTCCCATAGTTCCCCAAAGATGATTAACGAGTGATCTGGTAATGATTTCCTTACGCATTACACATTACCAGTCTAAATGTAACAGTAGAAAATAAACAGTGAATGGTGCACATCAGCTTTGGTTACCCTTTTCTGCCTGGCACCCAGTAGATGTGCAATCTGCTACGGAAGCTGCAGAGCAGAGACAGTATACAGATGAATGAACTTGTTTTCACTGAGTTCTTTGCCTAAAGGGATCTATGGGGGAAGACCATAGATCCCCCTGATTCAAGGCAGAAAGGGTGCTGTTCCTTGGAAGAAGCAATCAAAGCAGGAAACAATCTGATTGGTGGGAATGGACCGAGGAAGCCTTGCTGGCAGGGCTGGAGTTTGAAGAAGTATGAAGCCTATATACTTGCATGAAATCTTGCCTGTGTTTGAACCCTTTGAATCCTGGGTACGAAGCCCTCCTAACATTCCCCACATTTCTACAGGCAGAAACTTTGAAGCCAAGCAGATCCGGGTTCAAATGAACCATTTTAGCTGGTACCTTTGGGACTAAGTTGAACTTGACCTTATCATATGTAAATAATGTTGTTTGAGAGCTAAAATAAGGTCACGTTAAGAAAATTCTTGGGGCCTCTGGGTGGCTCAGTCGGCTGAGCGTCTGACTCTTGATTTCGGCTCAGGTCATGATCTTGTGGTTCATAGGTTGAGCCCCGAGTTGAGCTCTGCGCTGTGAGGAGCCTGCTTGGGATTCTCTCTCCCCTCTCTCTCTGCCCCTCCCCTGCTCACTCTCTTCCTTTCTCTCAAAATAAATTTAAAAACTTAAAAAAAAAAAAAAAAGGAAAATTCTTAACTCACGGCCTGATGCTAAAGAGACCTTCAACCCATTGCACTGATGAGCTATTACACAAGGAGCCCTTGGTAACAATGGGCTTGTGCATTCCTATAATGACCTCAAGGCCCACAGTTCCACAGTTTAGTAACCTTGTCTGGAATGTAAGAGGGAGACAGTTCCGATAGGGCAACTGCCTAAACCAAGCTGGACTGCTCGGGGTATATAACAGGCCTGTGCTCACACTTTTTTTTTTTTTTTTNTCTTCCTTTTTTTTTTTTTTTTTTTTTGCGAGGGGGAGGGGGAGGGGAGGTGATCCTGTGTTGTCCAAACCAAAGTACAGGATGTAATTTCGTCTCTTGAGTAGGCCTTGCTAGGGGAGTGTCCTAATAAATGACAGGTACCAATAACCCCGCCAGGTGCCTCTCCCTCCAGAAATAAACAAGTCGTGTTTCCAGCTGACAAACCCTGTTCTGTGGACCTTGTTGTCATGTACGCATGTTTCTTGGTCTGGGAGTCTGATGACGGGAAAGTAGGTGCCATCCCTACCACTTCCAACTCAGGATGGTGTTAGGCAAGCCACTCCGGCTCTCTGCACCTTGTTTGTTAAATAGACCATTTGGACAAGAAACATTCTACGTTTCTGGAGACATTCTGTGATCCCTAGAGAGGCTCGGCTTTGCACTGAGTCCCCAGTCCTCCAAGTGAACAGCAAACATTGTGGGTTTTCTCTCTAGATAACTAAGGTCCTAAGTGAACCTCCTATTTACCTCGGCAGTCCCATCAAGGAGCAAGTGATCCCATCAGCCCCCACCCCTGGCCCCCGTGTGGTTTCCACAGAGGCTCTGTACAAGGGACCCAAGAGAAGACTTGCAGTGTGAATGCCCCACAACCCCAAGTGTTTCAGGCTTTCAGAAGCATCTTCTTGAGTTTGCGAGAGTCAAATGATAACTTCCTGCCTACTTTTTCTATATACGCGTGAACACACTACCCCAGTGGTTTTACTCAAGATGCTAAAAAGGGAAGCTTCCACCGATATAGGGTATCTTGCTCACATCTTTATTGTGGCTCATGCTACACTGGAGTTCCTTGTCGTCTGTGTCCTTCATAAGTTGTAGACCCCATCCGGAAGGTTATATTGGGTGGTGGGAAGACCATGAAGCTTTATGGTATGATTACAGTGCACAAACCTTAAGTGTACAGTTTGATGCATTTTAACAAATGTATATACTCAACCCCCCAAGATATAGGACTTGCCCATCACTCTGCCTCAATAGTGCTCTTCAACAGATACATCATGTGAGCCACAGGTGTAATTTTAAGTTTTCTAGTAGCCGTATTAACAAGGCAATGAGAAATAGGTGACATTAATTTTAATGATGTATTTTCTGTAACTTAGTATATTCAAAATGTCATTTCAGCAGGTAACCAACCTTTTAAACATTTCTCATAAAATGTTTTACTTTTTTTTAAAATAAAGTTTTCAAATCTGATGTGTATTTTTTTTAAATTTTTAATGTTTATTTTTGAGAGAGAGAGAGAGAGACAGAGCAGGGGAGGGGCAGAGAGAGAGGGAGACACAGAATCTGAAGCAGGCTCCAGGCTCTGAGCTGTCAGCACAGAGCCAGACGTGGGGCTTGAACCCACGAACCTGGCCACCAGACGTTTAACTGACCAAGCCACCCGGACACCCTTCAAATTTGCTGTGTATTTAGAACACCTTCATTCAATAGCCACATTTCAAATGTTCCATGTCCACACGCGACTAGCAATTACTGTGTAGACAGCACTGCTCTAGAACTTTCTCCCTGCACATTTCCAATATATCTCCTTCCCTAACCAGAGGCTACCACTGGTTCTGATTTCTAGTCTCCATAGGTTAATTTTGCCTATTTTTGAACCTTAGAGTACATGCTCTTGTGTCTTCCTTCTTTTGCTTAAAAACCAAGGGGTGCTTTGGGGAGGAGAGACCTGTTAACCTTGACAAAAAATCATGAAAATGTGTGTATTATGCATTAAACAGTTTAGCTTTCCTTGATAACGGGAGAGGACATGATCTCATCTGCCCTATATTTTACCTTGCGGGTGTGACAACAGAAAGGGAAACCAATGTGTCAAGGGGCCATCCCAGCAGAGAGTGGTGGGGACAGTGTGACTTCTGGGACCACTGAACTGGGTAGCCTGGTTATACCTTGTGGTCCCCAATATTATATAATCTAAGTTAACCTTTTTGTTGAGATAATTATACATTCACATGCAGTTGTAAGAAATAGTGCAAACGCACCCCATACACCCTTTATCCGGTTTCCCCCAATGGTAACCTTTTGCAGAACTTAGTACAGTATCACAACCAGGATACTGACATCGATATAGTCAAGATACAGAACATTTTCATCCCTACAAGGATTTTTCATAGCTGCCCCCAATTCTCTCCCACTTCCAGCTGCTGCTTACCCTCTAGCAATCTGGTATTGGTTCTCCATTACATGATTGTGTAATTTCAAGGTATTATGTAGATAGAGTCCACACAGTGTGCTACCTTTTGGGATTGATTTTTTTTCACTCTACCTAATGCTCCGGAGATTCACCCAGGTTTCTTTGTGTATCAATAGTTCCTTTCTTTTTATTGCTAAAGAATTGTCCTTAAGGGGCACCCGGGTGGCTCAGTCAGTTGAGCATCTGACTTTGGCTCAGGTCATGATCCCACAGGTTCGTGAGTTTGAGTCCCACATCGGGCTCTCTGCTGTCGGCACAGAGCCTGCTTCAGGTCCTCTGTCTCCCTCTCTCTTTGCACCTTCCCCACTTGCACGCATGCATGGTCTCTCTCTCTCTTCAAATAAAATAAAACATTGAAAAAGAAGAGGATTCCTTGACATGGATGTTAGAGTTGGCTTACCCATTCATCCTCGGAAGACATTTGGGTTGTTTCCAGTTTTTTTCAAATAAGGCCACTACAAGCATTTGTGTACAGATTTTTGTGTGAATGTAAACCTTCATTTCGCTGGGAGTAGAATTCTTTATCTGGGATAATCGCCTCTAATGTGTAATTGCTGGCTCAGGTGGTAGTTGCATATTTAGTTTTAAGGAAACTGCCTGTTTTCCAGGATGACCATACCATGTCATGATGCCACCAACCATGTGTGAGTGATCGGCATCCTCGCCAGCGTTTGCTGTCGTCACTATTTTTTTTATTTTTGCCATTCTGATACGTATGTCACGATATTACAGTTGTAATAGGAATTTCTCTAATGGCCAGTGATGTTGAATGTCTTTCAAGGTGCTTTATTTGCCATCTGTATGTCCTCTTCGGTGAAATGTCTCTTTATGTCTTTTGCCATTTTGTAGCTGGAAATTATTTTTTCAACTGTTGAGCTTTTGGTGTTCTTTATGTATTCTAGATACTTGTTCTTTGTCAGATATGTGGTTTGCAAATATTTTCTCCCACTCTGTAGCTCATCTTGTTAATCTTTTTTTTTTTTTGATGTTTATTTATTTTGAGAGAGAGAGAGATTGAGAGAGTGCATGAGAGGGCCAGAGAGAGAGAGAGAGAGAGAGAGAGAGAGAATCCCTAGCAGGCTTGCACTGACAGTGGAGAGCATAATGTGGAGCTCACTCACGAACCATGAGATCATGACCTGTACCAAAATCAAGAGTCAGATGCTGACTGAGCTACCCAGGTGCTGCTCATCTTTTCATCTTCTTAACCAGGTTCTATGCAGAGCACAAACATTTAATTTTGATGGGGCCCGTTATCAATTTTATGGATTATGCTTGTGATGCCAAGTTTATGAACTTTTTGCCTAATCCTAGATCCTGAAGACTTCTTCCCATGTTTTTTTAGTTTTATGCTTTACAGGTAACACTGATCTATTTCAAGGTTTGTGTTTTTTTCTAGGAGACTTGAATAAAAATCCCTTTATTTATTTTATTTATTTTTGCTGAGAATTTTTTTTTTAATATCAGTCATTCTGTGCCATCAATTAAGAAAATGACCATTCAGGGGCGCCTGGGTGGCTCAGTCGGTTAGGCGTCCAACTTCAGCTCAGGTCATGATCTCACTGTGTGGGTTGGAGCCCCGCGTTGCACTCTGTGCTGACAGCTTGGAGCCTGGAGCCTGCTTCGGATAGGCTTTGTGTGTGTCTCTCTCTCTATTTGCCCCTCCCCTATTATGCTCTGTCTCTCTCTCTCTCAAAAATAAGTGAACATTACCAAATTTTTTTTAAAAAAGAAAATGACCATTCAGTAGTGCTCTTGTTTGGAATTATTTGTCACAACAGCACTGTTTTTTTTCTTTCTTTCTTTAAAAAAAAATTTTTTTTACATTTATTTATTTATTTTTGAGAGATAGAGTGAGACAGTGTGATTGGGAAGGGGCAGAGAAAGAAGGAGACACAGAATCTGAAGCAGGCTTCAGGCTCTGAACAGGCATCCAGCACAGAGCCTGACACAGGGCTCGAACCCACAAACCGTGAGAGCATAACCTAAGCCAAAGTCAGACACTTAACAGACTGAGCCACCCAGGCACCCCTTTTCTTTCCTTTTTAAAATACAATTTTTTTTAATGTTTATTTATTTTTGAAGGAGAGAGAAACAGAGTATGAGCTCGTAAGGGGCTAAGAGAGAGTGAGACACAGAATCCAAAGCAGGCTCCAGGCTCTGAGCTGTCAGCACATTGCCCGACATGGGGCTCGAACTCACCAACTGTGAGATCATGACCCGAGCTGAAAGTCAGACACTTAACCGAATGCCCCAGCACTGTCCTTTTCTTAAACAAAGCTGTATGTGGTCACTGGTATAAATGTGTCACCCATCTATGCAGATACATAGAAATTAGAACTTTATTTCAGGATAAAATAGCTATTACAGGTTCAAGGGTGTCCCCTCCTGCCCAGGCATCTGCCATTTCTACTCCCATATCAAGTGCCACTCCCAGGTCAGCTGGCAGCCTGGTGTCTTTGTACAACTTAGGGAGAGGAGAGAACATGGCCCCATGGTGTGGGGTCAGTGTGGGATCCGGGGGCATGATGGTCTTGGGGTGATGTGCAAGGGGGACAGAAGAGGAGAATCTGCCTCCTCTCTGCCACGAGCTAGGAGGCACTGCACTTTTAGCTACAACCATGTCTCATACAAGGGTGAGTGTGTTGCCTGAGGTCTGAGGCTTGCCCTTGAGTACAGCGTGTGAACTTCATGGACAGACTGGGGCTCTTTCTCATCGCATAAATGTTGGTCTTGTCCTGGCCCTTCACATGACAGGCCACTCTGTCCATGGTCTCACTCCGTCCATTTCGGCAAGTTGCTTCATCTTTTGAATGTTTTGGGTGCTCCTCCTTGGGAGTTTATCCACCTCTTGTATTCTTCTTCTTAAGTAGTTCATAGAGAAAACAAACTGGCCACGATCACATGCTAAAATAACAAACACCTCAGGCAGAGAAGGACAAATATCATATGTTTGCACGTATAGGAGGATTAGGAGGAACTTGACGGAGGACCAAGGGGGAGAAGAAGGGCGGAAATGGTGGGGGAAAGGGAGAGAGGCAAACCATGAGAGACTCTTGAATGCTGACAAAAACTGAGGACTGATGGATGTGGGGGGGAGGGGGGGATGGGCATGGAGGAGGGCACTTGTGGGGATGAGCACTGAGTGTTATGTGGAAACTAATTTGACAATAAACTATTTGTAAAAAAAAAAATAATAATAACAAACACCTATGTACCTACCACTCCAAATGAACATATCACCACACTTGGTATGGAAATTTATAAATAAAAAGAAGTCAAACATTATGGATCAAGTTCAAGTCCATTTTATAGCCGTCCTCCGACCCATCCGTCACTGAGAGCCACAAATTTAATGCATGTCATGTCAGAATGTGTTTTTTGCTTTTAATATGTCTCTGAATCCATAGACAGTATATCGTATCCCTTGGAAAGCACTTCGAATCGTGTCAAGCAAGGAATCAGTGCTTTCAGTTCTCCTATTTTTTGGTTTCATAAACAGTACTTAGGCTTTTATAATTTCAGCATGAGCTGTACCAGAGTGCCATTCCTTTATTCTCTCAACAGTAGGTTTCTAAGGTGTATTTACACAGACACTATAGATCTCGATTATTCTTTTTCCACTTTCTAACTGTGTCTCTGACAGTGCAATTGCTATATTAAAGGGTGAACGCTTCCAGCTTTTCTGGAAATTGCCCTGGCGAGGCTTTGCCGCCGCGACCGCCAGAAGAAACCCCGAGTCCCGTGTGCACACCCCCTTGCAAACGCTTAGCGTCGCCTAACAGACATTGAAATGTTTGCCCCTCCGGAAAGGACCCGAGCCTATCTCGCTGTGGTCCGAATGGCCATTTCCTTGATTAGCAGAGAGATTGGGCTCTTTTGAAATGTCTTCTGTGAATCTCTATTCATAATCTTTGCCCATTTATTACGTTGGATTACTTGTCCTTATTGATGCACGAGTTTTAAATACAAGCTAAATACGAACCTTGGTCTCTTACGTATCAGATGAAATTTGTAAACCCAGGCAGTTTCCTGGCTTTTAGCTTTGTTGATGATTTATGTTTTTCTTAGGGCCCAGGGACCAGCCGGCCTGGCATCAAATGCCTGTGGCGGGGGAAGGGCAGAGGCCAGTCCATGACTTGGAACCAAAACAGGCCATTGCTTTCAATTTCGTTTCTAAAGCCTTCTGGCTGGTGGCTGGCGTGGCGCCTTGCCCCGGAGGCAGTGGCCTGCGTCAGCATGGGGTGTATTCCTGTAGTTCCCTCGAGCCCTCACATCTAACCACCCTCCCTGCCTGGTGGCTTCTGAAAGGATTAAGAGCTTTGTCCTGTGTCATTCAGCCCCCAGCAAGGGCAGGATCCACCTGCAAGTCCCTGGCCCCCTTCCCAAGCACCTCTTCCCAGCAGATAACATGCAGCAAGAGGCAAAAGAGTTTTGAATCCAAGCAGACACTACAGACCTGTTTTCCCAGGTGTCGTGATGGTCCCCGCCTCCCTGGACACCCCCGGGCCCTGGTCTGCCCCTGTCAGGACTGTGTGATGCTTCGCGCCCATTGTGGCCTCTAGCTCGGACTTTAGTTGCTAGCCTTGTAATGTCCAGAATGCCACGGGAACCCCCCCCCCCCCCCCCAGCCAGCCTCTGTTTTCTGTCTGAGTTGTGCTGGAAGGCCAGGTTGGACAGGTTGGACTGGACAGGGCCACCCCTGGAGCATGAGGCTTTCCATCTTGGGGTAATCGGGGAACTGGCTAGGCAGTTATGGGGCAAAGCCACTGTGGTTGGGGCCAGGAGAGGTGAGTTGAAACGCGAGAATGGGAGTGTGAAATCAGAGGCAGTGAAGGTAAATCAGTTTCCGCAAGTAAATCACGGAAAAGGACCAGTGTGTGCTGAAGGCCTGGGAGGTAGGGGGCCGAGTGGAGATACTTCTCAATGAGCCAGTGGCACTCACAGGGCCCCATCAGCCTCAGGTTTGCTGCTCCCTGAGGAGGCTGTGGATGGGCTGCAGTTTAAAGAGCAATACACGCAGGTAGGGGCCATAGTTGCCCCTCTGCAGATTTGGAGCCATAAGAAAATCAACCTCTTTATGGGGCGCCTGGGTGGCTTAGTCGGTTAAGCGTCCGACTTTCGCTTAGGTCATGATCTCGCGGTNCCAAAAAAAAAAAAAAAAATTAAAAAAAAAAAAAAAAAAAAAAAAAAAAAAAAAAAAGAAAATCAACCTCTTTCTTGTTCATTAATAAAAAAGAATAATCCTTGTTATTGATGGTCCAAGACTTATGTTCATCTAACACACATGTGGAAGCCCACTTTTAGCCATAAGGTTCTACAGAGATTCACTTTGTATTGTATGGAGGACTTGGAAGTCCTGGGTTTGAATCCCAGCTTGGTTACTCATTGCGTTTCTTTGGGCTTCATTCTCATGTGAAAGTGGGGATGTATCTTGGTCAGGGAGTGGTTAAGAAGATCACAAAGGATCAGGGGCACCTGGGTGGCTCAGTCGGTTGAGCATCCATCCGACTTCGGCTCAGGTCATGATCTCACTGTTTCCGAGTTCGAGCCCCACGTCGGGCTCTGTGCTGACAGCTTGGGGCCTGGAGCCTGCTTCAGATTCTGTGTCTCCCTCTCTGTCTCTGCCCCTCCCCCATTCATGCTCTGTCTCTCTTTCTCAAAAATAAATAAACATTAAAAAATTTTAAAAAAAGATCATAGGAGAGCAAGCATATGGAGTATTTAGGAGAGAATCGGCATGAGGGCACATCAGTAAACGTCAGTTCTCATTATTCTGAAATGTGCTTTTTCACCTAAAATGTATTAGACATTTTCCATATCATTCAATACAGAGGGTCTTTATTTTTTTTTAATGGCATAGGTTTCCATTATACAGGTGCCCTATAATATACTGATCTAACCCCTTACTTATAGAAATAAAGTGTTTTTCTCAATTCTTTGCTAAGCAGCAATTAATCATACCTTTAGGTATTTGCTAGGTTTTTTGTTGTTGTTGTTGCTTGTTTTTTAGGATAGATCCCTAAAAGTAGAATGGCTGGCCAGAGGGTATGCATATTCAGATGTTAACAGATATTATGAAATCAGAAGGGATACAGATTTTGGGGGTTCTGAAGTTGATACAACCTTGGGCGCTGTCTTTATAAAAACATGCAAAATTATAAAAACCAAATGTAATGCAAATTGAATATTAACGTAAGAAAGGAATTTGCTACATGGGAATTGCTGGATGTATGAGGATTCAGGTCCTTTTCTTATGAGATTTCTTACGCTGTTTGCCAGAGATGCTGATATATAAATGCTTCTTTTTTTTTTTTAGTTTATTTATTTATTGGGGGGGGAGCGGGGGAGGGGCAGAGAGAGAGGGAGACAGAATCCCAAGCAGGCTCCACCCTGTCAGCACAAAACCCATCATGGGACTCGATCTCACCAACCATGAGATCATGACCTGAACCAGAATCAAAAGTCAGGCACTTAACCAGCGGAGCCACCCAAGCACGCCAACATATAAATATCTTAATTTGCAATCAGCCTCCCTCTTTAATTTCCAGGAAGTTCTGGCTCTAGGAGGCTGGGAGGCAGGGGTCCTGGGGCATAAGCCACATTATTGCTGCTGTCCTTACTTCTCTGTCAAAGTCTTGTACCAATCGACACGTTGGTCCATTTCTTCACATCCTTGCCAACAATCTGTACTATCAGTCGTTCTTGTTTTTATGCTGAGATTAAGAGTCATGTTACTAATCTTCTCTAATTGGGGAGCTTTATTTAGGCAATATTGAGGGCGTGCTATAATCCAGGGGCTCTCTGTCGAGTTCTCCTCCTCCTTACCCTGGGATAAGCTCACATACTGACCGCATGAAGCCGGGATACCGCAAACTGGGTATCCAGGGATACCCTGAGCTCCCATTTAGCTGCAGGGAGCTCTCCTTTAGCTGGGAATGCTTTCCAGCATTGCCTGTGGGCACTCTTTGACAAGAATACCTTGCGTGGAATTTTGAAATCAGACTTCAATGCCTCTAGAAAGACCACAATCATTGGTTTGGGCAGCGGATTGCTGATTTGTTATATTTCCCCCTGTAATGGCTTTTCATTTATCACAGAATCAGACAGACTGAATTACTTTCAGTATATATATATATATATATAATTTTTGGAATAGCAGCTTTTTGGGCCCGGTGGTATAATGATCTAGATGGATGACCGAAAGGACTGAATTTGAAATACCAGATGCTAAAGTGTCAGAGAGTATGTCTCTTCCTCCACACCTGTCATTGCAAATACATGCACGTGGCGTACCACACCACACCACACACCACACACACACACCACCTCACAATTTTTGCCACCACTTGAAAATAAGTTGCAGACGCTGTAATATCAGTATGTTCCGCCTTTGCTGATCTCCTGGGAAACAAATGCCTCCCGGTTGTTTTGCCCAGACTTGTGATGTGGACAGCTTTCCTTATGCGTACCCGCCATTTGTCGTCCTTCTTGCTGGAGTCTGTGGCCCGTTGTGTTTCGTGTGTCAACACCACTTGGTCTGTTTTTTGTGGAAAGCTCTTTGCGAGCGAATGATGAGGCCATTTTCATCCACTTTTCCTGCAGCATCTGGACCAGGTGCTTAAGCTCTCCCTCGGAGCTTCTCCATTTGTATGACAAGGACCCAAGCACTTGGGATGATTTCCCCNNNCACGGGGGGATGCTCAACATTCTCTTCCTGCCTTCGGGTCGCCCCCCCTGCGGGAGATTTACCCACCTCCGCCCTTCCCCATGGACAGCACCCACCTCTTCCGTGAATCAGAACCCTCACACTCCCGCCTTGTCATTAAAGTCTTCTCCATAAGTTCCTGGAACTGACATTATAAAAGCAGATGGTGATCCCGTGGTTCTGACTTCCGGCTGGAGCACAATTCCCGTTGGGGGCTGCCTCTTGGACCACAGCTTCGCATGCAGTGAGCCACGTTCTGAGCCACAAGCAGTGTGTCCCGAGCTGCTCTGTGCGTCCATGCATGACACGGGGCGGTTGGTGCAGTAGCCCCCAGGGTACCAAGAATTGCCCAGAGGACACAGCTTTACCATCTCCTGAGGCTCCCGGGAAGGAAGATCCTGCCACATTCAAAATGGAGATTCTTTATTTCCTTGAGTAGCTTCTAGAACAGAGATCACAAACAGATGTGTCCGCCTGGCTGGCCCAGCACTATCTATTAATGCATGGATGGATTTTGCATGTGCTGCCTTTATTTTTAGGACAAAATGGTAAATAGATGCCACAGTCTGTCACTAGATGTAGTTCATGAATCACGAGTATAGCAACACTAGCTTGAGCCCTAGGAGAGCTTTCCTTTAAACTTTGTATTGAAGTATACGGCAGATTCAGAAAAGTACACGTATTTGAAGCACTCCCTTTAGCGAATTTTCAATGAACTGTACACACCCATATAACCAGCACCCATGTGGCCACTTTCTTGTTTCCCAGCAGCTTAGATTAGCTTTGCCTGTTTTGTGCACATACATGGAACCCGGGGCCCCTGGGTGGTTCAGTCGGTTAAACATCCAACTCTTGATTTCAGCTCAGGTTGTGATTTCACAGTTCTTGAGTTCAAGTCCCTACTCGGGCTCTGTGCTGACAGTGTAGAGCCTGCGTGGGATTCTTTCTCTCCCTCTCTCTCTCAAAATAAGTAAATAAACTTTAAAAAAAAAAAAACATGGAATCAGACAGTATACACCTTTTTCTATCCAGCTTCGTTAAGTTTTTTATATGAATTTCATTCATCTTATTGGGTACACTCCCAACTCATTTGCTATCATTACTATATAACGTTGCAAATAATATATCACTATTTATTTATCTGTTCTACTGTTGGTGGGTATTTTGGTAGGTTGCATATTGGGGGTAATGCAAACATCCTCGTACATGTCATTTGGTGAGCACACGCATGAATTCTGTTGAACATGTACTTAGGAATGGGATTATCTACGTTGCTTTTTAAAGTGTACAATTCCATAGTTTTTAGTGTAGTCATGAATATGTGCAACCAAACCACAATCAATTCTAGAACATTTCCCTCTCCTCAAAGAGAAACCCCATGCCCTTTGCTATCACCTTCGTACCCTTCCATCCCCTCAGCCCTAAGCAGCCACTGAATCTACTCTCTGTCTCTCTAGATTTACCTCCCCTCAACATCTCATAGGTACAGACTTGTACGATATGTGGCTTTCTGTTTCCTGCCTTTTTTGCTTACTATAATATTTTCAATGTTCATCCATGTTGTAGTGGCTACAATACGTTCCCTTTTCATGGCCAAATAACATTTCATTGTACGGAGAGTTCACATTCCGTTTACCCATTCTTCCCATTGCTGGAGCCAGTAGGTTGTTTTATCCTTGACTGTTGTGACTAGTGCTGCTATGAACATTTACGTACAAGTCTTTGTTTGAGTTGCTGTTTTTAATTCTTCTGGGTAGATACCTAGGAGTGGAATTGCTGGGTCATATGCTAACGCTGCGTTTAACTTTTGGGGGAAGCACCAAACTGGTTTGCAGCTTGGCTGCACCATTTTACATTCCCACCAGCCGTGCACAAGGCTTCCAGTGTCTCCACGTGCTTGCCGACACTTGTTATTTTTTTGTTGTTGTTTGATTCTCGCCTTCCTAGTGCGTGTAACGTGGTAGCTCACCACGGCTTTTGTTCGCATTTCATGTGCTTGTTGACCGAGTATCTTCTTTGGAAAAACGTCCATGCAAATCCTTCACTCATTTTGTTCATTGGGTTGTTATGAGCATGATTTATAATTCACTCATTCGGTCATTCCGTTGAACACCTCTTATGTTCCAGACACCAGGAGGCACTTGGGAATAAAACAGTGAACACATTAGTTGCCAGCAATAAAAGGTCAAGAGAATTCTTTAAAAGAAAAATCCTCAGGGTGCCTGGGTGGCTCAGTCAGTTAAGCATCTGACTTTGGCTCAGGTCATGATCTCGTGGTCCGTGAATTCGAGCCCCATGTCGGTTTCTGTGCTGACAGCTCAGAACCTGGAGCCTGCTTGGAATTCTGTGTCTTCCTTTCTCTTTACCCCTCCCCTGATCACGCTCTGTCTCTCCAAAAAATAAGCATTAAAAAAAAATTAAAAGAAAAATCCTTGTTTCCTGACTTCTCACCTGAATTTTCAAGTGCCAACTCTCCAGGGGCACCTTTAGGTGGGGCTTTGTCTCCGGTTCTTCACAGCTCCTACCTGGCTAATGTATGTGCTTTATGACACCCAATCCAAGGAGCTGAAGGCCTCACTAAATATTTACAGTAGTCTCTCCTTATCTACGTGGAAATATGTTCCAAGTCCCTCAGCGGATACCTAAAACCACAGCTAGCACCAAAACCTATATATACAAAGTTTTTTTCCTATGCAGATATACCTATGGTAAGGTTTAATTTACAAGTTAGGCACGTAACAGATCAACAACAATAATAAAAGAACAATTATAATATATACTGTAATAAAAATTATGTGGATGGTCTCTCTCTGTTCCCACCATTCTTGTGATGATGAGAGATGATAACATGCCTACATGATGGGATGAAGCATGAGACACTACTACTGACCTTCTGACAATATGTCAGGAGGAGGATCCTCTGCTTAGCCATGGGTCACTGCAGATGGGGGGCAGGGGGTAGACTACTGGACTTTAGTTCTTTGAATTGGGAGCCACAGAAACTGCTGGCTTATTAAGCTTTAAGCTTCCCACCCAATGTTAAAAATAGTAATAGCAGAGGTGCCTGGGTGGCTCAGTCTGTTAAGCATCTGGTGGCTCAGGTCATAATTTCATGGTTCGTGGGTTCGAGCCCCGCATCTGGCTCTGCACTGGTAGCTTGAGTTAGGAGCCTGCTTCAGATTCTGTGTCTCCCTCTGTCTCTACCCCTCCCTCGCTCACACTCTCTCTGTCTCTTAAAAATAAATTAAAATGTTAAAAAGGTAATATAAATAACAAACAAAACCCACAACTTTTCCTCAAACCAAATCTCTATTGTCTTTTTCAGATGTAGATGGAATGTCTGCCACTGTGTTTAAGAACTGAAAAAGGGGGGCACCTGGGTGGCTCAGTCGGTTGAGTGTCCAACATCGGCTGAGGTCATGATCACACAGTTTGTGCCTTTGAGCCCCACGTCGTGCTCTCTGCTTACAGCTTGGAGCCTGTCTCTCTCTCAAAAACAAATAAACATTAAAAGAAGAAGAAGAAGAACAGCAAAAGAAAAGGTGCCTGGGAGGCCCAGTCGGTTAAGCGTTCGACTTCAGCTCATGTCATGATCTCATGACTTATGAGTTTGAACCCTATGTCGGGCTCTGTGCTGACAGCTGAGAACCTGGAGCCTGCTTCAGATTCTGTGTCCCTCTCTCGCTCTGCCCCTCCCCGCTCATGCTCTCTCTCTCTCTCAAGAATAAATAAACATTAAAAAAAAAAAAAAAAGGACAGAAAAAGGAGTGCCTAGGGGGCTCAGTTGGTTTTGTGTCCTACTCTGGATCTCAGCTCAGGTCTTGATCTCAGGATTGTGAGTTCAAGTCCTGTGTTGGGCTCCACGTTGGGTGTGGACCCTACTTAAAGAAAAAAGAGTAATAGAAAAAGAAGTGGCTGTCCCTTTCTGCCCAAGGCCTTTGGGGTGTGTTCGAGGAAGGAGGGGAGAAGAATCAATTCTGTCTGCGCTTGGAATTTCGAAATGATGGGCGGATCTTACCTTTATGAGCAAACTGCATTCACACGAGTTTCTAGAAGTCTTAAGTCCTTTGAAGGAGCCACCTGTTTCCACATCCGTTCTGCCCTGCTCCAGTCCCAGTTTCCTGAGTTCCATGAGTCAACAGTTGTGGAAAAAACAAAATGGAGATTAGACAGTCTGGAGGGGCACCTGCATACATTGCCCACCCGCTCCTTCCTCCCGGATTTGTGTACACGGAGGCGGCTTCACTGGCTTCTCCGCTGTAGATTCAGCTACTTACCAGCCGAGAAGGCCACTTGGGCTCTGTGCACTCCACTCTCTTTACCTATGGGATGGCAGTTCATGCTTCCTACCTGTACATTTTAGGATTTGCGTAGTGTATGTCAGAGACACCCACTCTCACCTTGGCTCTGAGGAGATGGGAGGTTCTTTTCCTGCGTTCTGCGTGACAGCCACCCCGTGGTGGCTCGGCGGCACAGTGCACCCTGCTGTCAAGGCTCCAGCCTCGTTGGCTCTGCCAACCAGTGGGAAAGGAGAAGAGAAGATGCCCCTTTAAGGGAAGTTGTGCCCAGTACCTCTCTTTAAATCGCACTGACCACACCTTCACCTTTGGGCCAGACCACCTGCAAGGGAAACTTGGGAATGTGGTCTCTATTCCACATGGCCATGGCCAACTAAACACCCCAAGGGTGGTTTCTTAAGGACAAGGACCTACTGGGGGCCTTGTCACAGCATCTATCCGTGCTGCTGTGAAGATAAGGGATGTAACCTGTGACAAGTGAAATTGATTTTTCTCATTTTTTCCCCCATTTTTAAAATGTTTATTTATTTTTGAGAGACAGAGGCAGAGTGTGAGCAAGGGAGGAGTGGAGAGAGAGGGAGACACAGAATCCGAAGCAGGCTCTAGGTTCTGAACTGTCAGCACAGGGCCCAACCCGGGCCTGAACTCACAAATTGCAGGATCACGACCAGGCCGAAGTCAGATGCTTAACCAGTTGAGCCACCAAGGTGCCCCTGCTTTTTTGTGGGGGAGGGGTTTGCACATAAACCAACCTGTTGATTTCCCAACTAGAATTTCCAGGAGGCTACTCTCTGGTCTGAAATCCATGGTTGAATGAGTAGAAACCCAGGTTCTGAACCAAGGACAGTGCTCAACTGTGAGGAGAAGAGGAAGCCTGTTGTCATCTTTTATTGACAACAGAACCTTTAAAGTGCCTGAGAGTGTCCCCTGGCGGCCTCCTGATCCTGCAGCTGGACTGTGGGAGGCTGCCTGCCAGGCTTCAAAGGCACTGGTTACCCACCGAACGTGAAAACTGTAGGATGTATTTTATTAGGATGTATTTAATACACCTCGAACCGGCTTACATTTATTTTGGTTTGTTTGCTCATTTATAAGAGTCCACATACAAGTGAGATCACGCTGTATTTGTCTTCTTGCAGGTGGCTTATTTCACTTAGCATGATGTCCTCCAACTTCTTCCTTGTTTTTTTTTTATAATATATATTTTTTTTATATTTTTATTTATTTCTAGGAGAGAGAGAGAGAGAGACAGCGTGAGCAGGGGAGGGTCAGAGAGAGAGGGAGTCACAGACTAAAACAGGCTCCAGGCTCCGAGCTGGCAGTGAGCACAGAGCCCGCTGCGATGCGGGGCTCGAACCCACGAACCACGAGATCATGACCTAAGCGAAAGTCGGACGCTTAACCGACTAAGCCACCCAGGCGCCCCCAACTTCTTCCTTGTTGCAGGTGGAATTTGGCATTCCTCCCCCCCACTGCCACCCATACCCACACACACAAAACTGGCTTAAATTTAAAGAACAAATGTATTGGCTTTTGACAGTGAAAAGTCCAGGGGAAGGCAGACATCACCTGTGGCTGGACCTAGGGATTTAGAACCTCAAGATGAAGTTTGTTACCGTGTCTTCCTGTCTCTGCCTGTCTTTGTCTCCCTACTTCACCTGGTGTTTGTTTTCTTCTTTTTTTTTTTTAAATTTTTTATATAGTTTATTTATTTTTGAGACAGAGGGAGACAGAGCATGAGTTGAGGATGGGCAGAGAGAGAAGGAGACACAGAATCCGAAGCAGGCTCCAGGCACTGAGCTGTCAGCATAGAAGCTGATGTAGGACTCAAACCCACGAACTGTGAGATCGTGACCTGAGCCGAAGTCGGACACTTAACCGACTGAGCCACCCAGGCTCCCCTGTTCATTTTCCTCTTAAGCAGGTTCTCCACATCTTTGGCAAACCCAAAGGAAGAAAAAAAAGCATACTTGCTTCCCAGTGGGCAAAAATCCATGCCCTCCGCTGCTGCTTGCCTGCGGGCTAGGGGTTTGGGGTGTGTAATCCCTTTTGAGGGGTGTCACAGTGGCCACTGGGAACCCTCTCAACAGTTTTTTAGGTTTGTCAGCCTATGGATAGTAGGGTATGGGGCCTCAAAGGACCTTACAGCCCCTGCTGTAGGGGCTGTTTTCTGCCCCCGGTGCACCTGCGGGAACCACCTGGCCGAGGTGGCTGGCCATCAACCTTTGATAAGATTGACCAGGTGGTTGAGATAATATTCCCTTTCACTTGAGAATATAGCCACCCATCCAGTCCTCAAACTCCTCCTAGGTGGGGAAACTGAGGCCCAGAGAGGAAAAATCCTGTGTCTTTACTTGATGCCCCCAAGAACAAGGCCTGCAGGTGCTTTGTAAGGCCGAGAGGCAGTAGTGAGGAGGAAGAGGCGGGAAGAGAAGCAGGCATAGAGGGTTTTATTGAAGTCACAGCCAAGGCAACAAGGGCTGTACCCCCCAGGATGTCTGAGAAGGTACAGATGCCTCCCAGCTCTGTCCAGCTGCAGAACGGGAGAGGACTGAAGTCCCTGAGCGGGCAGGATCCCAGGGAACTGTCCCTGTAGCTAAAAGCAGAGATGCTCCGTGCAGGGGACGGGGGACACCACAGGTGTCTGAGGCAGCCGCCCGCCCAGCCAGCGGCATAGCCGGGACGAGCCCTCGGACCGCCAATCCCAGCCTGGTGTTCACTTGCTCCCCACGGAGCTGGGTCCCCGCAGCTTCCCGGTCCGCCTGCCTCGCGACCCACCCTCCTGCGAGATGGCAGAGGCCTCTTCTCCCATTTATGGGGAAACCCAGTGCAGCTCCCCTCTGCCCTGCATACCGTGTCCTTCCCACAGACTCTCCCCTAACAAGACCCAAGCAGTCAATCAACAGAAGGGACGCATGTTCTTTTTAGCACCGAATGGTCGACGTTGGCCCTCAGGCCCCATGCCACACCCTCTCTGATGGGAACAGGGTCTGAGAACTGTTACACTCCCACCGAGGCCTTGGCTGGAGCCTGGCCTCTGTCACCCAGCAGGTGACCACGTGCTGACCTCAGCTGACTGTGTGACACTTTTAACTCTGGGAGCCCTTTTTGGTTTTGTTTTGGAAATCATTAACAGATTTTCAAAATTTTATTTATTTTGAGAGAGAGAGCCAGAGAGAGAGAGAGAGGGAACACAAGCAGTTCAAACCTACAAACCATTGGATTGTAACCTGAGCCGAAGCCAAGAGTTGGGCATTAAACCAACCACCTGGGCACCCAATAGATTTTCCTTACAGCCGTAGAGTTACAGAATAACTGAGCCTTTCTGCTGGGTCATGGTTCCTAGGGACGGGTCAAGGTCAGGCATGTGGCCATGCTGTGGGCAGCCCACCCGCCGGCCGGGTGTGCCAGCCCCCTGAGCCAGAACGGTCTGGCCTGGCACAGCGGAGCCCTCGCCTCTGTCCTCACAGCTCCGGAGACGCAGATCGCACCATCCCCCTGCCCGTCGGGGGCCTCAGCTACATCCAGGGCCTCACGAGACAGCGTCTCATCAACAAGACTGTGGGGCAGTGCCTGGAAGCCATAGCACAGAGGGTCCCTGATCGGGAGGCCTTGGTCGTCCCCCAGGAGAATGTCAGGTTGACCTTTGCCCAGCTCAAGGAGGAGGTGGGTCCTGATCTTGAACCCTTGACGTCAGCGGGTGCCAGGCTGCGGGCTGTACTGGCTGGGTGGAGCTCCGAGGGCAGGGCCTGTCTGCGGGGCAGGGTGAGGGGGGCTGCCTGAGAACCCCGAGGGATGGCAGAATGGCACAGGGCTGCGGTGGAAGGGGCCTGATGTCTCCTGCATCACTCACTCCCGGGCTTGTTCACTAGGCATATCCCCAGGCCCCATCCAGGCCCACTGAGGCCGGGGAATCTGTCTGTCCCTTGTTTCCAGGTGCTGGTGAGAACCGCTGGGCCCGGGGCTGATTGGGAGTCAGGGCGCCTTCCTGTTCGCCTGTGTCTCACACTTTGTGTTCTGTTTCCATCAGGTGGACAAAGCCGCCTCTGGGCTCCTGAGTATCGGCCTCAACAAGGGCGACCGGCTGGGCATGTGGGGACCCAACTCCTACGCGTGGGTGCTCATGCAGCTGGCCACGGCACAGGCGGGCATCATTCTGGTGAGCAGGGGCTTGCCTGGCACAACTGGGTATGTAGGGGGTACACAACTCATGGGGCATCCCCCAGTTCCGTGGCCCCCAAACCAAACCGGTGCCTGACTGGTTTCAGACCGAGGAGTACTTTCTTCCGAAGCCCGGAAGTGTGGGGCACAGCCCCTGACGACATGGTCTTTCTGTGCCTCCTGAGAGTGGAGAGGCAGTGAGAGGGACAGGGTCTGGCCCAGGTGCTCACTGACGTACCCTCGCTGTCTCCACTAGGTGTCTGTGAACCCAGCTTACCAGCCTATGGAGTTGGAGTATGCCCTCAAGAAGGTAGAGCCCGCTCCCAGGGGAGCGGGGGCCTGGCCAGCCAGCCAGGGGGAGTGATGGGGGGGCAAGGGGGACACGCACAGGTGTATGACCCCCAGAGGCTGTGGGGGCGGGGGGAGGAGAGGGTGGTTGGTCAGACACGAGGCCGGTGTGTGTGTCAAGGTGGCACGTGTGTGTGTCAGGGCCGTTCCGCACGCACCAGCTGATGGGCGTGTCCTAGCATCCGCCCACGTGTGTTGGGGGTGCTCTGCGTGTGAGCTGGCATGCGTGTGGCACCTGTGTGTGTCGGGGTGGTGGTATGTGGAGGAGAAAGTTACTGTGAGTGAGAAGGAGCCCGGAGCCCTGCCTGGAGTCCCCTGCTGACCGGGCGCGGGGGGCTCCCCCTCCGCAGGTGAGCTGCAAAGCCGTCACATTCCCCAAGCAGTTCAAGACCCAGCAGTACTACAATATCCTGAAGCAGATCTGCCCAGAGTTGGAGACGGCCCGGCCGGGGGCCCTGAAGAGTCAGAGGTGGGGGTTCCCACCCTGGGAAGGGCACATGGTGTGGTCCCCTGGCCCCCCATCCCCGATCCCCCTCCCCGCCTAGGGATGAGGCTGGGGTCCCCCTAGGCCTTCCCTCAGCCCCTGATCCTCACTACCCTCCCTACCCACAGGCTGCCAGCCCTGACCACAGTCATCTCGGTGGATGACCCTCTCCCGGGGACCCTGCTCCTTGATGAGGTGGTGGCAGCTGGGGGCACAAAGAAGCATCTGGCCCAGCTCCGGTACAGCCAGCAGTTCCTGTCTTGCCACGACCCCATCAACATTCAGTTCACCTCGGTAGGGCCACGGTCTCCAGGCCCCGAGCCCCGGCTGGCCTGCTAACCCTTGTCCGCCCCTGTGACCCTTCCCCAAGAGTGAGATGACAGAGGAGGTCCAGGGTACGGACACCCTTCTCCAAGGTCAGGCCCAGCTGTCCTCTCTGCCCTGGGAAACACCGCCACCTGGTGTCCTTGTCACGTGCCCCCGTCCCCTGGCCCCCTCATCCTCACATGGAGGCAGATGCCCTGGGCCAGGCAAGAGCTGACAGATCTGCCTCCTTATTTGGTAGATGGGGAAACTGAGGCTCAGAGAGGGGATCTGCTGGTGGGCCACAGTTCTCTGGGCCACATTGTGAGGGGCCTAAGAACAGACACCTCAGCTCCCACATTGCTGGACCCTCACAGCTGGCACTGTGCAGGCACGCGGTAAACCTTTGTGAACACGTGTCCTGTGAATGACTGGATCAGGGGCCCTGGTCCCCGTCTCCTGACTCCCGGTCCGGTGCTCTCCCATATGGTGGCCCAGGGTGGGAAGGACATGGGGAGCAAGAGGCCAAGCGTCACCTGCTTGCTTTATCAGGGAACGACAGGCAGCCCCAAGGGGGCCACCCTCTCCCACTACAACATTGTCAACAACTCCAATATGATAGGGGATCGGCTGAGGCTGCACCTGAAGGTGAGGGGGCTAGCGCAGGCCCTGCAGGGTGGGGGGCGGGTAGGGGGGGCTTGCTGGGCTCCCCCTGCTGGCTGGGGGAGGGGAGGGGCTTCTGGCTCCAGGGTAGAACCAGCCTCCTACCTCCGGCTCCAGACGGCAGAGAACTTGCGGATCGTCCTGCCCAGCCCCCTGTACCACTGCCTGGGCTCTGTGGGTGGCACAATGGTGAGCATAATGCACGGTGCCACCCTCATCCTACCCTGTCCGGTCTTTGATGGCAAGAAGGCGCTAGAGGCCATCAGCAAAGAGAGGTGGGCATCAGTGGGCAGCCCCCCAGGGGCTGGTGAGACCCTCCCATTCCTCAGTCCTGGACCCCGATCCCTTTCTGAGCCGTCTCCTCCCTTCAGCCCTGAGAGATGGAGACAGGGGGAGTGGGGGACTCCCAGTTTCTGCCTCCTGCCTCCAAAGAGCTTCTCCTTCCCGCTTCCCACATATACGGCCTCAGCCCTTCCTGGGGGTTCAGGGTGGGGTGGGGGAGAAGAAGGAGTCCCCTTCCACTTCCAAGCCTGATTTTGAGACTCTGCCTCCCCCCACCCCACCTTATACAGAGGCTCCCTCCTGTATGGCACCCCCACGATGTTCGTGGACATTCTGAACCAGCCAGACTTCTCCAGTTATGACATCTCGTCCATGTGTGGAGGTGGGGTAGGACCCAGGGTAGCCAGGCCAGCGCTGACCTGGTGAGCTAGATATTTAGGAGGCAACAAGACCCTGCAGAAAAGTGGGTGGGAGGGAGGCAAATCCCCAGCATCCCTGGACACCAGCCCAAGGCCAGCCGCCAGGTGGAGAAACAAGTCCAGGGTCAAGGGCGAGAGGGGAATGATGTTCTCTAGAAGGAGCTGTAGGTGAAGGGGGTCTGCCGGGCCCGGAGAAGCAGGGAGCTGTGTCAGTCGTCTCTCTGATTCAGGCGTGATTGCTGGGTCCCCGGCACCCCCAGAGCTGATCCGAGCCATCATTGACAAGCTGCACATGAAGGAGCTGGTGGTGAGTGGTGGCTCGGCTGGGGCTGTGGGCAGGGGGAAGGCCAGGCCTGGGGGGAGAACAGACTGGCGTCTGTGGGGACGAGCTCAGGCCAGATCTCCAAGGAAGACCCTCTCGGTGGGCCCTCATTCTGAAAAGCAGATGTGAGAAAACGCAGTCTGACCTTGCCAACAGCTGGTGGGTCAAAGGAACACGTGACAGAGGAGTAAATATTACACATACATACATTTATATTTACGGAAATCTGGAAGGGGAG
Organism: Crocuta crocuta; assembly: GCF_008692635.1. Lineage (NCBI taxonomy): Eukaryota > Metazoa > Chordata > Mammalia > Carnivora > Hyaenidae > Crocuta > Crocuta crocuta. The sequence goes on along the minus strand of NW_027532169.1, from coordinate 2,461,716 downwards.
GGCAGCATGGGAGGGTATGCGGCAAAGCACCAGTGTCTCCCTAGAGTGTCCTGGCAGGCAGGGGGCTGGCGAACTTGGGCCCTTTCTGGAAGAAAGGGGTGGGGCAAAGATCTGGTATTTGTTTCCAAACGGCAGGGTAAGGGGAGCAAAGGGAAGGAGGATTCGGGAAGGAGGGGGGGCCATCCCGATGGCCCCCCTGTTCTGGTTCTGAGGGACTTGGGGTCTTGGCAATAGCTTCTTTGAGAGGAGCCGTGGCGGTGGGGCCAGGCCTGATGGAGCTCTCACCGCCGGGGGGAGCCGGGTTCGTGCTGGAGTGCCCGAGGCCCCCCGCCAGGACATGTCTAGGTTTGGACAGCTCTGTGCATCAGCAGAGGCTGTGGGGAGAAGGTGGGGGTCAGAGGCGGGAAGGTCAGTAGTTTCTCCGGCTGAAGGAAGAGGCCGGTCGCCAGGACCGGCTGGGNGGACCTGCAGTGAGGCAAGGCTGGGTGTCAGGAGCCCTATGGCCTAGGCAAGGCTTGCAGAGAATGGGGTGGGGGGGGTCCCAGGCAGCGTCGTTTTCCCCTTTAGAGGGGAGGCCCAGCCCTCCCCTCCTCTCCCTGCACGAACGGAGAGTATGCATGCCCCTCTGTGGGGACAGAGTACCCTGGGATCCCCCCCCTCACTTGCTAGAATCTCCAGAGAGGGGAATAGGGGAGCTGCCCACTCGTCCCCCACCTGTTCAGTGGCGGCCGGCTTTCTTGGATCTCTTGGTGGGGAACTTGCAGCCGCGGAAGGCGTCGGTGTCACGGATATGCTGGCCTTTGAACTTGGCGGGTGAGGCACAAGTGGCATCAGGGCGGGAAGTCTTGGCTTCCAGCCACCTAGAGAGACAGAGAGTCATTGGGATTGGGCGGGAGATGGCAGGGTGTGTGTGCGTCGGGGGTGGGCAATGAGCCCAGAGGCCAAGATCCGCTTATCTCTAGCATAGCCCGGAAGCGTCATCTTCATTTTACAAACTCCTAGGGTCCACACCTATTAGGTAGCAGATCGAGGACACATGCCCCAGATGCCTTAGCGCAGGGCCAGTGTGCCTCCTCTCCATCACGAGGGCAGGTCGTGGGGGGCAGCATGGGGGTGTTCTCACCTCCGAAGACCCCGGAGCTGGCAGGTGCATTTCCACGGATTGTTGGTGAGGGTGAGGGTCTCCAGGCTGTCAAAGGGGAAGTTGGAGGGCAGCTGCGTCAGGCGGTTGTTTTCCAAGTGAATGTGTTTCAGCGTGGTCACCCCCAGGAAGGCACCGTCCGAGAACTGGGGAGCGAGGAGGACGTGAGTGAGCACCCCAGCCCCCGGTGTTCAGCCACTCCCAGCTCTAAGGTCCCAACGGGGGCAGGCTCCTTCCCCAGACGTCAGCGGTGGCTCCTTGAGGTGTTTTAAACTGTCTCAGATGATCTAATCCATACGACCACCTTTTTTGAGACAGCTGGCGTTATTTCCAAAATGCAGATGGGGGCGGGTTTGGGGTGGGGGGGGAGTCANCGGGTTTGGGGGTTGGGGGGAGTCACGTCTCTTGCCCGGGGTCACGCTGGAGAGTAAACAGTAGCTGCAGGACCACGCCCGGCTCCTCTCCCCCTGGCACCACGCTCCCTGCACAAATACGGGGTCTGGGGCGACAGCCAGAGTTTGGCTCCAGCCGCCCGAGTTGGCACTCGGTGAAGCTGGTCAGTGTTTGGTGGGACGGGCCGTGGGCCCGGGCTCCCCGCAGCCCCAGGGTCCTGGGACTTCCCCTGACTCTGTCCTCACTGCTCCCTCACCGCTTGCCAGATGCTATTTGCGGAGCCTCTTGGTGGAGTCTTTGGCCAGGCTGGCCGGCTCCAGAGGAAACATTCTATCGGTGCCCACATCTTGGCCCAGGCATCAGAGTCCTGCCTGGCCGCCCCTTTCCACCCCCACCCTGCCCCAGATCAGCCCCTGCCGCCCTGCTCTGCTACCCATGAAAAGGCCACTCCGGTGCTGGTGGGCCACAGGGAAATCCGACTTCATGTCTGCAGGGGCCGGGGCTGGAGAAAGGCAGGCCACGTCCACCCAGACAGAGTTGGCTGCCATCCAGGTATGAGTCTGCTCTCATCTCTGTGGCTCAGGGAGGGGATATGAAGTTCCCTGGTAGCCAGCCTGTTCTGGCGACAGGCTTCTCCACCTTGCCTCGGTCCCCACCCAAACCTCCTGGCCGAAGCCCCTGACCCAGAGTGATTTTCCAGTCCCAAGGAGAGAGTCCACTCCCACCCAGGGCAGCCCCACCTGGGTATCACAGGGGAGGACGGACTGAGCAAGGATGCAGCCAGGAGATGGGTCTGGTGACGGGGGGCGGGGCAAAGGGCAGCCAGTGGTCTGGGGGACCGTGTGGCACAGCCAGCCTTCCCTGTACGGAGACGCCTGGAGTCCTGCATGTGGCTCTTGCCCTTGTGCCTTCACAGAGCCCATGGGTGCCATCCCTGTAACTTGGGGGGGGGGCTCCTGGCTCCTGGGCCCCCTCCACTGAAATGGACCTGAGAACGCAGTGGAGTGTGCATGGGTGTGAACTGGGAGGTGGGGGAGGGACATTCGCCAGGGCCTCTGGGGGGCATGGAGGAGGTCTTCTTCCTCTGCAACTTGCTTTCCCCTCCCCCCCAGCCCCCCGCCCCACCTGTGCACACACGCACACCCCCCCACCAAGAACAAGGTCTCTTTGTGGGCCTGTGGAAAGTTTCTCCATAAACAAACCTTCCTTTATGGGGCGGTAGGCTTACTGGAGACAGGAAAAAAACAGCAGAGGAGGGATGGAAGGCCCGACAGGAAGAGGTGGCTCCTGCCCACAGCAGGGGGTATGGGAGCACTGGCCGTGCCTCCCCAGGGGGCCACCAGCCGTGGGGCCCGGGGCAGCCCCAGCTCCGTCTGTAAGTAGGAATCCTAGAAGGGCAGTGGCTAAGTGAGACGAGGCACAGGGGCAGCAGGGTCAGGATTTAGGGTGAGGACGTGACCAAATGAGGGACAGAGGTGACGGAGCCCTTCACCTTGGAGGTAGCCAGAGAGACAGAAGCAAGTTTAGGGGAGAAGGGATGGTGTCCGGCTGTGGCCCCCGGGCCCCTGGGCCTCGAGGCAGGAAAGGAGCCCGGGCCGAGCTCTGCAGCCCGCAGCTCACCTTCTCCAGGTTGGTGTCGTCCAGCCACAGGGTCTCCAGGTATCTGCCGAAAGACTGGAAGGCACTGTCAGGAATGCTCTTCAGGGGATTGTGGGACAGCTTCAGCTCCTCCACCACCCGAAGCTTGCTTAGGGCGGCCGAGGGGTAGCTGGACAGCTGGTTCCCGTCCAGGAAGAACTTGGCAAGGTTCTCCACGTCGTCCAGGGCACCGGGCTGCAGCGAAGTGAGCGCGTTTTCCGACAGGTAGAGCCAGCGCAGGTCCTTGGCGCCCTGGAAGGCGCCGGCCCGCAGCTCGCGGATCTTGTTGTTGTTGAGCTGCAGGATGAAGAGGTTGACCAGCGGGGAGAGCAGCCCCCGGGGCAGCTCGGTCACCTTGTTGTGGTCCAGGTAGAGGTAGGTGAGCTCTGTCAGGTCATCGAAGGCGCCAGCGCGCAGCACACGGATGTCGTTATGGGACAGGTACAGGTAGATGAGCTGCTTGAGGCCCCGGAAGGCGCCTGCGGCCACCTCACGGATCTGGCAGTGCTGCAGGTGCAGCGACACGAGTTGGGGCATGGCCCGGAACGAGTTGGCGGCCAGCACTGGGAAGTTGTTGCGTTGTAGGTTGAGCAGCTTGGTCTTCTCTGACACCTTGGGGATCTTCTGCAGCCCCACCTTGTCGCAGATGACGTGCTGCAGGTCGCCGTGGCAATGGCAGTTCTGGGGGCAGGCGGCCAGTGCCGGCAGCAGGCCGGCCAGGAGGCCGAGGCTGAGCAAGAGCACCGGACGAGCCATAGCCGGGACGCCTGGGATGCTGGGGGCCGGGGGGCGGCGGCGGCGGGGCGCGCGCAGCGGCAAGTCCTCGGCACTCCGGTCTCCCGCCCTATTTATACGGTGGCCCTGACCGCAGCCCGCAGCCCGGAGCCAGCTTCTACGTGGAGCATCCAGGCCACCGGGCTTAACTCCCTCCCGCCCANTGCCCCTGCCCCAGAGCCGCCTCGCCTCCCCTGGCCTCTTTCTCCCTGCTTTCAGACCCTGCCTCTCTCCCGACCCCCTCTCCACCTTCTTTCCCCATCCTTTGGGGGGTAGGGATACTAGTGCGCCCAGAGCCCCAAGTTCACACCGGAGAGTGGAGGCGTTCCCAAACGTATTTGTTTGCTCAAGTTTGTGCCTCCAAGCCATCCCCCCCCCCGCCCCCATACACGCTCGGGCCCAGAGCCCTGGCCCCCGGGAGGGAGGAGAGGGAGGAAGCGGGGCCGGACAGCCGGACGCGAGTCTCGCCGCGGTCGGCCGGCCGCCGGCGCTTTAATAGCCCTCTTGTGCGGCGCCGGCCGAGCGTGAGAGCCGCGCTGGCGTCGGGCTCCCCCTTGCGGCTGGACCGCGGGCCCACCCGGAGGAGGTGGGCTCTCCTTCCCCAACCTTGGGCTTGTCTCTGGCCCCCCTCTCTCCCAGCGCCGGGCGTGAGTTTCTGTCCCCAGCACTCCCGTCCGTTTTTCCACTGCTGAAGGCTAACCAGAAATGTGGGAACAGCGGCGGGGGGGGGGAGGGGGGACCCCCTAGAACTCGCAAACACACCTGAAGACCACAGGCACTGAGTGGGGACTGCGGATCCAGCACAGTCACACCCTCTCTCTCCTTCGTTTCCCTAAAATATCTCCATCTCCTCATCCCCACCCCCAGTGGTCAGGACCTGCCCCTGAGGGGTCTCCCAGGGTGGCGGCCAGAGTGGCGCCAAGGTGTACTTGGCAGAGGCCACACCTGGGCAGTGGCCCCAGGACTATGGGGAGGGGGGGTGCGGGTGTGGGGGGGGTCAGGTCCTGGCTACCAGGGTTCAGCCCTGGACAACCTAGCTCCTGTGGGCAGCCGTGCCCCAGCTGCCCAGGTCTCTGTGTGCTCCCTTGTCAGCCATGGTGTCCTTGTTCCTGTGGAAAGGGGGAGAGGGGGAGGCAGGCCTGGTGGGATCCCTGGGCTGCCTGGTGGAGGTTGTTGTCTGTGTTTGGGGGGGGAGGGGCCCCAGCAGCGCGCCAGCCAACACGGAGGAGATGGGGGTGGGGGGTGATCGACAATGGTCTGCTGTCTTTGTTGATCAGAAGCCTAGATTACAGGGTAGCTAGCACCTCTCCTAAGCCCCTGTCACCCATGGCCTCTAGAGGGGGGGTCACAGTTGGCTCAGAACATTCCCTGCTGGTATTTAGGCTCCTCCGAGGTGGCTGGCTTCTGGTTTTCTGTTGGTCAGGATGTTCTAACCACTGGAAGTGTCGGGTGGTGGGGTCCCACTGNCCCGCCCCGCCCCCTCCCCCTCCCATCCCTGGGTGAGAGGGCAGGAGGCCACAGCCTGAAGTTGCCCGGTCCCAGGCCCAGATTGTGAACATGAAGACCGGGACCCTGGCGGAGCTGAACACATCCGGGGAGCTGTGCATCCGAGGGTACTGCGTCATGCTGGGCTACTGGGGCGAGCCCCAGAAGACTGAGGAAGCCATTGGGCAGGACAAGTGGTATCGGACAGGGTGAGGAGGCAGCTGGGGGCCGAGGAGAGGCCGGTGGGGGGCGGTGGGGGTCCTGAGACTTAGCTGGAAACATTAAACTAGAACAGGGAGAACGTGTTGGTCAAGACGGCTCCTTCGCATTCTGGAGACTCAGTTTCCAAAATGGGTAAAATGAGGATGATCATGCTCTCTGCACAGGGCACCCGAAAAGATCAGACACAGTATGGACGAGAGCACCTAGGACAGGGCACCACACCGGTGTCTGTAAAATCGGAGCCAAGATGCGCTCATCTGTCAAATGAACAAATTCTTTTTTTCTTTTTTTATTAAAACAATTTTTTTTATAGTTCATTTATTTTTGAGATCGAGAGAGACAGAGCATGAATGGGGGAGGGGCAGAGGGAGAGGGAGACAAAGAATCCGAAGCAGGCTCCGGGCTCTGAGCTGTCAGCACAGAACCCTATGCAGGGCTCAAACTCATGAACCATAAGATCATGACTGGAGCCAAAGTCCGACGCTTAACTGACTGAGCCACCCTGGCGCCCCGTCTTCTTCTTCTTTTATTTATTTTTGAGAGAGAGCACAAGCGGGGGAGGGGCAGAGAGAGAAAAGAACAGAGGATCTGAAGTGGGCTCCACACTAACAGCAGAGAGCCCGGTGTGGGGCTCGAACCCACAAACCCTGAGATCATGACCTGAGCCGAAATCAGATGTTTAACCGACTGAGCCACCCAGGCACCTCTCCATGGAGCAAATTCTTATCGTGCACCCACTGCCCATGTGCCAGCACTATTCTGGACCCTGGTGGTCTGCGGGAAGGCAGGATGAAGAGGGTCTTACTTGCTACATGTCTTGGGGAGGAAGACAGACAGGAAAGAGATCAGTTCAGACATTGATAAATGCCAGGAAGACAGCAAAACANGGGCGGGGGGGGGTGGTTAGAGAAAACCTCTTTAAGGTGGACATGTTTAAACTGGCCCTGAATGATTAAAAAAAAAAAAGCCAGCCATGAAAAGCATATATACAGAACGTCTTATTTATACCATATCCCCCAGAATCTAGAGCAGTGTGTGGTGTGCAGTAGGTGCTCAATAAATGTTTGGTGGCAAGCAGGCCAGTCAGATGAGGCAGAGGTGAGAGGTCATTCCTGGACTTTCTTCACAGAGACATCGCCATGATGGACAGTCAAGGCTTCTGCAAGATTGTGGGCCGCTCCAAGGATATGATCATCCGGGGCGGCGAGAACATCTACCCGGCCGAGCTTGAGGACTTCTTTCACACACACCCGCAGGTGCAGGAAGTGCAGGTGAGGCACCCAGCCCAGGCGAGCCCAGGTGAGCCCCGCAGGGGCAGGAAACGGGGATAGGCATGGCCGTGTCTGACATCTGTCTCTGGTGCCCCAAGGTGGTGGGCGTGAAGGATGACCGGATGGGGGAGGAAATCTGTGCCTGCATTCGCCTGAAGAAGGGGGAGAAGACCACGGCGGAGGAGATCAAGGCTTTCTGCAAAGGGAAGGTGGGAGCCTCAGCCCGCCCCAAGCTGCTGTCAGATTTGGTCTTCCACCCCCTCTCCCCGCCAGCCAGCCCGCTGTCCCCTATCCCTGTCGCCTCACCCAGCCTCACGCTTTATCTCCCTCGGGCCTGCAGATCGCCCACTTCAAGATTCCCCGATACGTCGTGTTTGTCACAAACTACCCCCTCACCGTCTCGGGAAAGGTGAGTAAAGGAGACCAGAGAGGGGCAGGGTGGCCTGGGGTCCGGAAGGCCAAGTGGCTCGCCCTGTGCCTCCCTCCGAGACGGGCCAGCGAGCCTGCCTTGCCACAGCCTTTCCCGACTTGACCCTAAGAGACTCCTCAGTCCCAGGCAAAACAAGCCCGTTGGTAACCGTGGTTGGCAGAGTCCCTGAGCCTGGCTCTCACTCTGTTCTTTTTTCTCCAGATCCAGAAATTCAAACTTCGACAGCAGATGGAACAACATCTAAACCTGTGAATAAGGAGTTGGCGGGGCGGGGGGAGGGGAGGGGGTGTCCTCCTAGGCCCTCCCTGCCCCTCCCCCACAGCCCCCTGTCTGCGTGATTTGGCATAAAGAGCTGCTCTGTTTTCTTTGGTTTGTCTCTTGCTGGTGTGTTCTCTTGACAGCCGCTACGGGATGGAGAAGCAGGGAGACACTTTCAGACCCTCCCCGTCCTCGTCACAAAGATGCTGACTTTGGTGTGCACTATCTAGTTCATTTAATCCTCACTGATCCCGTTGAGATACGAACCCAAATCATTGCTTTTTTCCCTGTTGTTGTCAGATTAGTCCAGCAAGAAGTGTTCTTTTTAAAACAACAAGAGCTTAGGGCACCCGGATGGCTCAGTCAGTTAAGCGTCTGACTTTGGCTCAGGTCATGATCTCGCAGTTCGTGAGTTCGAGCCCGACCCAGTCGGGCTCTGTGCTGACAGCTTGGAGCCTGGAGCCTGCTTCACATTCTGTGACTGCCCCTCCCTCTGCCCGTCTCCCACTCAGGCTCTGTCTCTGTCTCTCAAAAAATAAATGTTAAAAAGATTTTTTTTAAACAAGAACATTTTGGGGCGCCTGGGTGGCTCAGTCAGTTACACATCCGACTTCCGCTCAGGTCATGATCTTGCAGTTCGTGAATTGAGCCCCACATCAGGCTTTGCACTGGTGGTGCAGAGCCTGCTTGGGATTCTCTCTCTCTTCTCCTTCCCCACTTGCATGCATGCTCTTTCTCTCCCTCAAAATAAATATACTTTAAAAAATTAAAACGGTATCAGCTTTACTAACATACAATTTCACACACCATCCAATTCACCCATTTAAAGTAGCCTATTCAATGGTTTATAGTATATTCACAGATACGTGCAATCATCCCCGAAGTCGATTTTTTAAAATTTTTTGTTGTTGTTGTTAAGGGGGTGAAAGAAGAGTAGAGGGAGAGAGAGACAGAATGTGAAACAGGCCCCAGGCTCTGAGCTGTCAGCACAGAGCCTGATGCAGGGCTCGAACTCACAAGCTGTGAGATCATGACCTGAGCCCAAGACAGATGCTTAACCAACTGAGCCACCCCGGTGCCCCCAAAGTCGATGTTTTTAAAAAATTTTTATAGTTGACACACAAATGTTACATTAGTTCCCCAAAGTCAGTTTTAAACATTTTCATCACCTTAAAAAGAAACTCCATACCCTTTAGCGTCCACAGAGGCAGAAACTTTCCTGCTGTTTTGACTACTTACCTCCCAGTGTGTCTGTCCCCTGCACTAGAGGCTTCCTCTTTACTTTTTAGAAAACAAACATAAGTTTAGCACGCTCTGAGTGCCCAGCACTCTGCTAGGTGCTTTCATGTGTATTTTCTCTTGGAATCTTCCCAGCAACCCTACGAAGTAGGCACTGGCCCCATTTTACAAACGCTGAAACAGACTCAGAAAAGTTCAGAGTCTTACTGGAGGCCACACAGCTGGACTTAGTACCCAGATACCTGGCTCCAAAGCCCATGATCTTTCCACTCTATCAAAGAGTTCTTCAGATGCCTGCCTTTCACCTGCACCCCGTCTCTCCCAAATATACCATCTTTGACATTCCTCCCAGCAGGTGCCCAGGTTGGCCTGACCCAGGGGATGACAGCTTACTCTCCTGGCCAAGCTAATTGTCCCTGGGACTCTCTGCTCCTTCAACATCCAGCTCAAGGCGCCCTCTCCTTCCCCACTGACCCCACGGCCCTTGTAACAGACCCGCCACACAGCACAGAGGACATTGCCCTGGTATCCAGCAAGTTTTGAATTAATAGCTATTGCCTGCTGCCTCTTGCCGGCTTGTCTCTCTTCTCTTATGCACCTGTACTGGGACCTGATCTTACGCATCTAGATGTCGCCAGGGCCCAGCTCCGGGTCAGGCACATACAATGTGAGGGGCTGAACGGACTAAGAGTTCTTGGATGGGTCGGGGAACTCAGCCTCAGCCAAAAGGCAGGCTCAGCCCACAAGCGTCTCCTGGCAAGGACGGACAGGCGGCCGAGGTGAGCGCGTCCGTGCCCGGCAGGTGGCGCCGCAGACGCGAGGCGCGGGGCCCTCCCAGCCCGTCCGGGGACGCGGCGCGCGGTCA
>NW_027532169.1:2443665-2451896 GCF_008692635.1 Crocuta crocuta | reverse complement strand
CTGCTGGGAAGCCACCTGCCGTCCCTCCCCGCCCCCAGACGAGGTCCGGGACGGGACGCGGTGCCCCGGCAAGGACATGTCCTGGTCCGGAGACAGGTCTCCGGTGCGCTTCAGTTCGGTGGCCTTGACCTTGACCGAGGGATTTCCCGCTGAGCCTCAGTTTTCTCCTAAAGAAGGGGGCATAGTATTCCCCACCCCACTTTCCTTGGGGGAATTGCTGGCTTAGAGGGCTTAGGCGCTGTTGACGACCTTGGGATGGGGGGGTGTGCGACAGAACCCTGCAAGTGGCTTAGAGCCGCTGGGGTCACACCTCGCCCAGCTCATTCACCCCTGCCCCCAGTGGCCGTACTGCGAGAAGCGCTGCAGCTACTGCAACTTCAACAAGTACATCCCCCGCGGCGTGGACGAGGCTGCCATGCGGAGCTGCCTGGTGACCGAGGCGCGGACCCTGCTGCGGCTCAGCGGCGTGCAACGGTGGGTCCCGGGGCCGTCGGCGGGGCCTTGGAAATTGGGCGAGCAGCTGGGACCGCTGTAGGTGTCCCCGAGGACTCCCCCAAGCCTCATCTTCTCCATCTTCTTTCCCCAGGGTGGAATCTGTGTTCTTCGGTGGGGGCACCCCCAGTCTGGCCAGTCCCAGCACCGTGGCCGCTGTCCTGGAGGCAGTGGACCAGGCAAGCCACCTGCCTGCAGACTCCGAAGTCACATTGGAGGCCAACCCCACCTCGGCCCCAGGCTCCAGGCTGGCAGCTTTTGGGGCAGCGGGGATCAACAGGGTGTCCATTGGCCTCCAGGTAACCCACCTTGCCCAGTGCATCCCAGACCTTCGATGCCGTCTCTCCTTTGGTCACATTTGTTAACTGGGCAGACATTTATTGAGCCCCTCTGGGTGCCAGGGCCTGTAGGCGTGTCTGCTGCTGTGCTAGACCACCAACTCCATGAGGCAGGGATCATGCCTTTTTTTTTTTTTTTTTTAAATTTAATCAGTNCTTTTTTTTTTTTTTTTTTTAATTTAATCAGAGTATCCCAAGCACCCACGTAGCACATGATACATAATAGAGAAATTTTTTGTTACGTGATTGGAGACATAGAAGGGGGCAGATGGGTCATCAGATCATAGCAGCATGGTAAACGCTGCCAGTAAAGTGGGCCTCAACAAAAGGCTTTTAGAGTACAGCCTGAAAGGCAGCTCAGTCTGATGAAATCCTAGAAAACTTCCTGGCGGAGGTGGTCTTTGAGGAGGAGGCGTTCCACGGGAGAGACGGCATGAGAGGAAAACACACAGGATATGGAAGAGCCTTGCATGTTCTAGAGAGCCGTGAGTCACTTGTCATTGGAGAGGCTGGAGGCAAGGCTGCAAGATGGGGCCCCAAAGCCTTGAGCAGCACACAAGGGAGTTTGGGGTTTTACCTAGTGGTGATAAGGGACTTGTTGGAGGTTTTTAGGAGGTAGGGGAGAGACATATCCTCAGGTGGACTCCTGGTACTTCCCTATCCAGTATGATCCACCCTTCCGATACCTCTACCACTTAACCATACAGTTTGGGGTCAGGGCTTTGCCCCAGTGGGATCTACTGAACAGGACACATCATTTCTGAGACATTCCGGCCCCAAATTATATCTTAAATCGACTTGTGAGGAGCCATCAGGAAAATCTAAATTAACAGACTTTTGGTGGGTGCCTGGCTGCCTCAGTTGGTGGAGTGTGGGCCTCTTGGCCTCAGGGTTGTGAGTTCAGGCCCCACGTTAGGTGTAGAGATTACTTAAATAAGTAAATAAACTTAAAAAAAATTTTTTTGTGTGTGGTAAGAACAGATAACCTGAGATCAGTTTACCCTCTTAACATATTTTTTAGCATACAGTACAGTGTTGGTAACTATAAGCACAGTGTTGAATAGAAAGTCTGTAGAACTTACTAAGCCAAGTTTTAGGGCTGCCTGGGTAGCTCAGTCGGTTAAACATCCGACTTCGGCTCAGGTCATGATCTCATGGTTCATGGGTTCGAGCCCAGTGTCGGGCTCTGTGCTGACAGCTCGGATCCTGGAGCCTGTTTTGGATTCTGTGTCTCCCTCTCTCTCTGCCCCTCCCCCACTCATGCTCTGTCTCTCTCTGTCTCAAAATTAAATAACCCCCCCCAATAAAAAAAAAAAAAGCCAAGTTTTAAACACAACCAGCCTGTATTCATCAAAAATGTCATGGCGTGAAAGACAAAGACTAAAAGAGACAAAAGACACAATGAGAGCTGAAGGCAGCGTGTGACCCAGTTGGGCCCTGGATTCAGGTGGGAAGAGGAAATTACTCCACCAGGTATTATAAGGAGAAGTTTGACTGTGACCACGTATTAGATAATGGTTTTGTGTCACTGTTATGTTTCCTGAACTCTGTAATTGGATTGTGGTTACGTAAGAGAATGTTCTTGTTCTCAGGAAACACACACTTCAGTATTCAGGGGTTCTGGGGGACAGTGTTTAAGTTAATTATGTTGAAGCCACCGCATTGCAAGGGCTCCCGACCGTGTGGTCAGTGGCTACTATGTTCTGCTAAAATGTTCTATATCTGCAGAGACCGATGCAGTAGCCACTGACCACATGTCAGTAAACACTTGGAATGTGATTATTTAAGTTTAACTAACATAAAATTAAAAAGCCACCTGTGGTTAGTGTCTACTGCATCGGACGGTGCAGATAGAGAACACTTCTGTCATCCCAGAAAATTCTTGTGGTCAGTGCTGGTCTGTAACTTACCGTCAGATGGTTCAACATTGTAATCACACAGAGGCGTCTATTTAGAGACAAAGCAAATGTGGTGAAGTGTTATTCGGTGAACCTAAATGAAGGTGTTTATGTACTTTGCTTTCAAATTGTCTGTAAATTTGAGGTATTTTTAAAAGTAAAATCTAAAGGTCCTCTCAGGGGCGCCTGGGTGGCTCAGTCGGTTAAGCGTCCAACTCTTGATCTTGGCTCAGGTCACGATGTCGCGTTGGGTTCGTGAGGTTGAACCCCGCATGGGGCTCTGCACTGACAGCGCAGAGTCTGCCTAGGATTCTCCCTCTCCCCCTGTCTCTGCTCCTCTCTCGCTCACCCTCTCAATCTCTCTCTTTAAAAATAAAATAAGTTTTTAAAAAACCTTTTAAAATAACATAAATGGATAAAGAAATAAAAACACTCTTAGCTTTGGAGTCAGACAGTCCTAAATTCCAGGTATGACTTTGCCATTGTACGGCCTTGAGCGAGTTATGTAACATACCTGAACCTCAGTTTTCTTATCTGTAAAATGGAGCTAATGTTGGAGGATTCTAAGGATACATTAGATGGTGCTTATAAATGCTTTGCACACAGTGAACCCTGGCGAGGCAGAGCCCGTGGTACTGGCTTGACCGTTGCCTTGCGGCTCCCTGCTGCGTCCTGTGCGCCTGTCCACAAGGAAGGCCGGTCAGGTGTTCCCGTGTGCCTCTGAGCTGGCCTCCGTGTCATACTGGGCCCTCTCTCCTCAGTCCCTAGACGACACGGAGCTCCGGCTGCTGGGGCGGACACACTCGGCCAGCGACGCTCTTCAGAGCCTGGCCGAGGCCCGGCGTCTCTTTCCGGGGCGTGTATCTGTGGACCTGATGCTGGGGCTGCCGGCACAGAAGTTGGGGCCGTGGCTGCGACAGCTGCGGGAGCTGCTGGGCTGCTGTGACGACCACGTCTCCCTCTACCAGCTGACCCTGGAGCGGGGCACCGCACTCTTCACCCAGGTGCAGCGGGGCACCCTTCCCGCCCCCGACCCCGAGGTGGCTGCTGAGATGTATGAGGAGGGCCGGGCGCTGCTGCGGGAGGCAGGCTTCCGCCAGTACGAGGTCTCCAACTTCGCCCGCAGTGTAAGTCTTGGGGCTGCTGGCTGAAGTTGGGGAATGGACAGGCTAAGCCGGGAGTGGAGAATTGTGGGGCGGGGGGTGGGGGTGGGGTTCTGCTGGGTGATCTCCAGGCCTGAGACAGGGGACATTCCAGCCACCCAGGGCAGAAATGGGCCCACCTTCTTCCCTCTGAGTGGGCTATTCCCTCCTTCCCCACAGGGGGCGCTTAGTACCCACAATTGGAATTACTGGCAGTGTGGTCAGTACCTTGGCGTTGGGCCCGGTGAGTCCCCTGTGAACCCTAGAAGGGATGACTCAGGAGTGGAATGTCATGGCCGTGTGATCTCGGGCCACTTATTAACCTCTCAAAGCCTCTGTTTCCTTACCCATAAAGCGCAGCAAAAAATAATGCTTACTTTGTAGAGCTCATGAATATGTATTTTGAGATGCTTGAAATTGCGCCCAGCACTGTGGTTCTCAATCGTTACTGTGTATCACAGTTACCTGGTGGGTTTGTTGAAACCCAGATCGCTGCGCCCCGCATCCAGAGTTCAGCTGGACGGGCATGATTGGAGTAGGGCCCAAGAATTTACATTTCCAGCGTATTAGATGCTGGTTGTCCAGGGACCACAGTTTGAGAATCACTGATTTAACATCTGGCAGGCACATGGCGTTAGCCGCTACTAAAGTGAAGATGGCTGTTGGTGTTGTCAGGGGCCCATGGGCGATTTGTGCCCCAGGGGGCCGGGGGCCACACCCGGGAGGCTCGGATCCAGACCCTGGAGCCGGACAACTGGATGAAGGAGGTCATGCTGTTTGGTCACGGCACCCGGAAGCGTGTGCCCCTGGGCAAGCTGGAGCTGTGAGTACCTGAGGACACAGGGCTCTTGACCTTGGGTTGGCCTGCACCCCGCCCCAGAGCCATCTCTACTGGCACAACTTTATTTCCTGCTTTGCCCTGCCCCCTGACTCCCCGCCCTGCATGTCCTCATAAGCACCCCATCCCCACATCCCAGCATAGGGTTTGAAGAATGGGGGTGCGGCCAAGGCTTCTCTCCAAGACACCTTGATGGTTTTTCTCTCAGGCTAGAGGAAGTTTTGGCCATGGGGCTACGTACAGACGTGGGGATCACTCACCAGGTAAGGGGTTGGGGTGGGGGCTGTGGCACACCGCTTCCTTCTCCTAAGTCTTTCAGAATCACTCCTCCTTCTGTGCTCACACGTAGACACACATACCCGAGGCCTGATGGGCGGAAGCAGTGGGCAGTGTGGGGCAGCGGTGGGAACCCTGGATGAGGGCTGCACCCCCGCCCCCACCCCAGCTCTAGGTGTGCATGAGTCAGTTGCAGAGAGCCCTGTGTGGATGGGACCCTCCCTTGCCCTTCACCACGCCCCCAGACCTGTGCCCAGACCAGCCAGCCACCCACCCTGTGGTCCCTGCATCTCTCATCATTCTCGGTTCCCAGCACTGGCAGCGGTTTGAGCCCCAGCTGAGCCTGTGGGATGTGTTTGGATCCAGCCAGGAGGTGAAGGCATTGCTGATGCAGGGCCTGGTGCTGCTGGATCACAGGTGTGTTGGGGGGGGGTGGCGGGAAGGGTGTCAGGAGTCCCAGGGAGCCCTGGGTACAGACCCACAGACCCAGGAAAAGCACAAAAGACCGACAAGGGGGGCCCTGTGAGTGCTGGTGACTTTGTACCGGTGGATGGTGAAGCTCGAAATTGGTAAGATGAGGCAGTTACATCCAGGCTTCTTGGTTTTCCAGAGGTCTTCGGTGTTCGTGGGAAGGCCTGGCTGTGCTCGACTCTCTGTTGCTGACCCTCCTGCCTCGACTCCAAGAGGCCTGGCTGCAGAGAGCCCCCACCCCTGTGCGAGGAGGGTGACCAGATGTTTCTGTATCCCCGGACAGGGCCAGGTGGGCTCTGGAGGCCAGACTGACGCTCTCCACTCGCAGGTGCCGTCCTGGCTCCGGTCAGTGCCCGACCTTGGTGTCCCCGGGGGTGTGGCTACCGTGAGGTGCATGGGAGGACTTCTCTGGTTTGGAAACTGGCATCGAGTCTGCCCAGCACTGCCAGAGAAGGAGTGATGGTTTCTCAAGAGCGTCTCATTCGTGGGAAGCTAAAGCCTGAAGCCTTCCTCTTTCGCTTTTGACAACCCGGTTATGTCTGGGGTGCCAGAGCCTCCAGACCCTCCTGTGTCCCCTGCTCCCCTCCTCTCTACTTCTCTTGAGAGTGAAGGTCAAGGGGAGCTAAGCAGGGAAAGGGGAGGGAGGAGAAGAATTCGAGAAAGATCCAGAGCCTGGTAATTTTCCTCTGGCCTTTTACCGGCAGAAACAATCACCTGGTTTTATTTAAACAGCCTCACAAGCCCAGGGAGGGAGCCCGCCTTGACCTTGATCGTCTCCTTTTTCTAGGCTCTTTCCCTGGAGAGTAGAATCCTGATTTGGGGGCTCGAGGCTTAGTCCAGGGCTGAGATTCCTTCCCCCACAGTACATGCCATTTTAAAAGATCTCAAGCCTACAGGAAAGTTAAAAGCCGAGTTCAATGTAAACTACATAGCCTTCGTTGCAGGGTGTCCGTACAGTCTGGAAAGAGGAAGTATTCATAATGTCATCAAGGCCATCTTCAACCTGTAAAAAAAATAAAATAGCAATGTTTCCAGACTTTGTGCTCATCCCATACAGTCGGTGACTGCTACACTTTGGCCACATTTACTTTACCTTTGAATCGCTGGCCGGCGCTTGCTTTCTTTCTTTTTCTTTGCTGCACCATTTGAAAGAAGGGCATAGACATCAAACATTTCAGCTTGTGTTTCCTAAGAAAAAGAACATCGTCCAATATAGCCACAGCACCATCACCAGGCTAAGGAAGTGTATGTTCGTGCAACACCGTGTGGTCCATTTTCAAATGTTTCCAAAATGCCATAACTCTCTTTGGGGGACCAGGGGGCTCAAGAACACCGACTCCAATAAAGTTTTATGCTTTACTTTTGTCGGTTATGTCTCCTCATTCTTTCTTTTTTTAAGCCTCCTTCCTTTTTGTTTATTTTTATGACACTGGATTTTTTTCAAATCAAGGCTGCTTGTCTTCTAGAATGTCCCACATTCTGAGTGTATCAGTTTGCTGATGATTGGGTTTAGATGGAATATTTTTGGGAAGAACACGTACAGATATTGTGTAGCTCAAGGTACATAATGCCAGGTCAGGCCCCTGTCAATAACGCTAATTTTGATCACAAGGTGGCGGATGTCCGATCTGTCCATAGCACATTTTTTTCCCCTTGAAAGTTAATAGATTATCAGTAGCGTGATTCCTTGACACCAAATGAACACCCCGTTCCCTGACCATCATTGCCCCAGTGATTTTAGCATTCGTTGATGATCCTTTGCCTAAATCAGTGACTGGAGTATGAGATGCAAAATGCTTATTTTTGACTCTAACATTCTGTCTACATTCATTAACTGTCGTTGCTCTATTTAAAAAAATAAAAGCTTTCCCTGTTGTCTTTTTTTTTTTAACATTTGTTTATTTTTGAGAGAGAGAGAGAGCAGTGGAGGGACAGAGGGAGAAGGAGACACAGAATCTGAAGCAGGCTGACAGCTCAGAGCCCGATGCAGGGTTCGAACCCACAAACCGCGAGATGATGCCCTGAGCAAAAGTCAGACACTTAACCCACTGAACCCCCAGGCGCCCCAACTTTCCCTGTTTCTGAAGGGCTGAAACTCTTCACCTAGAAATTGTACGCAGGGTGTGTGTGTGTGTGTGTGTGTGTGTACGTGTGTGTGCGTGCACACACTCACGCCTGTGACAGATGGGCAGAGGGGTGGGGAGAGAGAGACAGAGAGAGAGAAGGGCATTTTCCAGTGCAGAGGCTCTGTAACTTTCATTTCCTATCACATCAAAGGGTAAAATGATGTCAAAAGGAATTTAGTTACTTAGTTACTGCTGCAGCTCCGAGCATGCTAAGCTCAGCCTCTAGCTGGGTGACTAAGAATGGGGTTCCCTGCACCCCTCAGAGGTGAGCACGTGCATTCCCTGGGTGCCTAGCGGGTGTGAATATCAGTCCTTCTTTGACCCTGCGGTAACGTGGTTAGTGTTACTACCTCTCCTCTATTCATGAAATATTCAGCGCGCACTAATGGGGTGCTTGGCACTGCGCAGGGCACGCAGGGAGGAATAAGACCTGCCTCAGCCCTCGAGGAATTCGGTGCCCTGTTGAGAGATGTGTCAAGAGATAAATTCCCGGGTTATCTGTGAAGATATGCAGGCAGCCAATGGAAGCCTGCGTGCATTTGGTTCCGAAGGGCTTGGAGCAGGGAGGGGGAATATGTTTCTTCACCACCTCCTCTGACCCCGGCGTAGCTTGAAGGGTGACCTGTGTGAGGGGGAGAGGCGGGGGGTGG
>NW_027532169.1:2441927-2443642 GCF_008692635.1 Crocuta crocuta | reverse complement strand
GGGCGGCTTTCTTCCTGTGCCTTCCCCTGATCTTGATATTCAAGACGTGAGCCCGGAGCCGGCGCAGGTGGACCGTCAGATAACCCGGGTGCACTCGGGTTTCTCCCCGCTGCCAGGGCTCGTGCCACCTGAGACGTCTGGGCCCTCCCTTGCCGGGGCACCTCGCGAGGCCCGCGCAGAGGGCCTGGACGGAAGCCAGGACCAGGTGGGGGTGGCACGGATCGCCTTCGGTGACTCAGCCTGGTCCCACCCTCACCGGATGAATCGGAATCTCTGGGAGGTGGAACCTGGGAAGTTCGTTTTTAAGCGCTTCCTGAGCAGCGCTGACAATCAGGCCGGTCTGGGAGACCTGGCGTCTCATGGCTTCCATCCCGAGAGGCCGCGGTCAGGAGGGACAAGGTGGGATGTGGGTGCTTTTCAACCTGACGAAGTGGACTAGGGTCCACCCCTCTGCATCCCAGGCCTTCCAAGACTCCTCCATTGAAAAAGTTCTCTTCCTCTTCCGTATCGAGACTTTTTTTTTTCTTTTTNTCCCCCCACATCCATCAGTCCTCAGTTTTTGTCAGCATTCAAGAGTCTCTCATGGTTTGCCTCTCTCCCTTTCCCCCTGGTATCGAGACTTTTTAAAATTTTTTTCATTTATTTAAAAAAATTTTTTTTATTGAGAGACAGAGCATGAGCAGGGGAGGGGCAGGGAGAGAGAGGGAGACACAGAATCTGAAGACAGCCTCCAGGCTCCGAGCTGTCAGCACAGAGCCCGACGTGGGGCTCGAACCCACAGACCGTGAGATCATGACCTGAGCCAAAGTCGGGCGCTTAGCTGGCTGAGCCACCCAGGCGCCCCTGTATTAAGACGTTAGCTGTCATCTTTTCACACACCCCCACCCACCCAACTAGGGGCACAGAAACAACAAATAAAAGGAGACAACAAGCCACTTTGGGGACAAAGTGATGTGAGGAGCTGAGGGAAGCGTAACATGCGGGAGTGTGTGGTTACAGCTTGAAGGACCAAACCTTCCACTTGTAAGAGCGCTACAATTTTACAGCCTGCGGCTGAGCCACTCTCTCCCCCACCAGGTAGTGTGAAGTAGGTAGAACAGCGATTTTATTTTATTTTACTGTTATCTTTTTTAAAGTAGGCTCTTGGGGTGCCTGGGTGGCTCAGTTGGTTGAGCGTCCGACTTCGGCTCAGGTCATGATCTTGCGGTTCGTGGGTTCAAGCCCCGCGTCAGGCTCTGTGCTGATGGCTAGCTCAGAGCCTGGGGCCTGTTTCAGATTCTGTGTCCCCCTCTCTCTCTGCCCCTCCCCTGCTTGTGCTCTTTTCTCCCTATGTCTCAAAAATAAATAAATGTTAAAAAAAATTTAAAAAAAATAAAGTAGGCTCTTTGCCCAATGTGGGGCTCAAACCTGAGACCCTGAGATCAAGAATCGCGTGCTGTACCGACTGAGCCAGCCGGGCACCCCTGGGGCAGATATTTCCATTTCCATTTTACACGTGGGGATGTTCTTGACTCGGGTCGTATGAGTAGGAAGTAGCAGACCTGGCATAACACTGCTGGACATCCAGAACATTCTGTTGCATCGTCGTTTTATGCTTACCCTGGATCCAGGCTGATTAACCTGTCTCCTAAATCAGGCAGATTCCTGAGCTCTTTCGGGCCTCTCTGCCTCAGTGCTGCTCTCTGTGCCTAGGTCCAGGTAGCTTGGATGTGGTG
>NW_027532169.1:2428479-2441730 GCF_008692635.1 Crocuta crocuta | reverse complement strand
TTGGTGTGTGCTTCCCCCCCCCCCCCCCCCGTAAAGGCTCCAGCAGTGACACCATCCACTTCCTGGAACAGAGCTACATTCTGCAAAGAAAAGGACTTTAATTAATAGGCTTGCTATAGAGTCAGTGTCTGTGTTATCCCCTCCCCCACTGCCCACCCCAAGAATTCACACTGGGGAAACCTAATCCGCAAGGTGATAGGAGGTGGGGACTTCAGGTTGGTGACGAGGCCATGCGGGTGGAACCCTCATGAATGGGATTAGTGCCTTTTAAGGGAGGTTCCAGAGAGCTCCCTTGCTCCTTCCACCACATGAGGACATGGAGAGGAGGTGGTCCCTCACCAGACCCTTGAATCTGCTAGCGCCTTGATCTTGGACTTCTCCACCTCCAGAACTGGGAAGTAAACGTCTATTGCTGAAGCCATCCGGTCTATGGCATTTTTGTTACAACAGCCCAAACAGACTAAGGCAAGGGGGAGATTTACTATTGTTGACAATGTTCACTGCTCCTCCTTGATGACCCCTCCCTGAAGACCCGTGGGAGATCATACACCTGCCCCGTCGGACCTGGGAAGGGCTGTGACACTTGCTTAGTGCCGTCTGTGAGAGCCCACGGGCGGGCCGCTGTCTCCTCCCTCAGCCACAGGCACCTGCAGTGTTCAGGGAGAGACTGTCACCCTGGGCCCCGCAGTGAAGATGGGGGCAGAGGAGCAGCTGGGCGCAACAGCCATGAGCCAAGTGAGATATTATCTTTGCTATTGGAAACTGATAGGTTTTTGGGTTGTTTGTTACCACAGCACCATTGAGACTACACTGGCCATGCCATTTATAATCCCACCGTTCAGATTACTCACCGTGAGAAATTCATACATGCAAATGAACATGTTTACATACATGATTCTTTTTTAAAGTTTATTTAGTTTTGTGTGAGAGAGAGAGGGAGACAGAGCATTAGAGGGGGGACAGTCAGAGAGAGCGGGGGACACAGAATCTGAAGCAGATGCCAGGCTCCGAGCTGTCAGCACAGAGCCCCATATGGGACTCGAATTCACAAGCCATGAGATCACGACCTGAGCCGAAGTCAGACATTTAACCGATGGAGCCACCCAAGGCTCCCCTATAAATATTTTTTAAAAGGCACCTTTTTAAAAAATGAATAGATTTTTTAAAGTTTATTTATATATTTTGAGAGAGAGAATGTGAGTGGGGGAGAGAGAGAATCCCAAGCAGGCTCCATGTAGTCAGCACAGAGCCCCACGTAGGGCTCGAACTCATGAACTATGAGATCATGACCAGATCCGAGACCAAGAGTCAGACGCTTAACCACCTGAGCCACCCAGGCGTCCCTATGATACATAATCTTACAAAAATGGGATAATCTATGTCTTGCTGTGCAGCCTTCTACCTAATATGTGGTGAGCATCTTACCATGTCAAATTTGCTATCTAGGGGCACCTGGGTGGCTCAGTCAGTTAACTGACTCTTGATTTTGGCTCAGGTCATAATCTCGTGGTTCATGGGTTGAGCCCTGCGTCTGGCTCTGCGCGGACAGCATGGAGCCTGCTCGGGATTCTCTCTCCCTTTTCCTCTACCCCTCTCCTGTGCTCGCTCTCTCTCACAATAAATAAGTAAACAAAAAAAAAATTGATTATCTCTGCCCCATTGTAGCTCCATAGTGTACCACTGCGTGGTTATGCCAAAATTTGGCTCACCAATTCCTTTTTGGTGAAACTGTGTGATGAACATCTTATGTAAATATTTCTATGCACCGACTTGCTCATTTCCTTAGGTTTAAGGTAAGTCCTAAGACATGGGATTGCTGACTCTGAGGACATGAACGTTCTTTGGCCACACGGTGCCAAACTACCCTCCAAGAAACTGGCCTGCTTCACCCTCCCAAACTGGTGCTCATTTCTCTATAATCTTGTCAATAGCGAGCATGACGGATTTCTCCAAAGGACCCCAATCTGAAGAGCGCTCAACCTGAGGTTTATTATCAGCCTTCCTAATGTGGGCAACTCTGCCGTCCATGTGATCACTCTCAAGTCAGGGAGCAAAGCGGGTGTGGCCCCGGGAGCCACCCAGGCAGAGGGCCAGGCTGGAAACGTTCGTTGCCCTGGATTTTAGATCGCCTCTGCGTTCCTCTTCTCCAGAGCCCGTGCCTCTTATCTGCCTCTCCTTGCCTCAACTTCTTTTCCCCAAGGGGATTCTTAAAGCCAGTATTTAAAATGTTATTTAGTGAGGCACCTGGGTGGCTCAGTCGGTTGAGCATCTGATTTAGGCTCAGGTTATGATCTCACCACTTTCAAGTTCAAGCCCCATGTCGGGCTCCGTGCTGACAGCTCTGAGCCTGGAGCCTGCTTCGGGTTCTGCATTTCCTTCTCTCTCTCCCCCTCCCCCACTTCTGCTCTGTCTCTCCCTGTCTCTCAAAAATAAATACATGTAAAAAAAATTAAAAATAACTAAATAAAATGTTATTTAGTTAACATATAGTGCAATATTGGTTTCAGGTACACTTCAGTGATTTCCTCACATACAACACCCAGTGCTCATCACAAGTGCCCTCCTTAACACTTATCACCCATCTAGCCCATCTCCATTTATTTTTATTACTTTTATTTATTTTTAGAGAGAGAGTGCACACAGGTGCACACATGGGTGCAGTGAAAGGGGCAGAACAGAGAGAGAGAGAGACAGACAGACAGACAGACAGAATCTTAAACAGGCTCCACACTCACCACACAGCCCAACACGGGGCTTGATCCCACAACCCTGAGATCATGACCCGAACCAAAATCACTAGTCGGACGCTTAACTGACTGCGCCACCCAGGCACCCCCATCTCCATTTAAAAAATTATTTCACAGGGGCGCCTGGGTGGCACAGTCTGTTAAATGTCCAGCTCCTCATCTCAGCTCAGGTCTTGATCTCAGAGTTGTGAGTTTAAGCCCCATGCCAGGTTCCCCACGGGGCCTGAAGCCTACTTAAAAAAAAAAAAAAAGAAACCACGATAAAAAATATTACACAATGTTATAGGAACAGTAGAATTCTAAAGGAAAAAGGAAAAAAATCTCCGACAATCGATGGCCTCAACAAATTCAGTGGTTTTTATTTGCCTATGTTCCCCTGAAGTCCTCATTCAAATGCATGCAAGGTTTCTGCCCCAGTGGCCGCGTGCACAGCTCTCATTCTGCACCTTTAGCCTCTCAATCAGCCATCAGCATTTTCCCGTGTTGTTACATGGCTATCATCTTTCTCATTTTAATTGTTGCACAGTGTTCCAATGGGTGAATAATTTAATAATTATTACCCTCATGTAAGCCACTTAAGTGGTTCCCCATTTTCCTCTACTATAAATAATACCGCAGTGCATGCTTTTATGGATATAGCTTCTGCCTTCATTTGAATTATTTCCTAGGGTCAGCTCCCAAGAGCGAGACAGCGGGGTCAAAGGGTAGGAATGCTCTAATGACTCTCGGTGTGAATCCTTACATTGTTTTCCAAAGGGTTTTTCTCCCCCCATCCCCCATTTTCCTGCTCAAGAAATAATAATGCTCTTTTTCAACCCTATAGAAGAAAGCAGAAATTCTACTACCCAGAAGTTACTGCTACTAACATTTGGACAGTCAGCCCTGCAGACATGTCTTGATGCATTACGTATACAGATAGATGTAGAAATAAAAATAATTTTTCACCCAAGGGATCACACTCGTGTGCCAATTTTGCAAGCTGTTTTCTTACTCAACAATATGTTCTGGGTTTTTCTCCTTGGTTTTGCCACCATCAGTGCCTGTGTGGTAGCGCTATGCCGTACAGTCATAGCTGCAAGCCAGGCATGGTGCCAAGAATCCTATCAGCATTAGTGCATTTAAGCTCCACAACGGCCCAATGAGATAAGTTTTAGAGGTAAGGGTCATGCCCATGTTCTAGATGAGGGAACAAGCTCAGAGAGTTAACCGAGTGCCCAAGGTCACATAGGTAGGAAGTGGTGGGGCTGGTACTGTTTGTGTTCTCTGAGGCTCTGAAACAGATATGTATACAAAGAATACATTCTTTTTTTTTTTAAGTTTTAAATTTTTTTTTTTAAGTTTATTTCTCAGAGAGAGAGGCAGAGGGAGCAGGGGAGGGTCAGAGAGAGAGGGAGACACAGAATCCGAAGCAGGCTCCAGGCTCGGAGCTAGCTGTCAGCACAGAACCCGACGCAGGGCTCAAACCCACGAACCGTGAGATCATGACCTGAGCCAAAGTCAGATGCTTAACCAACTGAGCCACCCAGGCGCCCCTACATGAATATATTCTTATTGCAAAAAAATAATAATGGTGCCAGCAATACCATAGCATGGAAAGCAAAGCGTGAAAGTCCCCTTTATACTTCCACAGAGGTTTGATGTGATTCTCAGTTGAGTTCAGGTTCAAGCGCACATGACAGAAAACCAAAGTAATGTAAGCTAGCTGGGTGACCTTAATATAGCCACTCACTCTGTGGGTCTCCATTTCTTCACCTCTGAAGGCAGGGACTGTGCCTTTTCAAGGTTATTATAAGGTTGGCGAGGATGGATGGATGGATGGATGGATGGATGGATGGACTGATGGACGGATGGGTGGGTGGATGGTTAAGTTGGATGGGAAGAGCCTAGTGTAATTCCTGGCACAAAATGCACATTTGACAAATGCGGTAGTGATTACTATTAGTGTTTCCCCTGTAATTTACTGTGCCCTGCACATACCAGCCCTGAGGAAGGCAGGTGCTGAACAGGAATTCCTGGTGCCTGACGAGACACCTGTCATTTCTCTGTGATGCTGAAACTTGTCAGTAGGTAGCCTTGGAAAATTTTTCCTGCCATCTCAGTGTAGAATTTGCCACCTCCCAGGTGGCTGGGAGAGTGTGGGCCACAGGGCAGAGTGACAGCCTCCAGGCAGCATCACCCCCAGTGGAAGGAAGGGCCCATCACTAGGTGGCTTTTTATACCAGTGTGCCTTGCCCTCTCCCTCTCTCTCTCTCTCTGTCTCCCTCCCCCCAAGAAGGTCAGACAGGAATGGCCCCATTCTTCAGGTGGCTGACCTATGCGGGCAGGGACTGCCCCCACCTGCCTCCCAGACCCGAGGTACACTCCCGGAGTGCCTTTCCTTTGTGCCTAGCTCCTGATTGGGTCTCTCATGGTGCCCACCACCTCTCATTCCCTCGACCTTGGGCCTTCTTACCTCCATTCTGGCTGTTACTGACTCAACCTGGGCTTCCACTGCCCTTGAACCTGGCCAGTTTACACAGGCCTCACTCTCTTTGATGACCTTTCTTATCATGATTAAGACCCTGATAAGAGGCTACATGCCTTTCTGAGAGCCTGGGCAGCACCAATGGGGGACAAGGTGGGAAGGGTGTCAGCTCTACATCACAGGGGAGACAAATGCCCCGTCCTCCCAACCCCCACCCAGCACTGACCCTTCAGGGAAATTCACGGACAATACAAATGGGCTCTGAGAACTGTCAGCAGGCCTTGAACAAGATCTGAAGGTCCAGGGACATTTTTTTTTTTAATTTTTTTAAATTTGAGAGAGAGAGAGAGAGAGAGCGAGAGCGAGAGAGAGAGAGAGAGAGAGAGAACCCCAAGCAGAATCCATGCTCAGCCTTGGAGCCCAACACAAGGCTCAATCCCACCACCCCGGGATTGTGACCTGAGCCGAAATCAAGAGTGGGATGCTCAACCGACTGAGCCACCTCGGGCACCCTGGTCCAGGGACAATTTAAGGTCCTACTCATGCACTCATGCTTAAGCACAAGGTGAACAGTTCCCTTCTGGGGCCCTGCTGTGTGAACACTTCGGATCCCAGCTCTGTTGCCTGTTTACCGCTTAATCTCAGGCAAGCGACTTCACCTTTCTGTGCCTCAGTTTCTTATCTGTCAAACAGGAATGCTAATAAGATCCTCCACCTCATTTGATTATTGTTAAGCATTAAAGAAGTTAGCATATGTAGGGGCGCCCTGGTGGCTCAGTCGGTTGAATGTCTGACTTCAGCTCAGGTCATGATCTCACTGTTTGTGAGTTTGAGCCCTGCATTGGGCTCTGTGCTGATGTTGTGGAGTCTGCTTGGGGTTTTCTCTCTCTCTCTCTCTCTGTCTTTCCCCCACTCAGACCATCTCCGTCTCTCTCTCAAAAATAAATAAGCTTTATAAAAATGGGCAAAGAATGTGAATAGACATTTCTCCAAAGAAGACAGATACACATGAAAACCTGCTTGGCACCATTACAGCCATTAAGGAAATGCAAATCCAAACCACAGTGAGATGTCACCTCACACCCACGAGGATGGTTATAATTATCTCTGAGAAGGAAAATAAGACGTGTTGGTGAGTTTGTGGAGAAATCGGAACCCTCATACCCCATTGGTGTTGGTGGGAATGTCACATGGTGCAGCTGCGTGGAAAACAAAGGTTTTTTTTTTTCATCAAAAAGTTAAATGTGGAGTTACCATATGACCCAGCCATTCCACTTCTGGGTATGTATCTAAGAGTGCTGAAAACAGACGTTCACACGAACACTCGTACGCAAATGTTCACAGCAGCTTTAATCACAATAGCCACAAAGTGGAAACAACCCAAATGCACCTCAACTGATGAATAGAGAAATAAAATGTGGTCTATTCATACAATGAGGTATTATTTGTCAGGGGCGCCTGGGTGGCTCAGTAGGGTAAGTGTCTGACTTCGGCTCAGGTCATGATCTCATGGCTTGTGAATTCGAGTTGGGTTCTGTGCTGACAGCCCCGAGCCTGGAGCCTGCTTCAGATGCTGTGTGTGTGTGTGTCTCTCTCCCCCTCCCCCACGCATGCTCTGTCTCTCTTTGTCTCTCAAAAAAGAAACAAACATTAAAAAAACATTTAAAAAAAAGGAAATCTCATTCGTCAATAAAAAGAGGCGATGCACCAATCCATGCTACACAGATGAACCTTGACAACGTCATGCTAAGTGAAAGAAACCAGACACGAAAGGCCATATATTGCATGATTTCAAATCCGTAGAGACAGAAGGCAGATTCGTGTTCGCCAGGGAACGGATGGGGGAGTGGCTGCTAACGGACACAAGGTTTCTTTCCGGGGGTTGACAGAAGCGTTCTGGAACTAGATCGTGGTGATAGCTGCACAACTTTGTGAATATAGGAAAAAACACTGAATTGTGCACTTTACTTTTCTTTAAGTAATCTCTATTATTTGTGTGGTGATTTAAAATGTGATTTTCACGGGGCACCTGGCTGACTCAGTCTGCAGAGCATGCGACTTGATCTCAAGGTCATGAGTTTGAGCCTCACGCTGGGCATGGAGAGTACTTAAAAAAAAAAAATAAATAAATACAATATGATTTTCACAATCATTTTAGATATTTTTAAGATCTGAGATGGGTTTCCAAGGCTCAAATTGCATTTGTCTTTGAGGCCTCCAGTGAGTTGTGAGTTTTGGGGCTGCTGTGTGGCTCAGCAAATCTGCTCAAAGCCGGGCCCTTCACTCTGTTGCTTACAAGCTATGTGACCTGGGACAAGACTAGGGTTGCCAGATTTAGCAAATAAAAATAAAGACACCTAGTTACCTTTGAATTTCAGATAAAACAATAGTACCTTTTTATATGTCCTAAATATTGCATGGGGCATACTTATACCGAAAAAAATATATTTGTTTTGTCTGGGAAAAAACACTTTAAAAATGTTTTTAAATGTTTATTCATTCTTTTTTAAAAAAAAATTTTAGAGTTTATATTTTNGGGGAAGACACAGAATCTGAAGCAGGCTCCAGGCTCTGAGCTGTCAGCACAGAGCCAGACGTAGGGCCTAAATCCGTGAACCATGAGATCATGACTTGAGCTGGAGTCAGACGCTTAACCGACTGAGCCACCCAGGCGTCCCGTGTTTTATCCGAAATTCTAATTTAACTGGCCATTCTGTATTTTCTCTGGCAATCTTGAACATGACTCTAATATCTGAGAAAGGAAAGAGTTTTTGAATGGAATCCTATTCAATTCTTACAGCTCCCTATTTTTGCCATTGAACAGACTGTCTCAGAGAGATTCTAGCTCAAGGTCACCAGCTAGAAAATTACCGAGCTGGGATTTGAACTTGGTTGTGCGGAATTTGGATGCTCTGCTAAGACGGAACTCAAGACCAATAAGCAGTGATCTATTTATGGGTAACATGGGACTCACGGACTCACTGGGCAACAACAGCAGTTAGCATTGACTAAGGAGGAATATTGAAAAAGCGTGTTAGAGAACCAAATTCGAAGCAGTGTCTGTACCTGCTGTATTAATTTCCTACTGCTGCCGTGAACATTGCCACCAACTTAGTGGCTTAAAACAACACAAATTTATTATCTTACAGTTCTAGAGGTCACAAGACAGAAATGGCTAAAATCCAGGTGTCAGCCGAGCCATGTTCCTCCTGGGGCTCCAGGAAAGAAGGTGTTCCTTCCCTTTTCTGGCGACTAAGCGCTGCGGCATCACATCAACACTGCCTCTGCCTTCCCGTCTCCTTCTCTGACTCCCACCCCCCTGCCTCTCATAAGGCCCCTGGGATGATTCAGGATAATCTCCCCCTCTCAAAACTCCGTATCTGCAGATCACGTCGGCCAAGTCCTTTTTGCTGTGTTAAGGTAACAAATGCATAGCTTCTGGCGCTGAGGATGTGGAAATCCTCCGGGAGCCGTCACTGCCGACCGCACAGTCTGAGAGAGAAGTTATCTAGTGGACTGGAGTGCTCTGGGCCTTAACTGTAATCACTTTCATCTGTAGTTTTCAGAGTACTTACACATAGAGTACTTACTTTTGTTTTTCTCCTTGCACTGATCCCGGGAAGTGGATGGAGGAAGGCCGGGTGGAGCGCATTCTGTACGGNCCCGCCTCAGGCTCTGTGCTGACAGCTCAGAGCCTGGATCCTGCTTCCAATTCTGCTCTGCGTCTCCCTCTCCCTCTCTGCTCCTCCCCTGCTCTCTCTCTCTGAAAAGTAAACATTAAAAAGAAAAGAGTCAGGCCCAGGGCCCTTCACCAGCAACTTCCCTCGCAGTTCCAGGCCAAGAGCCACTAGAACAGTCTTCTCACTGAATGAGTGGTGCAGGCCACCCCCCACAATCTAGAGGAGGAAGAGACAGCTCCCTAAGGGCCCCCGATTCCTGCCTCAGCAAACAGCCTTCTGACTAGGACAAGGAGGGAGGGAGCAAGAGAGGGAAGGAACTGGCAGAGAACCTCCTTTTGGGGGGAGAACCTCAGCTCAGAGGCCCCAGAACTCGAGGTCCATTGGCCTCGGGCGTGACCTTGACGGCAACCCAGGCAGACGGTCCCAGTAATTCCCGAACCAGAGGCACGCTCCGGTTCTCAGACACATCTTGCAGCAAACCTCCTGGGAATGCATCCCTGTGGTTTGTGGTTTTGCCTTCGAGCACTGCTGCCCGGGAGCCGGGCTCTCTCTCTCTGTCCCGAAGACACTGGAATGCAGTTTCCAGGAGCCTGCTGACACTTCTCCAGGCTTCTCCCCACACCTACCCGTGGCTGATGGCTCACATGCGCCAGACACGCTTCCAGGAACTAGGCACCGGCTGCCCTGACCCTCACACTTCAGAGGGGCCAGACGGTAACACACTAAGGAGAAGGATGGGGTAAGGATGAGACGACAGAGGGGCCAGCGACTCTGAGGCCAGTGCCGTCCCCACTCCAAAGAGGAGAGAGATGGCTCAGGAAGGTCAACGTGAAGATGCACACCCCCGTTTTACGCCAAAGCTCCCCTTGCTCCTGATCTCTATCTGTGGAGGCTCCTGAAAGTCTCCCCTTGTGTCCTTCCTTCTCCAGGGGGGAGTAAGGGCAGGTTGAGCCTGGAGGTGGCATCTGGAGCCTTCACACCACCCCTGACCCTGAAGTCAGTCCCTCCTGGGAACAGAGTCCAGCTGTGGCCTGACTTTAGGGTCCAGGAGAACAGAAGATCATTGCTGGGGGCTGAGCAAGGGTCCGGGGGGGGGTGTGTGTGATCAGTTGGTTCAGAGGGCGGAGGCCAGATTAGAGGGGAGGGAGCCAGACTTGGAGAGTGGGCCAGGTGGGTGTGCGTGGAGGGTAGGCGGAAGCGGTGGTGGGACCTCGGAGGAGAGAGTCAGAGGGGAGGGGAGGGCGGCCAGCACCATGTGAGGGGCTGGAGAACCAGCTGCCCCAGCCTCCGGCCTTGGGAGGGGGCCGTGCAGCCTGTGGAGGAAACACATTTTCTATTTCGGGAGGCTAGTTAGCCTCTGCAAAGAATGGCTGACGACATTCCCGGCACCTGGCTGAGTGGAAATAAACAGAGACACGAGGCAATAATTGAGGTTGTGCCCTCTGTCAATCCAGCCACCGCCTCCTCCCCGGGCTCCAGGCGGTGGCTCAGGGGGAGGAGACGGCCACAGCTGCAGTAGCTAAATGATGCTATTCCGTGTCCCCACCCCAGAGCTGTATCCTGTTGGGGTGTCAGTTCCTGCTGTGTCCTCCCACAGAGGACCTGCCTGTTGCATTCGTAACTTCAGCAGCCTGCGTCCAATGCTACCTCCTCCAGGAAGGCTCCCTTGATATTCACTCTGCCATTCCCAACTTGGGATTAATCACTAGACCCTGAGCACATACATTAGAGTTGGAAATCCAGTTTGGGATGACCCAGCTCCGTGTCAAAGGCACACTGACCTCAGCCTAGCTCACCCCAGGGACACATGAGTGAGCCCCAGAGAGTTCCTGGAATTGAATGCAAAATCCTGTGCAAAACCAAATGCATACATGATGGATAAACAAAGTGCGGTACGGGCATCCTGGGGAATATTATTTGGCCATAAAAAGGACTGAAGTGCTGACAACATGCTACGACATGGATGAGTCTTGAAAACATTTTGCTAAGTGAAAGAAGGCAGACACCAGAGGCCAAATAGTGTGTGATTCTATTTAGAGAAAATACCCAGAATAGGCAAATGAATAAAGACAGAAAGGAGATCAGTGGTTGCCTGGAGCTGGAGAGAGAGGGGAATGGGGAGTGACTGCTTCAGGGATATAAGGTTTCTTTGGGGTGAGTAAAAAGTTCTAGGGGCCATTGACTCTAGAATCTAGATCAATGGTTATCAATTTGTTTGAAAGAAGACTAGTGTAATAGGAGAAAAAACTCTTCAAATTATCTTTTATCTCCATTTCAAATAAAATATACTGATATTGAAAAAAAGTTCTAGGGGCCCCTGGGTGGCTCAGTGGGTTAAGCGTCCGACTTCAGCTCAGGTCATGATCTCACGGTCTGTGAGTTTAAGCTCTGCATCAGGCTCTGTGCTGATAGCTCAGAGCCTGGAGCCTGCTTCCGATTCTGTGTCTCCCTCTCTCTCTGCCCCTCTCCCACTCACGCTCTGTCTCTCCGTCTCTCAAAAATGAATAAATGTTAAAAAAAAAAAAGTTCTGGAACCAGACAGTGGTGATGGTCGCACAACATTGTGAATGTACTAAATGCCACTGAAGTGCATTTGTTAAAATGGCGAACATTATGTTACATATATTTTACCATAGTTAAAAAAAAAAAACAACAACATCCAAATGCACATCTCCGGGGGAAAACTTCCTAGCTTTGCTTAGGTTCTTCAAAGGCCATGCCGCTCTGATCTGCTCTGACACCTTCAGAAGCCGATGGTGATACTGAGGCACAGAGCGCGGATGAGACCTGTACAAGTTTACTCAAAGGATGGTGGCAGAGCTCCGCCTAACCATGCACGCATCCCCCCTACCTCCTTCCCTTGTCCTTAAACCTCTGCTGGACCCGAGCGGCCCCCAGCCATCTGTCCTGTGCCTGGCCAGGCTACGCACAAGCTGTGTAACCCCCCGAAGTTAAAAGGCCTTCCGGAAGCTGAGCTCCTGGAATGAGTTTCAGGAGTGTGTGTCTTTCTCTCTAGAGTGGACTCTGAGCCCCTAGAGGGCAAGAGGGGAAAGCTTCTTATTTTCCTCTGTAAGTTCCAGAGCTCCGTGTTTCTTCTCTTAAGAAAGAACTTGCTGTTCAGCTGTAAGGAGCACAGTTACCAGACAGCCTCTCATGAACGTTCTATGCCCCAGGTGTCCATGACTCTGTGAGATCCGCCACACAGTCTGAGGCTCTCCCAGTCCTGCCGCCTCCCCCTCCATTTTTCATAGGCCCTCCCACACCCCTACTCTTGCCCACAAGTAACATCTTGCGCTCCTAACCCCATCTCAGTGTTGACTTTCTAGATACACAGTGCTCAGCTTGGTGTATCATAAGTGCTCAGTAAATATTAATGGAGTGAACCTTAGGGAGGCTGGTGCTTGGGCCTCCAGGAGCGGAAGACAGGCTGCCCTCGGAGGCTGTCTCAGGCATGAGAGACCACGTAGAAGGGCATGGAAGAGGCCCAGCAACGGGGAACACACAGGGCGCCTAGAGACTGCCCAGCCTTACAGGCATCCTCCCTAGTTTCCCCCGTCTAGGGCAGACTGCGGCAAAGCTCGGAACTAGCTTAGAAGACAGGGCGCAAAGACCCCTGAACTTGGATTGGGGAGAATCGGGTTCAAAATTGTACTTCTTGCTAGTCAGATGACTTTACCTTCTTCTCTTCTATAGATCTCAGGGTTTTCATCTGTAAAATGGGTATAGAGTGCATCTCCCCCGCCCAACCCCAGCATGAGTTTGAGAACTGACCGCAAACATTCTACGGTTTATGGAGGACACCGTGGTGGGTACTTTAAATGCATACTCTCAGTTAATCCTTGGAGTTGAAATGTGTGGGAGGGCAATATGACCTCCATCTTTCTTATAAGGGAGAAAATCGTGGCTCAGAGATGGCAAGGGATGAGTCCAAGAACACAAAGCGAGCAAGTCAGCAGTCTGGCTCTAAAGCCCTTTCATTCTCCCACATACAGTCTGAGTGACCACTCTGTGCTAAACCTGGCTTGGTGGGGGGACAAGTGACAGGCCTTCCATGTCCCTACAGAATTTACAATCATCTCACGGCGCGAACTTCACAGCAGGTAACGCCCTCAACAAACAGAATAATTTGAGAATGCGTTCGGGCTCTAGAAAAACAAACCAACCAACCACCGGGTTTATTATAAATTAGAATTGATAAAGTTAATTATAAAGTCGGAATCACAGAGGGGCCCCTGTAGATTGAGGGGTTAAGGGCAGCATTTCCAAGGCTTGAAAGAAACCAGCAGTAGGAGAAGGGCCCAAATCAGGATAAAAGCCTGGATTGTTTGGGAGCGATGGAGGGTCTGTAGCGAGCGTGGAG
>NW_027532169.1:2411259-2428346 GCF_008692635.1 Crocuta crocuta | reverse complement strand
TCTCCCGGGTCCCCGCGGCGCAGGGCCGCGCTCACAGCCCCAGCCACACCATGAAGTCTCTAAAGAAGGAGTCCCGCTTCAGAATACCCGCAAGCAGATTCTTGGAGGCCGCAGAACTGATTAAAGGTTGGCGCTGGCTGCCTTGGGAGCTCAGGAGAACCCGACAGGGGCTGGGGTTCTTGGATGGGATTCACGACACGGGGCCTGGAGGACGGGGGTGACACCAGGATGGAGGTAAAGATCATGGGGGAATGGGGTATGGAACGAGGCGTACCCCATACCTCAGGGATGTTGTACAAGGCAGCGACCCCCGAAGGGAGGGGGGGCGCAGTGCACAGGGTTTTGGAGTTGGGGACTAGGAGGTAGGGGACTGCCAGAGGCCTCAGGGATCAGTTGTTGGGGAGGTGGCATTGGGCAGGAAGGCACAGGGGACTCTACCTCTAACCAAGTCTTAGGGTGGGACTCGGAAGGCAGGAGCCCTCCACCGGATGAGATGCAGAAGAGTCAGGAAAGAGTTTTCAGCAGGGCGGAGAACAGGAGTCCTTGGGAAAAGAAATTCAGGAAAGAATGCAACTAACATGTTGAGGCCGTGAAACCAACAACTTGGGGAGACTCTTTGGAGGGTGTTACCTAAGAGCCCTGCTGGAAACACCCAGGAGAAAAGCTTAACCCGACCCGTTCTGCCTCCCATGTCTTTCCACCACATACACCCTTTCTGGCTGGATGACCCCTGTCCCATTTGTGTAACCCAGAGACAGTCGCAGACCTGACTGCTCCCTGGCCTCCTCAGCTACCCTCTGGTTGCAGGTGAGAGAGTCACAGGGTGTCTGACAGCAGACTGACCCCCTGAACACGTTCCCATTTGCAACGCACCCCTTCTTCCGTCGCTTTTTGCTGTTGCCATTTACTGGGGGCCTACTGTGTGTGGGCACTGTGCTGTTCACCAACGGTGTCAGTATTCTCTGTGTGATCCCAGCCCACGAGAAACTCAGAATGTAGTGAGGATTCTGCCAGAGGAGAACCGGATAGAGATCAATGCTGTGATATAGGGATCCCTAAGCGGTCAAGGGGGCTCAGAGCACCTGACCCTGGGCATGCTCTTGCAGGCCTTGGGGAGACCCAGAGCCAGTCTCGGGCAGCAGTGACAGTGTGAGAGGAAGGGCAGGTCTGCGGTCAGCAGGGGCCCTGGGGAGGCCTGTTTACTCAGGACAGCTGGCTTTAATCGCTCTTCAAGGTATAAAAGTCAGATGTAGGCTAGATCGAGATGTCGTTTCATGACCTAGTTCTTTTTTTTTTTAATGTTTTATTTATTTCTGAGAGAGAGAGAGAGAGAGAGAGGCAGCATGAGCAGGGGAGGATCAGAGAGAGAGGGAGACACAGAATCCTAAGCAGGCTCCAGGCTCTGAGCTGTCAGCACAGAGCCCGACGCGGGGCTCGAACCCACAAACTGCAAGAGCATGACCTGAGCCGAAGTCGGACGCTCAACCGACTGAGCCACCCAGGCGCCCTCACGATCTAGTTCTTAACGATGGAGAGAGAAAGAGATGGAGAGAAAGAGAGAGTGATAGCTGGGCCCCTAGGTCAGTCAAGGACTTTCCTAGCTGCTGCCTACCAGATTTGAACTTTCTGCAGTAAACAGATTAAGGCAAGATTTATCACTGTGTATTTATTTTTAAGAAGGGGAAATTTAGTTTGTTAAATAGCCCTCGAGTTGAGAACACGCACCAGGGTGAGGAGGAAACAAACCAGAGTGTTGAGTTTAATATATTTTTTTTTTAATGTTTTATTTATTTCTAGGAGAGAGAGAGAGACAGTGTGAGCAGGGGAGGGTCAGAGAGAGAGGGAGTCACAGACTGAAACAGGCTCCAGGCTCTGAGCTGGCAGTCAGCACAGAGCCTGACGCGGGGCTCGAACCCACGAGCTGCGAGATCATGACCTAAGCGAAAGTCGGACCCTTAACCGACTAAGCCACCCAGGCGCCCCCAGAGTGTTGAGTTTAGCAGGCAAGATTCTTTTTTCCCTCCTAAATATCTCAGGGGTCAGTAAGGTAGTAGGACAATACTCCCCCCCCCACCACACCTTTCAATACAATGCAGCTAATCAACACAGGTAATCTCATGCGTCATTTCTTCAAGGTCTCTGAATTATAAGGAAAAAGGCAAGCAAATATTGGGACTAAACCTGGTTAAAGACGTGAGCCCTTTTGGACTCCCAGATCTCTCCCTGCTCATGTTAAGAAACCAGGAAGACTCCCAGAAGTGCCAGATGCCCCTCCCTGATCAGTTAAAGCTTAGGCCTGGTAGGGACAGCCTCTCCTCTTGTGCCCCATGCCCACCTGACCCGAGCATCTTGCTTCCAGCTACCTGGCCCGGCTCTGGCAAAGATGTGTTACCTGACTGCCGCATTCAAGGGGGCTGGCCGGGATCAAGGGAAAATGCCGGCCGGAAGCCCCATTCAGCGTGGGTTTCCAGACACCCCCGCCCCGCCCCCATTCACCTGGCTTACCCTCACTGGATATATCGCTCTGAAATGCGGCTTTCACCAACTCACCCTCCTGGACCCAACCTCCTTCCTGCCAGCAGGAAGACAGATGCTTCAGCCTGAATTTTACAAAGCCATCACGCCCCGGGTTTTCCCTCATCCCCAACATCACCGCCCCCTTCAAGCCTTCTGTGTCACCACTCGCTGCTCCGACCCGCTCCCACCTCCGTTCTGTGACTTCACCAGGAGCACCCCTGTTTGCTGCTCTGCTGGGGCAAAGGCTTCCTCTCCTTCAAGGCCTAATGTAGTCTGGGAAGCTGCCTCTGACCCCTGCAGCCGCTCTCCTGAACCGTTCTTTACAGCCCTAAACCACATGAGCCATGTCCATCTGTTCCCTCTTTGATGAGTAACCAAACACATTGTCTGTGCTGCCACTGACTTAGGCCCTTATGTTCCGCTGGTGTGTGTGTGTGAGCCGCAGTTTTCAGTTTCTCGAGAGGAGCCACATTCTAACCTTTTCCACCATCTTCTCTGTAGTTTATAGCTCAAAGAAGTTGCTTGGTAAATATCCTCTAGGGCGAGTTGATGTTTATTTATTTTTTAAATGTTTATTTTTGAGACATAGAGAGACAGCATGAGTGGGGAAGGGGTAGAGAGAGAGGGAGACACAGAATCTGAAGCAGGTTCCAGGCTCTGAGCTGTCAACACGGAGCCTGATGCGGGGCTTGAACTCACGAACCGCGAGATCATGACCTGAGCCAAAGTCGGACACTTAACCGACTGAGCCACCCAGGCGCCCCGGAGATGAAGTTTAAAATGTATCTATCATTTCAATAAGTACTTTATTAACTAGAACACACCCCTCCCTGACGGTATACTGTAACAGAGCATGTATCGAACTATATCCAAGATAACCTCAGAAAGACCCCAGACCAGAGTTTCACTACTTCCGAAATCTTCAGCAAAGTCAAAGGCTTATAAATTTGCACGTGGTAATTATATACCCACCAGTAAAAAGCACACATCGGGAGATGTCTGATCCCTTGGGAAGATGCAGGGCCAGCTGAGGTGACAGACAAAGGAAGCAAATGTCCTGGAAAACATAAATAATTCCAACATATGTATTTATTTAAAGTCTTTGTGTAAGTGACCTCTGCACCCAATGTGGGACTCAGACTCATGACCCCCGAGATCAAGAGTCACATGCTCCACCGACTGAGCCAGCCAGACACCCCAAATTCCAAAATAGTTATAAAAGCACACCTTCAGCTGTTGCTTTTTCTCTCTTGGGCTACCAGCAACCTTGGTGCCTTTGTAAAGGAGGGAGAGAGGAAGTAGAAATTATAACCTGAGGCTGCATCTCCACACGTGGTGGATGGGACCAGAACTCAGGGTCAAGCTGTTCAGCCGTGTGTGTGTGTGTGTGTGTGTGTGTGTGTGCGCGCGCGCACGCGCACACACACACACACACACATATCATGTGGTTTAACTGACAGATATACCTGGGTTTCTGCTGACCCCGTTGCTGAGGAGATGGACTCAGAGTGATAGGCTGGATTTAGGTTCTAGTGGAATGATTCTGATTTGGGATTTTTGGCTACTGTGGGGGCATTTCCTAAAAACAGTTGATTTTAGGGCCACCTGGGTGGCTCAGTCGGTTGAGCGGCCGACTTCGGCTCAGGTCATGATCTCACACTTGTGAGTTCGAGCCCCATGTCGGGCTCTGTGCTGACAGCTCAGAGCCTGGAGCCTGCTTCTGATTCTGTGTCTCCCTCTCTTTCTGTCCCTCTCCCCCACTCACACTCTGTCTCTCTCTCTTTCTCAATAAATAAACATAACTTTTAAATATTTAATTTAAAAAACACTTGATTTTGACAATCAGAATACTTGCCCTGATGGTTTAGTGATATTGCCCCTTAAAAATTACTCTGAGTAGCAGTGGACCAATCCAAGCTGTGTTTCAACATCCATAAAGGCAGGACTTCGGCTCTCTCGTTGATAATTTGTGTATATCAACTCATTCTAACCCAGGGGGCAGCAGGCAGGAGGACCCAAGCCAGAGAAATGAGATGCATTTGAAACCCGTGAACCCACCTCTGTGGAAGGAAGGCAGGGAACGCGTCCTCACTGGAGAATGACTCGCTCTGTCGCATGAGTACTGAGGGCCAGGCACCTGAGGGACATAGGCTCAGATCTCTCCACTTTCCCCAGTCCCAAGAGCCACTTTTGTCAGCCGCTTCATTCCCACAGTAGACTCCTAACCAGTCCCATCCTCACCCTCACACCCCCTAATCCATTCCTTGCTATGCTATGGCCCACGGGTAAAGACCAAAGTCCTTTACACAGCTCACTAAGCTCTTCCTGACCTGACGTCCGCTCCCCTCTCTGGCCACCACTTCCTACCAGCACCCTCCCCACCCCGCCTTGATGCACTCCAGCTATTTAAAAAATGTGCTCTGAATTCCCAATGCACACACTGTTCTTTTGCCTCTAGGCCTCTTCTCTTTGCAATGTCTGTTCCCCAGTGTCTTTCCCGTGTCTAACTTCAGTTTAAACATCACCTCCCCCAGAAGCCCACCCCAAACCGCCCTGCACACTGGGCTGGGGTCCCCCTGGATGCTTCCATAATGACCCCAGTTCAGTGACCCTGTTTGACAGCCTTGTCTCCCACGGCCTTGTGCTCTTTGAGGCCCAGGACTCTGCCTTATATCCTCAGAACCTAGCACAGTGCCTAGCTGGAGGATGCCTGGCTAAAAGTATGTATTAAATGAAAGAATAGGAAATACATACTCTGGAGGGAATGTTCTGCTTCCCCCAGAGCATCTGCATTTTAGACAGTGTCTTAAGAAACTTGATGCCAAGGTACCTGGGTGGCTTAGGCAGTTAAGCGTTCAACTCAGGTCATGATCTCACAGTTCGTAGGATCGAGCCCCGCGTCAGGCTCTGCACTGACAGTGTAGAGCCTGCTTGGGATCTTCTCCCCTTCTCTCTCTGCCCCTACCCTGCTCACACATGAGCACTGTTTCTCTCTCTCTGAATATAAAATAAATAAACGTTTTTTAAAAAGGTAAGAAAAAAACCTGACGCCTTCACCTAGAACAAGGCACCAGTGCGAGCAATGGGGGAAGGCTGAGAAAACATCAGAAGCACGTAGAGAGTTAAAAAAAAAAAAAAAAATACGGTTTCCCCCGGCCCTGGCTCCACACAGCAGCCAGAAGCTGTATGTGTAAAACTCTCCAGAACATAGTCAGGCAGACATCTGCCTAATATTTGAGAACCACTGATTTAGTCCAGCCTTCTCTTTTTACAAAAAGGAAAGAGACCAGGAAGGGGGAAGTGATGTACGTAGCCAAGGTTTTAAAGCTTATACGTAGCACAGCCCGGAATTAGGTATCTTCTGATCTGCACTTCAAAAGACTCAGTCGCTGTAACATGCTGGGGGTAATGGGGGGGGGGGATATTCAAGAGAGAACTCAAGCCACCTTGGCAGGCTCTGCTGTCTGTGCAGGTGCTAAGGTCTGCCTCTCACCATGAAATCTAATAGAGGTACTGTAAGTCAGAATATGTTATAGAGCTGTATTGTAATATACATCATATGTTAGAAATATACATCTATCTCAGCACTTGTACTTTTCTGCTTCTCTTCAGAAAGGAAGCGGGCAAAGTTACCTGAACAGGCCACACCCCCTGTTCAGGAAGAGCCTGAGTCTGTTAGCAGTGTCCTCCAAGGGGGTGACATCCTGGCTTTAGCCATTAAGAAGGAAGACTTGAAGAAGGTAAGGATAAAGTCAAGGGATCCCTTCGCCGCAGGAACTGGCCCGGGTTTTGGGTGGTCTAGAATATCAACCGTGTCCACTGTATCTCTACCACCTCCCTACTCAGAGGGAGCGTCTAATTCCATGGAGAAGTTGAGCACAAATTCTTTTCACTTTTGCATCTAAATTTTTTTTTAATATTTATTTTTGAGAGAGAGCGACCAAATGCAAGCAGGGGAGGGTCAGAGAGAGAGGGAGACACAGAATCTGAGGCAGGCTCCAAGCTCTGAGCGAGCTGTCAGTGCAGAGCCCGATGTGGGGCTCGAACCCACAAACCATGAGATCATGCCCTGAGCCGAAATCCAGAGTCGGACACTTAACCCACTGAGACACCCAGGCACCCTCATTTCTGCACCTAAAGAAATTTACTATGTTGTTTGTTTTAACGCTTCTGAGATTGATCTAGAACCCCAGGGAAATGAGATGTTGAGGTGACTTGCTTCCCCTAGGAGGCCAGTGTCCATAATCCCCATTTCACAGAAGGGAAAATGAATTTGAGAAGCATGTTAGGGAGGTGGATAAAGGCACTAAACCCTAACCCCACGCTTTACCTGGAAGAGTCAACCACCTGTCACCTGAACTGTCTGGAGGCATTAGATGTTTTGTAAATTTTTTTCCCTCCAGGAGATTACTAAGTAGTAAGTCTGTTGCAACGGCATTTCCTCGACAGAGCATATGGCCAGAGCTGGAGAAACAGATTTGTCAGCCTTCAGGAATTCCACCAAGAATTAGGACAGAGGAGATGGGTGGCGTTTTCCAACTCCTGATCTCAAGTGGAATTCTCCTCTTTTGTTCTTTAGTGTTTTTGGTTTTTTGTTTGTTTGTTTGTTTTTAGCAACACATTCCTCGCTTTATTGAGATCCAAGATAGACCTGTCGTCACCCAGAAATTTATCATCCGTAAACTCAAACCGAAGGATCACAAGAAGGTCTGCCACTTCGTAGCACATCCTGCGACCCCAGATGCAGCCACAAAGCCCCTGGACTACTCTGGTATGCCCGGCCTTGACCCTGGCCTCGCTGGCCTCT
Organism: Crocuta crocuta; assembly: GCF_008692635.1. Taxonomy (NCBI): domain Eukaryota; kingdom Metazoa; phylum Chordata; class Mammalia; order Carnivora; family Hyaenidae; genus Crocuta; species Crocuta crocuta. The sequence continues at coordinate 2,421,022 of NW_027532169.1, read as the reverse complement.
GCATTCAGCAGAGGAACGGCCTTGAGGGAAAGCAGAGTCGCCCCCGCATTCCCCCCCCCCCGAAACATTTACAGGAGCTGCTCTTTCCCCTGCCCTTCTCCCCAGGTCCGGGTGACAGTTTCCATGGCTGTGACCAGATTCTGCCTCACCACATCTTGGGGACTCTTCAGGACTTTAAGAGAATCGCAGTGGCTCGAGGGAACACCCAGGTTTGTTTAAACAGAGCTGCTCGGGCGCGGGAAGTCCCCAAAGTCACGTCCATCTTCACCACCCAGCACAGTCAGGCAGGACCGGGGCTTGAGAGAGACACTTCAGTCTCTGGTTCCCGGAATCTGAAGTGAAAGCGACTCTCCCCCCGCCTTGAAATAGTGAAGCCACCTTAAGCTAGTTCAGCTGAAGTCAGGAAGTCACTCTAAGGATACAGAGGTGCCCCAAGGGATCCCGAAACAAGTGCGAAGCCTGAGAGGCATCAGGGCTCAGGGCTCACACTCCTTCGCTGCCCTCTACTCCCCTGTGCACCGGTTTCATTTTCTGTTCTCCCAAGGCTGGCCTGCTCTCGTCTCCCATCCATGGGGCGGAGGACAGAGGTTTCCATCAGCTCCCAGGGCCACATGTCTGTCTGTCTGTCTGACTTTCCCATTACATGGTGCTCTGCCGTCTCTCAGTTCCTTTGCTCTCCTGGTACCAGGCGAAACATCTCTGATCAGTCTCGTGCTAAGGGGCCTGGGGTCCTATAAAAATGGCTCTGTCACCCTGCAGGTGAAGGTGTCCGTCCCCCCCCATCAGCATCACTTGCAAGGACAGATACACTAAGAGTTGCCGACCACAGTCTCAGAGCAAAGGTTCCCCTCTGGAAGCGAGGGAACTGACACGGGCTTCCAAGGCCCCCTGATTCTGTCCCTCACTACCTTGGGGTCCAGGAGAGGAGGGACTCTGAGCAGAGTGGGGGGAGGGCAGGAGGTTGGGGTGGAAGATGTCTCCGCTTAGCCCCAGCTCAGCGCCTCCTCGCCACCTTCCACATGCTCTCTGCATACTTTTTACTTACTGACTGACTTATTTGTTTGTTTATATATTTGTTTATTTCGAGGAGGAGGGGTAAAGGGCAGAGGGAGAGGGAGACTCTTTTTTTCCCCAAAAAAAACTCTATTTAAATTCTAGGTAGCTAACATATAGTACATCATTGGTTTCAGGAGTAGAATTTGGTGATTCATCACTTACATGCAACACCTGTTGCTCATCCTAACTGGTGCCCTCCTTAGTACCCATCCCCCATCTAGCCCATCCCCCCACCTCCCTCCATCAGTCCTCAGTTTGTTCTCTGTCTGGCAGTCTCTCATGGTTCTTTTCCCTCTCTTTCTCTTTTTTTTTTCTCTCCCCTCCCATATGTTCATCCGTTTTGTTTCCTGAACTGCACATGTGAGCGAAATCCTGTGGTATTTGTCTTTCTCTGACTGACTCATTTCTCCCAGCATTACACACTCTAGCTCCATCCACATCGCTGCAAATGACAAGAGAGAGTCTAAAGCAGGCTCCACACCCAGCGCGAGCCCAACGTGGGGCTCGATCTCACAACCGAGCGTGAGATTATGACCTGAGCTGAAAGCAGAGTTGGACGCTTGCCCAACTGAGCCACCCAGGTGCCCCCTCGGTGTCCTTTTTAGCTGGCTAAGCTGATACACACCCCGCCCTGTCTGGTGACCCTCATCTCAGCGAAAGAAGAGCCAAAGCAGAAAGCCCCACAAGAGGAGAAGGAGAAGCCACATCCCTGGGCCCCACCCCCTCAGCACAACTTTCTCCGAAACTGGAAGCGCCACCTAGCCTTGCGGAAGAAGCAGCAGGAAGCCCTGAGTGGTGAGCCCAGTGGCCGGGACTCCCAGTGCGCCTGCCTCCCTCATCCTTCTGTCCCTCCCCCTGGCCAGAGCCCGGGTTCAGGCTGGCCACATGGGTGCCGTCCACTCCCGGGGGCTTCCTGCAGTCAGCGGGGCCTGAAATCAGCCCAGCGACGGGGCCTGGCCCGGGGTGGGGGGGAAGGCCGTTCGCCCTGACTCGATGGAGGGCTGCATTCTTGGCTCGCTCCATCTAGAACGCCTGCAGAAGCCTGTGGGCGAACTCCTCATGCACACGGGGGAGACCTACAGGCAGATCCAGGAGGAGCGGGAGCTCATTGACCGAGCACTTCTGACGCAGCACGACGGGAAGGTGAGGACAGAGTCTCCAGAGGCTCTGGGATGAGGCGGTCCGGACACGGGGATGGCTGCCTCTGGCTGCACAAGTCGGGGGCACACACAAAAAATCCGCTTGTTTGAAAGGCATCATCAAGCCCTCAAGACCTTTCCTACATCCCATTATGGGTCCTGTTGTTGGCATTCAGGGCCTGGCGAGCTAAGTTGCTCAGCCTGTGGTGGTCAGTGGTAGTCAGCTTGAGGAGAAAGATATCACAGGTACTGAGTTCCTAGAACAGTCTCAGCGTTGCCTCCTAAAAACCGAGGCTCGCGCTTTCAGATGACCCAGGCCACGCACCGTATTCTGGTTCGTCAGTGCGGGGGCCTGTGTCGGCCCGCACCGTCTGTCTGGGGCTGCAGCGGGGTGCCCTGAGAACAAAACAGGCACTTCCTCCCTGCTCTCAGGGCAGCAGCAAGTCCCCCAGGGGGAACATCTGCGGCCTGCGACACTCTTGTCCCCCCCCCGGGCTCCCCCCACCTCCACCAGCCTCTCCCCAAAGTGTCCAGGTGACCTGACTCATGCATCCTTCCTTGCCAGAACTATGAGGAGACCAGCGGGTTCTGGAGTCGGCTGGAATACCTGGGAGACGAAATGACGGGTCTGGTCATGACAAAGACGAAAGCTCAGCGTGGCCTCCTGGAGCCCATCACGCGCGTCAGGAAGCCCCGCTGCATCCAGGCGGAGACAGGTGGGGGGAGGGGCGGAAGCCATCAGCATGGGGCGGGCCGGGGCGGGGGACAGCGTGGCTGTGCAGTGAGAACGGCCTGAGACGGAGGTCCAGTCCCCCTGCAGTGATGGGGAGGCGAGCTGGAGCGCGGGCTGTAGGGCTGCTCTGTCTACGCGGCCCCCATGGCCGTTGGGGCCATTGAGCACCTGGGACATGGCTTGCGTGAACTCAAGTGCGCTGCAAGTGTCACTGGGCTTCAAAGGTCACTACCCCTATAAAATACAAAACGTTAGCTTTACGTTACTAATCATGGTTATATTGATTACGTATCGAAATGATACTATTTTTGATCTGTTGGGTGATACGAGGTTACTAAAGTTAGTTTCACCCATTTTTACCTTTTTCGGTGTGGCATCTAGAAGCTTTGAGGTTACACCGGTGGTTTGCATGTGTGGTTTGCGTGGTATTTCTGTGTGGCTGAGCTGTTCTAAAGGCCGCTGGGCTGCCTGGGTCCAGACCCCTGCTGTGTTGGGTTTGTGAGCTCCAGTGAGTTACTTAACCTCTCTGGTCCTTCCGTTTCCCCATCTATAAAGTACTGCCGGACACGAGACTGTTAAATGACACAGGACATGTATTTGAGAGGCTTGGGCCTGTTAAGACAGTCAAATGCAGCTGCTATTGTTATTATAATCCTAAGGTTTATGGGTGTGCCAGCTGGTTTTGTGGGCATCTTGAGGAGGGCTGGAGACGCCATAGGTACGGGGCAGGAGGACCAGACCCCAGCAGCCCAGGGAGGCTGGAGTTTCCCCTTTCCCAGCAGTGGTGCCGGGATGGGTGTTCTCAGGGCCCTGATGGTGGGTGGGGAAGATGCCATCACAGCAGTCTGTGCTGAGGGTCCCTGGACCCTGATGCTCTAGGCCTGCCGGCCCAGAAGGATGCTTGGTACCGCTATACCTGGGACCGGAGTCTGTTCCTGATCTACCGACGCAAGGAGCTGCAGCGCCTCATGGCCGAGCTGGATTTCAGCCAGCAGGTCAGCACCCCTCTGTGTCTGGAAGCCCGTTCCCGGTAGGCCTGTCTCCAGCCAGCTAACCTTCCCTTTCTCGGTCTCTCTGAGGATATCGATGGCCTGGAGGTGGTGGGCGAAGGACAGCCTTTCACAACTGTCACCGTGGAGGACTATTCAGTGTTTAACAGGAGCCAGGAAAGTTCCTCTGAAGACACGGTGTTCTCGTGAGTCGGGCTGCGCCCTAGGGGGAGAGGTTGGGGGAAGAGTGGCCTCCCCCGGCACCCCCAGTAGAAAAGGGCAGACTCCCCGCCCTGAAATCTGGCTGAGGCCTCCAGCCCGGCCTCTCAGTGGGCCCCTTTCCAACACCTGCGCCAGCTCTTCTGTGACCATCTGGTCCCTTCCAGCAACCAGCCCCTAATGGGGATTTCCCAGCCATTCCTTTGCTGGGAAACGCCGCGCACGCCGGGAGGCGATGCGCAAAGAGTCTCAGCGTCCAGGAAGCGCCCACCTGCAGGAAGATAGCAGGATAAAGCTGAACCCAAGGGGAGCCATCAGAGGGCAGAGCCGGGCACCTCTTCAGGCCTGGCAGCCGTTTCCGTGGGCTGCGCATGGCAAGACCGCGGTAGCCTCGGGGAAACTAAGTCCTTGGCTTTTCTTACAGAGACTTACTGGCCAATTACCCTGACATGGCCCCCATGCCTGTTCTTGGCCCTTCCCTGCTGTTCTGTGGGAAGCCGGCTTGCTGGATCAGAGGCAGTAACCCAGGGGACAAGGTAAAACTGCCTTCGCCCTCACCTCCCTGATGGAAGGGCTTCCCTCAGGCGCAGTCACAAGGACCCGGGCAAATCACCTCTTTGCATTTTTTATCTGGTCGTGCATTCAGCACGTCTGAAAATGGTAACAGCAACACTAACTTAAGCCAGAGGGAAATCACAAGACTGTAAAAAAAGAGACTGTCACAAGCCACCCAGCTTGTACCTAGCCCCCCAAGCATGTAAATAAGCGAAACCTCTAGAACAGGTATGTCTTTGAGAAGGTTCTAGAGGAGCAGGATTGCTCCTCCTCAGAGACAAAATCTGTTTTTTCTCCCCCCGGCGTGCCGTGGATGGCGGCCTCAGAGACAGCCGCGATCGGGGTACGGTGACCGCACCCTGAGAGCAGCTGGACCCTGGAGGGCCAAACCCAAACACGTCCCTGGGCCAACAAGGATGAATCGGTCGCCCTCGGCCAGAACCTCCCTCAAAGCCATTTCTCACACGTCTCCTTCCCCAGAAGCATGTTGGAATTGCTGTCCGCTTGACCTTCGAAACTCTAGAAAGGGAGAAGACCTCTTCGGAACTGACTGTGGTCAACAATGGCACCGCGGCCATTCGCTACAACTGGAGGAGGCGCTCGCAGCTGGACTCCTTCCAAGACCTGAAGAGGAACAGGATGCAGCGCTTTTACTTTAACAACCGAGAAGGTACCTCGCCGCCCTCCTCTCGAGGCTCCCATCCATCCATGGCCTGCAAGGAACCAGAGTTTAGCTCAGGTTCCTGCGAGTTTTGAGCCCCTCTCCTTCTCCCCTCCCCCCCCTCCTCCTTTCCATTTCTTCTGCAAATCGAGTCCTCTCCTAACTGTTCTCGTCTGCCAGGGAACAGTCGGGAACGCAGAGAGACACACTCACCAGGGAGCAGAAACTGTCTAGGGGTTCAGTTACCTCTATGTTCAGGCCTGAGCCTGGGATGACCCCCCCACCCCCACCCCATCCCTGTTTGCCTGGGACTTGGCCAGTTTTTGCACAGGAAGTCAAAAGTCCTGCTGCCCAGAAAACCCCTCGGTTCTGGTTACCACCCTGCCCGGGACACAAAGGCTTAGGGCTCAGTTCATACAAGCCGGCTTGGGGCTCTGCTAGCTCCTGGGTGGTGAAAACCGCTGCCTCTGCCCCTCTCAGGTGTGATTCTGCCTGGAGAGACGAAAACCTTCACCTTCTCCTTCAAGTCTCTGAACGCTGGCGTGTTCAGGGAATGCTGGGTGTTTGGAACCCACCCCACCCTGTTAGGAGGCGCCCTCCTGCAGGTCAACCTCCATGCAGTCTCCCTGACCCAGGACATTTTTAAGGAAGAGAGGAAGTTACTGAAGGTAACCCAGGATATCGGGGGACCCCGCCCTCCCATGGACACCAGATAAGTTCCCCCAATCTTCTTCCTGGCACTGCCTGCAGGGCTCTTATTTCTCCTAGCCTATGAGGTGAATTTTTCACCAACAGGCAGCTGTTTTTAGCGACAAACACTCCCCAGGTCTTTGTGATGTAAAAGATGTGTGGGGGGGGGGGACAGCTTGGTGTCCCCACCCTGACTGGAGGCAAGCCGACCTGCTTGAAGTACTGTTTGTTCACTGCTGTCTGATGCTGGCCAGCAGGGTTGGATTTAGCCTTCAGAACCAGAGAGAACGACTTCCCCAGTAGGGCTGTCACGGGGAGGGAGAGTGAGGTAGGCACTGGGAGTCTGCGGCCTGGCCCCCAGTCAGTTCCAGAACTGACCGGCTGGTCCTATGCCTCCGGGCATTCTATAGAAAGCTCTGCTTCTGTTTTTTTGTTTTGTTTTTGTTTTTGTCTTTTACCATGGCCCCCAATTATAAGCCAACTACTTTAACCAGGGCTCAGCCCGAGGCGAGCACAAAATTTTTTTTACACTTGTTTATTTTTGAGAGACAGAGAGAGAGCACAAGTGGGGGAGGGGCAGAGGGAGAAGGAGACACAGAATCCGAAGCAGGCTCCAGGCTCTGAGCTGTCAGCACAGAGCCCGACGCTTGAACTCACAAACCGTGGATCATGACTTGAGCTGAAGTCGGACGCTTAACCGACTGAGCCACCCAGGCGCCCCACGAATATTTTTGATAAATGTCATGTCTGCTTGACTTGCCGACTGCGGGACCTAGCTGTCACACGAGATGCCCCTCCACAGTGGGGCCAAGCCACATTCCCAGCAGGGCCCAAACCGGGTGGCCCCTGCCCCTTGCCCCTCTTCCTGATCTGGGGAGAAATGCTGACTGTGTGACCTTCTGGCCCCCACGAGGAAGCAACTTCTCTGGGGCTGGCGTCCCCCCTACATGCTTTTAGCCTATTGATGTTTGGAGGTACTGAGGGGTTTTTGAGTCTGGAAACAGGAGCGTATGTCCGTGTGACAGAGACAGACCGATGGAGAGAGTTCAGCCCCTAGGAAGGCACTGAGCCCTGAGGGCCCTGGCTCCCCTGGAGGGTGCAGTGTGGGTACTGAAAGGCTGAGCTGCCATCTTGTCCCACCTTCCCTTCCCCAGGACAAGCTGGCTGCCCATGAAGCGGTGACCGTCGTGGAGAGCGTGCTGCAGGAGCTCCTGAGCGGGGTCCTGACCCCAGAGCGTGCACAGTCGCCCATGGACGCCTATATCACTGAGGAGGACTTGTTCCACCACAGGAACCCTCAGGTAGAGGCCCAGCGCGGGCCCCTGCGCCCTCACACCTACGCCCAGACCTGTTCCGAGCGTCTTCCCTGAGTAACTCCCTTTCTTCTCATCACCCAGCTCTGTGACGGGAGTACTATTTACATCCTCGCTTTACAATGAGTAAACTGAGGCCCAGGGCGGTAAAGCCATTTGCCCAAGATAACTTAGCAATCCAGCAGATGCTTGGTCAGAACAGGGCTTCACAAACTCCTTCATTCAGGGCCGCCTGGGTGGCTCAGTCGGTTAAGCGTCCGACTTCGGCTCAGATCATTATTTCACAGTCCATTTGAGCCCCACGTCGGGCTCTGTGCTGACAGCTCGGAGCCTGGAGCCTGCTTCGGATTCTGTGTCTCCCTCCGACCAAGCTCTCTCTGTCTCTCAAAAATAAATAAATGTTAAAAAAAAATTTAAAAACTTCTCCATTCAAACCTGATCTTACCTGGGATTGCAAATGCAAGCAAAAGCATTATGTTGGAGATGCTCAGGCCGAAGGGGATGCTCAGGGCCACTCTGGCCACTGAGGGCTCCCGCCGGCTGCCTCCCCGCAGCCCCCCACCGGCACCCTTGAGGGATGGGAAAACGGGAGCAGGCTTGCTGGGACTCCCGGTGCCCCACGCCCTGGCCTCCCTGACACGTGTCTTCCCTTTGCCTTTGCTGCAGCTGCATTACCAGCACCAAGTGGTGCAAAACCTGCACAGGTTGTGGCACCAGTACTTGATGCCGCCCCCCAAGGCCGAGGAGGCCGGGCCCAGCGAGGAGGAGTGCCGCCGCAGCTCCAGGGCCTGGGCCGCCTACTCGGAGAAGGTGTCCGTGAACGTGGAGCCCTCAGCGCGCTCTAAGAGCCCAGTCTCGGAATCCCAGGTGCCCCGCCAGGAGAGCGAGGCCTTCAAGGGCTCCCGAGATGCATCAGGGTCCCAGAAGCCGGGAGCAGGGGCTCAGAATTCTCAGCGGAAGAGCATTATGGAGGAGATCCTGGTGGAGGAGGGCCCAGACCTGGGGAGCACCAAGAGCCCCTGGGAGCTGGAAGGCCTTTCCCCGCCTGAGTGGAGCCTCTGTTTGGAGGATTTCAGAAAGGTGCTCCCCCGACCCTGAAGCGGTTGGTAGGAGGGCGCCCTGGTGGAGGCGGCAGTGCCCTGAGGGAGGGCCCCAGCAGTCCCCTTTGCCCCCCGGTGGGAGAAGAAACAAACCCTTCTAAAGACTCAGAGAAAGCAGTCTCCTGGGTCATCTCGTTTTGTCTCGGGCGCCCAGGCCACCACAGCGTAGGAGGGCTTCCCTCTCTGACCCGGGCACACGTCGGAGAAGCGGTTCGTGGGTACATATTCCTAGGGGAGGTCCACCCTCCACGGCTGCACCCCCACCATGGCTTTCGGTCCCCACTGCACGAGGCCCATCACTAGAGGACTCAGGGACCCTTGGTGTCCTGGGCGGAATGGCCGCTCACGCCACCTACACCCCTGCTAGGCAGTGGTGGAACTCCCCGAGGAGAGCCAGAGGGAGGACGCCCTGATCAGGCTGAACAGAGCAGCCCTAGAGCTGTGCCAGGAGCGGAGGCCCCTGCAGTCTGACTTCCTGCACCAGATGTGGTAGGTACCCCCCCCGCCCCCCCCGCAGAGCCAGGCTTGTCCCCCACGTGGTGGCTGTCTGACGGCCTGCGGTTCTGGGCAGCCTGTCCTCGGTTGCACAGAGGTACTGCAGACGCTCCGCCCTGTGGCGCCAGCCGCGGCCACCCTTTTCCTGAGCGGAGGAGGCAGCTGGCCTCTCTTTCCCGGCCCCTCTCCTCGTTCCTTCTCAACGAGCAGAGGAATGGGCCCAGGGGAAACCAGAGGGCAGCAAGAAGAAGAGCACAGGCCGCAAAAAGCCTCACTTCTTGTTTGGAACTTGCTTGGTTGTGCAGGCGTGCCTTCAGCGAGGGCGCTCGGGAAAACTCGCAGAAGGCCCCCCCTCCCTCCCCGGCTCCCATAGGGCCTCACCCTAGTCTAGTCTCAAGCCAGAGCCCAGACTAACCGAACCCTAGTCCCAGGCCACTCTTTCCCAGCTGCTGCCTGAAGGGAGCCAGGTCCGCATCTGAGCACTGGCACGGGACCTGGTGAGGCTGCTTGGTTAGACAGGGCGTGGCCCCTCGATGCTGGCCCTTGGCAGCGGTGTCCCGGGAGGGGAGGACCCACGCCTCTGCCCTTTCAAGGGCAGACGCGGGGTGACGGCTCTCTCCAGGATGCCCCGCCTTCTAGTCTGCAGCTCTGGCGGGATGTGATTGACGGCCTGGTGAGCCATTCCCTGTGGCTGAGGGCTCTGCTGGGCCTGCCTGAGAAGGAGACCATCTACTTGGAGCTATCGGAAGAGCAAGGTCAGACTGCACCCACGCACTGTGTGGCCTCCCCCCCCCCCCCCCCCCCCCCGCTCAC
>NW_027532169.1:2393655-2411124 GCF_008692635.1 Crocuta crocuta | reverse complement strand
CCCCCCCCCCCCCCCCCCCCCCCGGCAGCTGGCCACCTCAGCGTTTGCACCTTCTGATGGGAACCATTGTCTGGGTTCGTCCACGGAATTGGCCCCGCTGCCCTTCTGTCTGCTGCCAGGATTTGGGCCCCGGAAGCGACCGGAGCGAGCACCTTAGCTCAGTCCCCCGGCTTCACAGGCGGAGCCCGGGAGAGGTCCAGTGACTTGCCCGTGCCATAGATGGGGCAGGGGTGGGGGTCGCCCCTGGCCTGCAGTCCTGCGCCACGAGCCCGCGTGCCCGAGCCAGTCCTGCTCGCGTCTCGGAGCACTAACAGCTCAGGCGCCTTGGCTTTCCCGACCCTGCCTGTGGGAGCCGCGAGGCCAGGGCACGCTGTCTTCCGTTCACCTCCCTTAGAAGGCAAGTCCCCTCCTGTCATCGTGGAAGTGAAAGCAACTGCCGGGAAGTTTGGGAAGGAGGACCGGAAAGGGGCAGCCCAGGAGAAGAAGCAGNAGGAAAGAAGCATGCTGGGACATCGCGGGGGGCTGCAAGAAAGAGGCATGCTGGGATATCGTGGGGGAGCTGCGGGCCAGGCTGGGGAGGCAGCAGAGGGGCTGCGGCATGTGGTTGGTCACTCTCAGCGAGCTGCTCTTGAGAAAGCCCTGGACCTCCCCCCCGGGGCGGGGGGGAGCAGATCTTCTGCCTGGGGGGCTCCTGAAGGCTATGCATGTCTCCGTCCCTCCGAGCAGGACCGTCTGAACACCAAGAAGCACAAGGCAAAGGATGACAAGAAGCCGATGAAATCTTCAAGTCGGGACAGGCTTTCCTCGGAGGACCCTGGCCCTGACGGCACCATGGCCTCTCAGGAACCCATTGATCCCCTGGTCATGGAGAAATATACCAAGAGGCTGCACACGGAGGTGAGGGCACGAGCCCCGCACCCGGCGCTCCCCTCCCTCACACCTGCTCTGTGTGCCGTGCTCCCCTCCCTTGTCCATCCTGTTGATTCCACAAGTGATAAAGGGCTGGCCTGTGCCAGGGCATCCGAGTGTGTGAGGGGCAGGCATCAGGCACCAGTGACACGCCTGGCACATTCAGTGACCAGCAGTGCAGGACAGAGATCACCCAGGGCCAGGGGGCGGGGAAGACCTGGGTGGGAGCAGGTGAGCCTCCTGGGGACATGGAACAGACCTGAAGGGAGGTGAGGGGCGGCTAGGGGGACATCCCGGAAGAGGACCCTAGGCAGAAGGTGCCGTTTAGGCAGGGGAGGGAGTGGCCAGGAGGACAGAGGCCACCAAGAGGGAGCAGCTCTTGGGGTGTGTGGGGTTTTCTAGGCCATTGCGTGGCCTTGGGGTTTTTCTGAGTGAAATGAGAAGTCACAGGGTTTTGAATGGAGGAGCGGTGTGGTCTGACTTAGGCTTTAGAAGGTCACTGTGGCTGTGGTTTGGAAAACAGAGTAGGGGAGCAGAGCAGGAGCCCCTCCCTTTCTGCCACCCCCACTTCCTTTCTGTGTTAGGTGCGTCATGGCAGACGGGGGACACTAATGTAGGGTGAATTTCCAGCAAGGGTGAGGGTTATGAAGCATTCCAGAGACTTCCTAGTGGTATATTCTTTTATTATTTTTTTTAATGTTTGTTTATTTATTTTGAGAGAGAGGGCAACTGCACGAGTTGGGGAGGGAGAGAGAGAAAAGGGGAGAGAGAGAGAATCCCAGGCAGGCTCCTCGCTGTCAACGCACAGCCCGACACGGGGCTGGGTCTCACCAACCGTGAGATCGTGACCCCAGCATAATGGTGTACTCTTGAGCAGTAAGTCCTTAGAGATTCACCCAGGCGTTGTGTCCTGTGCTTTGGTATCTCAGAGCGGAGGTCCGCGAAGCCACATCTGATTGTCACTTTGTGTAATGGCAGTGCTTTGTCCTCCTCTAGCGTGGATGGCTAGGTAGCCGGGATTACATCACATACATTGTGGTAACGCTCCGGATCTCATTTGATCAGAAGTTCCATTTGCCGCTGGTGACATCACTGTGATTTCCGCAGGTTGATAGGATTTAGAGAGAAATCATAGGGCTCTTTGAAATAAAGAATCAACTTGCCCTGAGGCTCATGTGGTCCAGCCCCACTGGAGGGCCTGGTCCTGGAGACATTTTGGTGTGTGGATCTGTGTTCTCACAGGAAGGATCTTATGCCCCCTGTGGCCAGGGTAGAATGGGGCCACCCCACTTTTCCTTGGAACTACCCACTTCACCCACCCCAGGCTCCGGGGCCCTCGTGGGTCCAAGGGGCTAGTGCCGGATGACCTCCGCAGACTGGTCTGAAAAATAAAGCTCTGCAAAAACGATAGTTCTACAGAAACTCCCCTTCTGCAGCTGCTCTGTGCCGGTGTAGACATGCCCCTCGTAGCATGCCAGGCGCTCCCTTGTGTAGGTGCCGTCCACAGAGCCAACCCTGGCCTGTGGTTCTGTCTCATGCTTCCAGGTCTATGGGCTGCTGGACACCCTAGTGACTGACCTCATGGTGTTGGCCGACGAGCTCAGACCCACAAAGAACGTCGAGGACACTTTGCGTCTTTGTATCTGACTCACGTGCGCAAGGTGCCCTCCTGGGAAAACGGATTAACAAACAAGTCAATAAAGAACTTTTAGACCTTTGTGTCTTGAGTGTCGGATCTGGATGAGGTCAGGTCATGATCCGGGTCTCCCAACGTCCCGCTGGCCTCAGCGCCCCCTCCTCCCAGTTCCTGGAGCCACCCAACAGGAGGCAAGGGGAAACACCCCCGGAAGGGGACGTGTGGGATGCTGAGCCGAAGAGCAAGTTGGTAGCAGGACAAGGAATGAATCAGGTGGCAGGATAGCATCACCTGTCATGATCCCCGCCCCTGACCTTCCTTGGCCCAGGCTTTTGGGGTCACACTTCCCGGAGCCAGGTCTTTCCCAAGCGTCGTCACCAAGTATGAGCAATGTGAGACCGGGAGAACTGGACCCCATGGGACCTGGGTCCCTGACATCCTCCCACTCCAGCTGGGCCCAAGGGCCCTGTCCCAGGTCCCCGGGATCACGCTCACTGCACCGTCCTGCCCAGATCCCGTGTCCTCGGCAGCCTGGCTCCGCCCCTCCTCATGTCAGACCGGCTGGCTTCCTTGAGCCACTTTTTGCCTTAAAAACAGCCTCTGGACTTTAACGCCCACCCCCTTGCTCAGAGCAGTGTGAAGTGGACAAGAGGTGGCCCCTGGAAAGAAAAGTGCTGTCTGCTCACACTCACGACCCGAAGGGTTTTCTGTCCAAAATCCTCACTCTGGGCCAGAGCTCCCAGGCGAGCGGGCGCAGGCTCCCAGCGCCCAGAGTTTGGAGAACTTCACCAATGCTGGGCTTGTCGCTTTAAGTGCTGGTAGAGCAGGGGCGCAGCTGGGATGTGGGGGCAGCGGCCACAGCCCCCTGCCCCCTTGGGTTTTGCATTCGGTGCTTCTGATAAGGACCTCGTGGGCCTCAGCATCTTCCAGTTGAGAGCAGGAGGAGTTCTGGAGAGAGCAGCTCACTCAGAGGGGCGGAGAGAGGCTGTGCCCGGAGCCCGCGTGCCCCTCTCGGGCGGTGGCTGAGGGGGCCAGCAGGAGCCCACAGAAAACAAGACGCCACCAAAGGGCCGGCCCCTGGGAATGGTCTTCACGGCTCAGGGGAGATGGGGGAGGGGTGGGACAGGTGCGGGAGCCCCCCACCCCCAACCGCCATGTCTTGTTGAGGCAGGGGAAGGGTTAACTCACGACAGGGTGGGAGTGGGCTACCGGCCCTGGCTCTGGCCCTGGGTGTGCCCGTCCTGGGGACTGGCAGGCCTCCCACCTGGCCCGAGCCACCTGCCCAGCCAGCAGGAAGGGGTTAACAAGCCTGCGCGTCTTCCTGTGTCCTGTTACTGCTGAGGCAGACCTGCCCGGCCAGCTGAGCAACTTTCCTCCGAGTGCTGCCTGCTGCCTGCCTGCCTGCCGGCTGGGCGGCTAGGACACACGGGCGGCCGAGAGGCAGGGCTGCACTGCAGCCCGTCCTGGGGACCCTGCCTCCACCCTTCCGAGGGGTCTGCGCCTCCTGGGAGAGGGTGGGCATCTCCAGGACCCGGGTCCGTGGTGGATGGCTCTGGGGACGCTCCCGAGGCTGCGCTGTCCCCCTGCCGCGTGGGTCGGAAGGTCACTGCAGAGACCGCTCGTGGTCCTGGGGCCGGGTCCAAGGGAGCCTGCACCGGAGGTAAGCTGGCGCCTCCCCGAAGCCGTGGTGCCTCTCACGGAAGGCTCGGGGCTTGGGCTCCCTCTCAGGTCCCACGAAGAGGGGTGAGGAGGGCAGGGCCATAGCGGATCCTGGAGGCTTCCTGCCCGCTGCCCCTCCCTCCTCCCTCCCTGCAGCCCCCAGGAAGCAGGACTCGAGGATCGAGGAACGGCTCCCCACCCTGGGACTAACGTCTCCGGGGGCTCCGGTGGCATCCCCCACAGACTCCCGTTCCCCTCTGCCCACCCCTCCCCCTCAGCCTCAGTTGCACCTCTAGCCTCAGGGCAGCCCCCACCCCATTCCAGGGCCCCAGGACACAGACACCTCGGGGCTGACTTCAGCTTAGAGCTCTAGCTCACTCCTGTCCCTCCGCGGGCAAGAGTTAGGGCACTGCCACTCCCTTCCCACCCCCCCACCCCCCACCCCGTGGTGGCTGCTGACCTGATGCAGTCAGGGCAGGGGCCAGGGCACCTTAGCAGTGGATGGGAGGGGCTGTGGGCTGGTGGGGAGCACACACACTTTGGACAAACTCTTGCACGTGACTCGACCTATCTAGGCTCTTTCCTTCTCCCTGAATCCCCACTCTGGGGATGCCGGCTACTTCCTCAGCCTTGACGGTTCCCTCAGTCCTGAGAAAAGGAGCCCCCTCCCCCCTGTAAAGTTCTCCTGGGCACCCTGCATAAAGGAGAGAGCAGGTATTTGTACTCCGTGCCCTGCCTCCTCTCCTCCCCTCCCCCCCTCTGCTCTGTCCCCGCCCCGCCATCTCTGAATTAGCCTCTCAGGCTCTGCCTTCTCAGTGTCCTTCCCTCCACCTGACAGGGTCTGGCTCAAGGTCACTGCANAGGCCTCCCGGGCCTGCCGCTGCCGCCACTGGCTGCTGGGTTTCTGTTTCACTCCCTTTTATTTCTGGGCATATTGTGTTCGATAAAACCCTTTGCTTGTAACACCGCTGGCAGGGCTCCCAGTGGCTCCCTCCTGTGATCCTTNTCGTCCCTTCTAACTTCAGGGGAGGGAGGTCCATGCGCCTCCCTGGGGTTTCTGATCCCGCTCTTCCCCCAGCTCCAGCAGAGGTGTGCAGAGGAATTTCCTCCATTCCCCCTTCTAGAAGGAAAGTCCAGACAGGGCCACCGGGGTGGGCACTGAGGGCCCCTCCCACTACCCCAGGCTGGGCTGGAGGGCTGGGGCAGCCAGGCTCAGGTAGGGCTGCTGGTGGAGTCAAGATGCCTGACTGGTTTTGCTGGTTTCCGTGGCCAGCACTGGGAGGGGCGAGCACTCAGGGCGGGCTGTGGGGCACAATTATTTCTCGTCTTGACTCTTGCCGCCCTCCAGCCCACCAGCTGGGGAGGTACAGACAGGTCTGAGTCACTAGTGAGTAGCGCAGGAGTGAAACAAGCGTTGGCTGTGACATCCCCACAGAAGGCCTGCCAGGCTGGACGGACGAACGGCAGACAGAAGGTAGGCAGCCTTTCAGCCAGCACCCCATCCGCCCGCTCTCCCACAGGGTCCCCTCCTCCGGGCCCAAGCTCTCCCAGGCACCTGGGCCCTGGAGAAGCCTGCCAAGGCCTGCCCCGGCTGCTTTGAACTGAGCCCGGGGTTGGCAGGGCTGGGTGGAGGGAAAGCCCAGATTGGGGGAGGGTAGGGCAGCTTCTGACTCCTGCCGAGTCCCAGGGTAGAGCTGAGAGGTGCTGGGAGGCGCCATCTCTGTATGTGGGGCTGGGAGTCCCCAGGTGGTGTGGGTCCCCAGGTGATGTGGAGGCTCTATGGGTCCAGCCTGTGTGTGTGTATGTGTGTGCGTGTGTGTGTGTGTGTGTGTGTGTGTACCCACACCAGAGCAACAGAGGGGTTCTGGGTTTGGTTTCTGGTAGGATCCTGGCAGAACACTGTTCTGAAAGAACACTGTTCTGTCTTGAGCCTGCTTTCCCTAGATGGCCTGGTCCTGACGCTGTGGGGAGGGCAGGGGGCTGGATTCCCTCTCGGCTGGGGTATCAGTGCACCCAGGGCCTCCGGTGTGGGGAGCCCAGAGCAGCCTTGCCTTCAGGGAGCTTACCTTCCGGCTGAGGTGGCCGGAACGGAAACAATAAAGCAATCAGATGAATTAACTGCAAAACCAGTAGCCCTGACAGTGAGTATTGGATTGTCTTCTGGAGACCTAGGTGTTAGTCCCAGCAATGCCACCTACACACTGTGACACGGCGGGCAGGCCGCGTCCCCTCCCTGGCCTCAGTGCTCTTGTGTGTATGACAGGGGTGGTGGCGGCTAGGTCTCTTTGTGAGAGACAAGCCCCCTCTTCCGGCCCCATCTCCCTCTCTGGCCTTCTGGCCCAGCTCAAGTGTTCCCTCTGCTCTGTTCTTCCCCGCCCTTTGGCTTTGCTCCTCCTCCCCCTCCCCCTTCAATCTCAGGCCGTCACCTCCACTGGGAAGTCTCCCCTGATTTTCCTAGCTTGGGCATTCTTGTGCATGTCCATGCTAGGCTGGATCGTCTGTGCGCCGCATCTGGACGTGTGTGGACCAGGACTTGTGCTCTGTGTCTGGCACAGTATCAGGTTCAGAGAAGGCCCCAGGCACTAGGTGCCGGATGAATTAAGCTGCACAAACTAATGATGTGAGAAGTGAGGAGTGGGGACCAAGGAGCTGGAAGGGACAGGTCCTAAGCTAGATCCTGTCCTAAAAGGAACTGTAGACAAACAGGAGGGAGGTGAGCAGGGATTCCTGAGGGCCACTCTCCTGTCTCCCGCTAAGAGCGAGGACTGGGGAGTGCATCTGCCTGGGTTACTCCCAGCTCGTACCAGCTCTGTGAACTGGTCATTTGATCCTTCCCTGAACCTCACTTCCCATCTGTGAATGGAGATAATAATAATCGTATCTCGTCTTTGTGGTGCGACTAAAAGAGCAATGGGCATGCATAGCTGCGAGAATAATAGTAAGATAAGAAACATAAGAATGAGCTCTGCCAGCGGCTGTTCCTGACAGCGGGGACCCCCGGCCAGGCCTTCATTCCGTGGCTGAGTGGCTGCCGAAGGGGGCCATCACCCCCACGTTCCTGAGTTCCAGTCCCTCTCTTCCTCAGACCCATGTGGAACCCAAGGACGCAGCCGCCCTGCTGAGAGCTCGGCGGCCCATTCCTGTAGACCGTGACCTCGAAACGGTGGCCCTCGGCCCTCCACCTCTGGCTGGGGCGGGGGCCGCCCATCTGCAAGCCCCCGGCCATGACGACCTCAGCGCTGCGGCGCCAGGTGAAGAACATCGTGCACAACTACTCGGAGGCGGAGATCAAGGTGCGCGAAGCCACCAGCAATGACCCGTGGGGCCCGCCCAGCTCGCTCATGTCGGAGATCGCCGACCTGACCTTCAACACGGTGGCCTTCGCCGAGGTCATGGGCATGCTGTGGCGGCGGCTCAATGACAGTGGCAAGAACTGGCGGCACGTGTACAAGGCGCTGACGCTGCTGGACTACCTGCTCAAGACGGGCTCCGAGCGGGTGGCCCACCAGTGCCGTGAGAACCTCTACACCGTCCAGACGCTCAAGGACTTCCAGTACATCGACCGCGACGGCAAGGACCAGGGCGTCAATGTGCGCGAGAAGGTCAAGCAGGTGATGGCCTTGCTCAGGGACGAGGAGCGCCTCCGGCAGGAGCGGACCCATGCCCTCAAGACCAAGGAGCGCATGGCACTGGAGGGCATGGGCATCGGCAGTGGGCAGCTGGGCCTGGGCCGCCGCCACGGTTCCCCATCCTCCTACAACTGTGAGTGGGCCCCGGGGCTGTGGCTGGGGGCCAGGAGGCAGCCTGAGGTCAGAGGGATGCTGCAAGCATTCAGGGAGATGACCACTGTAGCACGGAAGGCGGGACGCCCCAGGAGGTGCCCCACGAGTTAGCGCAGATGACAGCGGGACTGTGCCTGGTGGGCTGGGGTGGTGGCAGATGCTCAGGCTTCTGGAGCCCCGCAGCGTGCCTTATTCTGCCCCTTTCGAGCGGAGGGATCTAGACGGCCGCCCCTCTGAATCTCCGCTTCCTCATCTGTGAAGCAGGGAACATCTTTCAGGTGTTGGATGTGAGAATCGAGGAGATCAGGCTCAGGAATACCCCTGGCCCTGTGCCCAGACACAGGGCACAAGGCGCTCCATCAGTGGCATTCCTCATGACCCCCTGCTTGAGGGCACTGTCCTTGAAAACAGGGTGCTGCAGAGCGGTTTTTTTTTTTTTTGAGAGAGAGAAAGAGACAGAGAAATGTGAGTGGGGGAGGGGCAGAGAAAGAGAATTCCAAGCAGGCGCTGTGCTGTCAGCGCAAAGCCCAACACGGGGCTCAATTCCACGAACCGGGAGATCATGACCTGAGCCGAAATCAAGAGTCAGACACTCAACTGACTGAGCGCCCCCACAACCGCACCCCTGCAGAGTAGTTCTGGACTCTCCTCCCTGCCCTGATGTGGGCTTCCTGGATCTGAGGGGGACTCGGATGGTCCTCCTTTCATAAAGCCCTTGACAGTGTGCCGAGGGCTTTGAGAGCCTCAGCCTTGATTGACTGGCACTCTCCCCCTCCCACCTCACGTGACTCCAGGCAGGATGGGGCCCCCCTGGAAGAGTGCAGTAGCCGGAGTCAGGGGACCTGGCTTCAGGTCTTACCTCAGGACCCTGGCCAGGCAACCCTCGGCTATTTGACACATCTGTAAAGGAAGGACTGGAGGCTCTACTGGGGGTGGCATGGAAAGCCTCACACAGAGTGCCAAGCACACTGCCAGGCCCCCTGGAGCCCTGGCTGCCAGTCAGTTCCTTCATCAGTTTCCCCCTCTGAGCCTTAGAGCTTCCTGGTTGGGGGGGGAGGGGCTGGGAAGGGGCACGGCACGTCGGTTACAGAGGCCACGATGGCCGACGGTCCATGGTCGTTGCAGCCTCGTCCTCCTCCCCACGCTACACGTCGGACTTGGAGCAGGCCCGGCCCCAGACGTCAGGAGAAGAGCAGCTGCAGCTGCAGCTGGCCCTGGCCATGAGCCGTGAGGAGGCTGAGAAGGTGAGGATCCCCGGGGGGCCTGGCGAGGAGACTACTGCCCCACACCCTTACCTCCTAGGCTCCTCTGCTCTGGGACAGCACAGGGCCTGTCCGTGTCCCTGGGACTGTCCTGGCAGGGACTGCCTCCCCGCCTGCAGTCCCCTCTGGCTGGGGCTGGAAAGGGCAGTGAATACTGAGTGGGTTGAGGGTGCACATGTGTCTTACGGGCCCGCGGCGGCCCCATGGAAGGCAAGCGGTGAGCGTGGGGACAGATGCATTCCTGGGAGACCCAGAGATATTGCTGCTCCCACCACCGCTGCCATCAGCTGTCCTTTTGGGGGGCAGGGATAGCCCCCCGTAATCATCCTTTCTGCCATCACCTCTGTGGATCCAGGTAGACTGGGGCAGGAAGTCTCACACAGCAGGGCCTGGGGATGCTCAGGGGACCCAGAAGCCAAGGATCCATCTCCTTGATTTTGGAAACTGCGTTGCAGATCCAGGCAGGGAGAAGGCCACACAAACCTTGATGCCTTGGGGTCAGGATGTCCACATCCACTCAGGGTGGGCCCTTCTCTCTCCACCTCCCTTCCCCCTGCCCAGGAGTGGGAGCGCTGGGCCCAGTTCACCATTTTCTTCCTCCTCTGCAGCCCGTCCCCCCAGCCTCCCACAGGGATGAGGATCTGCAGCTGCAGCTGGCTCTGCGCCTGAGCCAGCAGGAGCACGAGAAGGTAGCAGGCCAGGCCTCCTGTGCTGGTGCTGGTACAGGTGCTGGTGCAGGTGCAGGTGCAGGTGCTGGTGCTGGTGCAGGTACAGATGCTGGTGAAGGTACAGGTGCTGGTGCTGGTGCAGTACAGGTGCAGGCGCAGGTGCTGGTGCAGGTACAGATGCTGGTGAAGGTACAGGTGCTGGTGCTGGTGCAGTACAGGTGCAGGCGCAGGTGCTGGTGCTGGTGCAGGTGCTGGTGAAGGTACAGGTGCAGGTGCTGGTGCAGGTGCTACACAGGCACTAACCAGGCTCCTCCCACTGCACCCAGCGGTCCTACTCTGCCTAACCTCTCTCGCTGCACTCTTCTTCACTCCAGCTCCAGGCCTCTCAAGTCCACCTGGGCTGCTCATGCTGGCCTCACCCCTCTGTGCCTTCCGCAGGAGGTGAGGTCTTGGCGGGGAGATGACTCCCCTGTGGCCAATGGTGCTGGGGCTGCAGTCCGCCGTTGGCAAGACAAAGAGCCGGAGAGAGAAGAGAGAAAGGAGGAGGAGAAGCTGAAAACCAGCCAGGTAGGGAGGGGCTGGGCTGCAGGGGCTGAGTGAGCCTGAAAGAGGAACTGAGTTGATATTTGCACTGCACTTCATATATAGTAAGCACTGTTTAAGCGTTTATTCAATGAAAACAGGGATAGAGGGGGTGCAGCAGCCCCCAGGCCGACCACATGGGCTGATGACTGAGCTGACAGCCCAGTGCGATACAAAGAATCTCAATCCCCTCCCCGCCGCCGCTGGATTTGGGTTCTAGATTTGCTGTCATTTACTTTGACTTGGGGCACATCACTGCGATGGCCTCAATTTCCTCCTTTGGGTGGGCAGCTCTACCCCTGGTATTCTAGGATTACGTGATACTGCGGATCCAGATCGGGGGGTGGGGGGAGGTGGGCTCAGGCACATGTACTGACAATATCTTGGGCTCATATACATACTTTCCAAGAATAGGGGAGTGGGTAGCTTCTGGGAACAAGGCCACCCTCCAAAGCTGTGCATGGAGCGAGGATGTCTCTATCCCCTTTCTGCCCATGTTCGCTGTGGCTTAGTTTCTGACTTATGAAGGCAGACTGGTCAGAAAAGCTGTCTTTTACCACGGATGGGCTGGGGAGCAGGACGACTGAAGAAGGGTCAGGCAGGCCTGGGATTATCCCAGCTCTGCCTCTCCCCAGCTGTGTGACCTCAGGCAAATCATTTCCTCTCTCTGAGGCTCAGCTGGTGCATCTATAAAATGGACACACCACTACCTGCACTACCTACTGCACAAGGCTGCTGTACAGGCACAAAGTGGATGAGGAAAGGTTTTATAGACTGCAAAGCAATGTACAGAGACGAGGGATCATTAGTAGATGTTTGTGAGTGAATAAAGGAGAGAATGAGCTGGACCGAGGAAGCCAGGCTAGGGACCACCCTTCTTTTGGTTTCACCCACTTCTGAGCAAATGGCTGCCTCTCCCCCTCCGCAGTCCTCCATCCTGGACTTGGCAGACATCTTCACACCCGCCCCGGCCCCGGCCTCCACACACTGCTCTGCCGATCCGTGGGACATCCCAGGTGGGCACGCAGGGCTGCGGGAGGTTTCCAGGCTGGCCTTGGAAAGCCTCTTCCTTCCCAGCCACTTGCTGGTACCCACCCCCCCCCCCCAAGAGCTGAGGGCCAATGGGCAAGACACTACCCCCTCTGAGCCTCAGCTTCCTCTGGGATGTGGGGTTGTAGTGAGGGATGGGAAAGCACATCTGAAGAGCCCAGCTCATGGAAAACTCCGAGATGTTCTCTCATTCCCCCCCGCCGGTCACCTTGGCTTTCCTGCCCCAGCCCATCCCTGCCCTGACTGGGAAGGTGGCCTGAGCTGCCCACGCCTGGGACTCCACGCTCCTGGAAGAACTTGCCGAATATGGGCTCTGGCTTGCTGGGTGGTTCCGAGTCAGCATCCCATCTGTGAAATGGGACCCTTGGCCTCCCAACTTTGGGTAGCTGCGAAGGGCCCTGGGCCGAGTATAAAGGCGGGCTTGGGGTCATGTCTGTACTATTCCCCTTTTAGGTCTCAGGCCGAACACAGAGCCCAGTGGCTCCTCCTGGGGCCCTTCTGCGGATCCCTGGTCTCCTGTCCCCTCCGGAAGTGCCCTGTCCAGAAGCCAGCCCTGGGACTTGCCCCCGATGCTCTCCTCCTCTGAGCCCTGGGGCCGGACCCCAGTGCTGCCTGCCAGACCCCTGTCCGCAGACCTCTGGGCACAGAACTCCTCCCCTCATCACCCACTCCCCAACACTGGGGCTGACCCTTGGGGAGCCTCGGTGGAGATCTCCAGTGCACCTGGTACATAGAGGGCCAGAAGGTGTGGGTGGGGGGCTGAGAGGACTTCTGGGTCCCCTCCCTCCAGTGCCAACACATCCTGTATTAAGATTAGGCTCCTTGCCTATAAGGGGTCAGACCAGTGCCTGACCTTTTTGCCAGCCTATTTCATCTTCCTCTTCCTCCTTGCTTCGCTCTAGGTGGTACCTCACCTTTTGACCCATTTGCCAAACCCTCAGTATCCACAGAGACCAAGGAGGGGCCAGAGAGTACCCAGGCCCTGCCCTCCAGGAAGCCAGGCAGCCCTGTGGGTAAGCAGGAGGCAGGGGGTGATACAGCTCTGGGGAATGAGGGACCTGCCCAGAGGTGGCCTCTGTCCCGCCTTCTTCCCACATTATGACCACTCCCCGTCCCTAACCAATGAGTTCAATCATTTCTGTTCCAGAGCTGGACCTGTTTGGAGACCCCATCCCCAGTTCTAAGCAAAATGGCACCAAGGAGCCAGACGCCTTTGACCTGGGTGTACTGGAGGAAACGCTAACCCAGCCCAGTAAAGAGGCCCGCGCCTGCCCGACTCCTGAGTCTTTCCTGGGCCCTTCGGCTTCCTCCTTGGTCAACCTTGACTCACTAGTCAAGGCGCCCCAGGCTGCAAAGACGAGAAACCCTTTTCTGACAGGTAGGGCACCCCTTGTCCCTGCCGGGTGGCAACACTGGGGACCCCTGCTCTCACCATCACTCCTTTCAGAGCCCAGGCCCTGCCCTAAAAGTTTTACTCTTCTTCCCTGTTTCTGAGACTCC
Source organism: Crocuta crocuta (assembly GCF_008692635.1). Classification (NCBI taxonomy): domain Eukaryota; kingdom Metazoa; phylum Chordata; class Mammalia; order Carnivora; family Hyaenidae; genus Crocuta; species Crocuta crocuta. Next base: position 2,398,076 of record NW_027532169.1, on the reverse strand, counting down.
AGATCGTGCCTCCTCTCCCCCCTCCCCCGGCCACCCCACTGAAGGCTGTGTCCCCTGGCGCACTCCAAGCTCCCCATCCACTCTCGTTCCTCCGCAGGTCTCAGCGCTCCATCCCCCACCAACCCGTTCGGTGGGGGCGAGCAGGCCAGGCCGACCCTGAACCAGATGCGNAAGGATGACTCCGCCCCCAGCCCCGCCCGGACGCTCCAACCGGCCCCCGCCGACCCTCCGCAGCTCCGGGAGCTTGACGCCGAGGACTTCCCGGGGCCTGGACCACGCCCGCGTCCTCAGCCCCCACCGCGTGGACTGTTTCGAGGCGTGGTGTCTGGCTCAGGACCACAGCGCAAATGAGCGCCAGTCACGGCCGTGGGAACAAGTGCTCTGCCACGTGGGGCACAAAAATGTCCCCACTTCCCGGACAACCTCCTCCGCCCGGCACCGTCGCTTCCAGATGCTCCCCGGGCTTTCGCTCATTATCTCATTTCATTCATTTACCCCAGATCAGCGCTGGGGATGATCTAATGGCAGGGAACAGTAGGCAGTTGTTCCCATGGCATTGCGCACTCTGTGCTAAGCACTTTAGACAGATTATTTAATTTAATCCTTGCAACAACTGTCTGAGGTAGATAATACTATTCCCATTCAAGACTGGCTACGTAATTTGTGGGGGCCAGTGCAAAATGAAAATGCAGGGCCCTTGTTCCAAATTAAGAATTTCAAAACGGGGGCAGCAGGGCAGTAAACCAACTTACAACGTTTGGTCCTGCTCTCACCTGAGAGGCGAGGAAACAGGATCAGAGAGGTTAAGTGGCATGCTCAAAGTCACAAAGCTAGCACACACTGGGGCTGGGATTCAGACTGTCTGGCTCCACAGCCCTGAGCGCCCCCGCCCCCGGGCTGGGCCCTGGGTTTCATTTGCAAATATTGACTGCCCCGGAACAAAGTGGTGGGCTCTCCTGGGAGGGATCCAAGGATTGCTAAGCCCACAGCCTCCAGGAGCTCAGAACTCAGTGGGGAGACAAGCCCGGAGCCCTCATGTCTCTTTGTTTTACTGAGTCAGTCACCCTAAATCTAGCTCTACCCCCTCCCCCTCTTCACCAGGGCAAGAAATTCCATCTCAGCCATGCTGAGAGCGCCTGACCCCTGCTGGGGGCTTATACCAAGGGGAAGGGCAGGACCTGGTGCCTCATCCTGGGGCCACCTTGGTCACCCCCACTCCTTTTCCACTCAATGTTCTCCCACCACTAGACCGCTGGACACTGATTTGTCCTCAGTGCTCAGGGTTTGGTCCTGCAAGTAGCCTGCTACTGGCCCCCACCCCCTTTTGGGTCACGGAGGGAAAATGGCCTTCCATAGGCCAGAAGAAAAGTGGGGGTCAGGGGGACAGGATGCTGCTCCTTTTAAGTGGAAGGGGGGGATGCAGGGAAAGGAGCTGCTGTGTTTTGATTTTGGTTTTGGTGTTTTTTTAGAGGGAGGGAGGGAGTTCTACTGTGACTGTTACAGGCGTGATGGACAAGAGCACCTACTAGGAGTCAGACCGATAGAGTTCAAAACTGTGCTCCAAGATTTGCACTTAATAACAATAAGAATAATAATCACTTAGTAATAAGTGGTTATGCTCCCTGACCTTGAGTAAATTACTTAACCCCTCTATGACTCTGTGCCTCCACTTCCTTACTTGTCAGATGGGAACAAGAATTCCTTCCTTATGAGGTTTGCTCTTCGGCTCCTCCCAGAGTCCCAGTCCATGTGGCCCAGGGCCTGCCCTCTTCAGAAACTAACCCTGAGCAACGAGCCCATCATACCCATCATTCCTGGTCTTGCCAGGAGGTGCCGAGTCCAGCCCCCGTCTGTCTGCTGGCATGTGCGCCTCCACCTGGGAGGTCTCCATCGTTCTTGGCCCCTGCCCACCTGTCACCCCTTCCCTACCTGGACCCTCCTCTCCTTCTAAACTGACTCTCCCTTGTGGCCTTTACTTTCCCGAGGACTCCCAAGGGGTCCTGCTTGACCCCCACGAAGAAGAGATTGGTAGCCTTGTTCCCTGTGGCTACTTCTGGACCATTTTCCTCCAGTGAGAGACTTCCTTCTTAGCGGCTCAAACCACTGGGTTGCCCTACCACCTCTCTGCCTGGGGCTGTGCCCTGCCTCATTCGCATCGTGCTTCCGTCTTGGCTCACAGTCCTCTCGTCCAGATCTTGCTTAACCCCATGTGACTCTATTATTCAGGAAGATGACCTTGACCTCCCACCCATGGTCACATTTTTGGGCTTGTCATCACCCCAAATTCCTCCCCATTCAAGGCAGGCTTCCTGTTCTCTGATCTTAATCTCATTCCTGGGCACCTACCATACCCTCCGGCTTGCCACCCTCTCTGCCATGACCCCAACCTTGATGTCATCAATTGCCTTCTCTCATCCAAATCCTTCCCCTTGATATTTGTCATAATCAGCCTCATCCATCGTGAAAGATGGAAAGATGGAAAGCCATCTTTCCCCTCATATCAAACACCCATGCCTCTTCCTTATGTCTCCTTTCTTGTTTTAAATGTTTATCTGTATTTTGAGAGAGAGAGAGAGAGAGAGCACAAGTGGAGAAGGGACACAGAGAGAGAGGGGGACAGAGGATCCAAAATGAGCGCCGTGCTGACAGCAGCAAGCCGATGTGAGGCTTGAACCCAGGAACCCTGAGATCATGACCTGAGCCAAAGTCAGAAGCTCAACTGACTGAGCCACCCAAGTGTTCCCTTATGTCCCCTTTCTTTCCGGTCCTCTTAAACCACTCCAGTTGGCTTCTGCTGTCAGCCCCACCTCCCTGGAACACTGCCAAGTCCACCCAGTGGCCGCCATGATGCTGAAGCCAGTAGACCTTTTTCAGTCGCATCCTGGTTGGGTTTTCCAGAATCCAACCATGAGGATCCTCCCTCCTTGCAACTCTCTGTTCCTTTGCCTTTGGGACACCACCCTCTCCTGGTGTTCTATTGACCTTCTACTGCTGCTCTTTCACAGGGGCCTCCTGAGTTCCCTGAGCCCAGGCCCAAGCCTGCTTCTCTCCTGCTGCTCCCCGGATGGCCCCTTCCATGCCCACACTGTCTCCACAATGAGCACCCCGATCCCTCCCACCGACCTCTCCTCGGCATTCCAGTGCCGTGTTATCTCCAAGCCACCTCAAACCAACATGTCCAAAAATGACCTCACAACCCCCCACCTGAGGTTCTTGGTGCCCCCTCCTCAGCAAATGGCCTCACCACCCAGCATAATCCCTCCTCTGCAAACCACTCTTGATACCTCCCTCTCCTCACTGCCAATTTTGAGTATGTTTCCTCCTCTACAGGCCCCCAGACCCTCCTCACTACCTCCACCTCCACCTGGTGCAGACCTCACCATCTTCCCTGGGTCCCCCTGTGGCCTCCTAACCAATCCTGCTTCCGCTCCTGCCCCTTTCCAACCCACCCTCCCCTAGGAAGCCAGAGGGACCTTTCCAAAGTGCAAGATCACTCCCCTGACCAAAGGCTTTCAACATCTTTCTTCTTTCATCAACAACCAAAAGTCCTACTCAAAGTTCTGGAGTCCCTCCAAGACCTGGATGTTTTCCCTCCTCCAGCCTCACAACGTGTCGTCTACTATGTCTCTTCCCTTTGCTCTCTGCCCTGCAGCCATGCTGGCCTTCTGTAGTTCCTCAGCCCTGACTCACCACTATGCCACAGGGCCTTTGCACATGTTCCTCCTGCTTCCCCAGCACTCCCTCCCACACCCTCCCCCCACTCCATCCTCTTGTTCCTCTTGTTCTTCCACACAAATGTGATTTCCTCAGGGAGGCCTCTCCCACCTTGCCACTCCCACCAGACCGGGCTCCTTGTTATACTTAGTCATGGCCCTTCTTACAGTGGGTGGTTGTACATTCGTGTGCATGGCTGTCAGATTAGCTTCCGTATCCTTCAACAGACTGAGCAACACAAGGGCAGGAGCCTGGTCTCTCTCCACCCATCACTGTACCTAAGCAGAGCGCCCGGCAGGCAGTAGGCACTCAACAAATATTGGTGAAATGTAGCAAATGAGGCAAATGTGTAAAGCACATGATACTACACAAAGTTGCCTCGTCGTTGTTATTCAGGGGAGACTTCTTGGAGTGGGGGGGATTTGAGCAGGCACTTGAGATGGAGAGGCAGAGCCAAAGCTCGCTGGCCAGGTGGTCCTGGCCAAGCCATGCCTCATTTCTCATTTGTAAAATGAGCAAGGCTTGGCAAAATGACCCGAGGCTCTGGCATCCTCATAACGGTCCATGTTCTCCTCCTGAGGATGATTCTAGCTGAGTCTGCCCAATTTTGTGCACAGACTCTGGTCCTCCCAAGCCCGGGCTGTCCGGTCTGCGATCCCAAGTTCGGCCACCGGGCGGCGCGCGGAGACCAGCCACCCGGCCGGGAG
>NW_027532169.1:2380931-2393640 GCF_008692635.1 Crocuta crocuta | reverse complement strand
CCGCCTGCGGTCCGGGTGGGTGCCCGGGTCCGCCCCTCGCAGCGCGCCGCCCTTCCTCCCGGTCCGCAGCTTCCCGGCCTTGGCCGCGAGCAGCCACGCTGGGCGCACGCACCTGGCTGGGCCGCAGCCTCCTGCTGCCCTCCGCCCGGGTGGGCCTCGCCGCGAGCNTGGGGAGCCCCAGCGCCTGCCCCGCCGCCCCTACCGCCTCCTCCTCCCGAACTCTCCGCCCCACGAAGTCCGCGTTCACGACCTGGTCCTTCCCTCTACTCTTTTCAAGTCCCTTCTGGCAGCAGGGCTAGCTCCCTTGGGTCTGTCTCTTCAGACACCACCTCCAGGAAGCCTTCCTTGAGCCCCAATGCTGGGCCTTATCCAGCAGCACGGTGGGCTGATCTGTCACAGTCCTCATGGCTTCAGGGGCTGGTCATTTAGGTCTGCCCCTGGGGCACCAGGCTCCCAGGCTGAGCCTTATGAGATCTGAGCCAGTTACTGGCCCCCTAGGGGTCCTGGGGGTCTGGCCTTGTGGAAGTGTCCAGGGCATGGATGTTGAGTGAGAGGGTCCCCTGGGGCAATTTCCCTCCAGTGGTCCCTCACCGGGTCCCAGATCCAGTTACTGCCCTGTCCAGCCACCAGGAGCGTGCAGCTTCCTGCCCAGACCACCAAGCCACGCCCGCGGGGGAGACCCCTCCCGCACAGCCTCCCCGGGGAGGGGCCCTGTTGGGGGGAAAGAATGGAGGCTGAAGTCACCATTCTGCCCATTGTGACTCACCCTGACCTCACAGTCATCAGCCTTCCCACCGCCAGGTCCGAGAGGTTGGGGGGGACTAACCTGGCAGGGAGCCCCCAATGAACCACCTTCCTTCACCCCCCCAAAAACACAAGGGGGAGCACAAAGGCCACAGTCTCCCCCGTGGTTCAGAAAGGTGGGTTGGGCTGGGAGCAGGGGGTCGGGGGTGGGGGGAAGGTGCCAGAGGGCTGGGTGGAGTGGGGCGGGCCTCTGGGGAAGACCTAGGAGGAGGTGACCCTCCTCACTCGACCCACCTGCCCGTGCCAGGGGCAGCTCCTCCCGGGACAAGGACCGAAGTGTGGCGGTCAGCAATTCAGTGGCCATGCCTGTTGGAGGGAAGGGAAACCGGACCAGCTGCTCCCCATCCACACCCCAGAAGGTCCCCAACCGCCTGATCAATGAGAAGTCACCGTACCTCCNCGCCCCTCCCCGCGGGGGGGGGGGGCAGCTGGGCCCCCAGCCCCTCCTGCAGCCCCTCCGCCCCCACCTGGGGGCCAGTGAGTGATGCCCAGCCCTGCCCGGCCTAGGTACCCCTGGGGACAGGAAGCTTTCGACAAGGCCAGGAAAGAAAACAAGCCCATTTTCCTTTCAGGTAACACAGCCACCTTCCCTGGGATGGGAGGAAGGGGGCGGTAGTGGATTGGGGCAGGGAAAGAAGGGTCCTCTGGGCCTGGGGCCTCCAGGGAAGCCTCCAGCCAGTCACTGGTCCCCCCTCCCCCCCCGGCCCCCCCCTCAGTGGGGTACTCCACCTGCCACTGGTGCCACATGATGGAGGAGGAGTCCTTCCAGAATGAGGAGATTGGCCGCCTGCTCAATGAGGACTTTGTCAGCGTGAAAGTGGACCGGGAGGAACGGCCTGATGTGGACAAGACGTATATGACCTTTGTACAAGTGAGTGGCCGGGCGGCGGGGTGGGGGGAGGTGGTCCCTGCGCAGGGGGCCGGCCGCCCCCTCACCCCCGCCCTCTCTCTGCTAGGCCACCAGCAGCGGTGGGGGCTGGCCCATGAACGTGTGGCTGACTCCCAACCTCCAGCCCTTTGTGGGGGGCACCTACTTTCCCCCTGAGGATGGCCTGACCCGAGTTGGCTTCCGCACAGTGTTGCTGAGGATACGGGAGCAGGTGGGTATAGGCTCNGGTCAAGGGCAAGGAAACAAGGCCCCCCCGGCCCCACCGCACGCTGACCTCCAGGTCTGCCCCGGCCCTCCCACAGTGGAAACAGAACAAGAACACCTTGCTAGAAAACAGCCAGCGAGTCACCACAGCCCTGCTGGCCCGCTCGGAGATCAGCACGGGTGACCGCCAGCTGCCACCCTCTGCTGCCACCATGAACAGCCGCTGCTTCCAGCAGCTGGACGAGGGCTACGATGAGGAGTACGGGGGCTTCGCTGAGTCCCCCAAGTTCCCCACGCCGGGTCAGTGTCCCCGCTGAGCCCACCCCTCCCCATCCCAGCTTTCTGGTGCCTGGCCTGGTCACCAGCTTCTGACCTCTGGCTTGGCCATTAACCTCCCGCTGTCCCGAGTGGCCAGCGACCTCCTTACCCCAGCCTGTCACTAGCTACCCAATGAAGACCTCGCTTGTGGTCTTAGCAGCAGCCGCGACACTGACCTGGATGACGGGTTCCGCTCGTGTGGGCTGACCGTTGACCCCTCGCCTGTTGAGTGGACTCCTCACCCCAGCCTGGCCAGCGCTCTGATCGCCCAGACCCCTGCCCTGGGTGTCCCCCGTCCCCTCACCCAAGTGCACTTGGTATCCACAGTGATCCTGAGTTTCCTGTTCTCCTACTGGCTCAGCCATCGACTCACCCAGGATGGCTCTCGGGCCCAGCAGATGGCCTTGCACACCCTCAAAATGATGGCTAACGGGGGCATCCGAGACCACGTGGGACAGGTGAGGGGTTCAGGCATCGCCGGGAGGGGGCAGCGAGGGTGGGATGGGGCTGAGCTTGGCCTCCAGCCCCACGTCCCGCCTGCACAGGGCTTCCACCGCTACTCCACGGACCGCCAGTGGCACATCCCCCACTTCGAGAAGATGCTGTACGACCAGGCGCAGCTGGCGGTGGCCTATTCGCAGGCCTTTCAGGTGACCCCTGAACCCCTAGCTTGTCCACCTCCCTCCGGCTGCCCCTCTGAGGGCTTTCCAGGGGACTTGAGGCTCCCCCTCAACTTCATTCTTAATTCCCACATACCCAGGCTCCCTCCCCACCCTCCTGGGACAATGTTGAATGTCCCCTCTGTCCCCAGGTGGCGGTGGCCGGGCACTCTGTTTACAGTCTCCTTCCTCCCCACTCAGATCTCTGGTGACGAGTTCTACTCCGATGTAGCCCGAGGTATCCTGCAGTATGTGGCTCGGAACCTGGGCCATCGGGTGCGTGTCCCCCGAGGCGGGCGGGCCTGGCTGCGGGAGGCCTCGGCCGTGGGGGGGTTCCCATGCCCTGAAGGCTGGGGCCAGCGAAATCTCCTCTCCCCACAGTCTGGAGGCTTCTACAGCGCAGAGGACGCCGACTCGCCTCCAGAGCGGGGCATGAGGCCCAAAGAGGGTGCCTTCTACGTGTGGACGGTCAAAGAGGTGCAGCAGCTGCTTCCTGAGCCCGTACTGGGTGCCACTGAGCCCCTGACCTCGGGCCAGCTCCTCATTAAGCACTACGGGCTCACGGAGGCGGGCAACATCAGCCCCAGCCAGGTAGGGATGCTTGGGGCTGGGGGAGGGGTCCTGAAGCCAGCCAGGCCAGGGGGACGCCCTCTCACAAGGGCTGTTTTCCTCAGGACCCCAAGGGGGAGCTGCAGGGCCAGAATGTGCTGACCGTCCGGTATTCGCTGGAACTGACCGCCGCCCGCTTCGGCCTGGATGTGGATGCCGTGCGGACCTTGCTCAATTCGGGTCTGGAGAAGCTCTTACAGGCCCGGAAACATCGGCCGAAGCCGCACCTGGACAGCAAGATGCTGGCCGCCTGGAATGGTGGGGCGGCCTAGCTCCCATTTACAGAGTTGCCGTCTCTCTCAGGCCCCTCTGTGTGTCAGGCACCTGCTAGAAATCAATTCTCCCTTTACGCTGTGTCTCGTCCTCAGTTTACCAATGAATGAACCGAGGCTGGGAGAGCTTAAGGGAACCCCTCCCCACCCCCGACGTCACATACAGGGGCCGGGAACTCTTACCCGTTCACTCCATTGCTCCAGAGAGGTCAGGGCTTGGGGGTCAGCGTGGACATATCCAAGAGGCCCCCAGCCGGCTTCTCATGACCACCGGTGTCTCCTCCGTCCAGGACTGATGGTGTCCGGCTTTGCCGTGACTGGGGCTGTCCTGGGCCTGGAGAGGCTGATCAGCTATGCCACCAGCGGTGCCAAGTTCCTGAAGCGCCATATGTTCGACGTGGCCAGCGGCCGCCTGATGCGGACATGCTATGCGGGCTCCGGGGGGACCGTGGAGCACAGGTGGGAGCGGGCCGGGCTGCCTGCGAAGGCTTGTCTCCCTGGACCTCCAGGCCTGTCTCTGCTCCTCTCCCCACCTCCTGTTTGGCCCCCACCCCAATTCTGCTATCCGCGCGCCAGGAGCTCTGAACTTCCCTGGGCTCAGTTACTCATCTAGAAAATGGGCTAATGGTAACGAAGAGGTAGATTGTGAGGGTTAAGTGAAAGGATGTATGGGAAGGGCCTCCTCTGGGAAAGGCCCCCTCTCCCTGGGGCCTGTCCTCGGCCCCTTCCCTAATGTCTGTCCCCCCTACCGCACCCCCAGCAACCCGCCCTGCTGGGGCTTCCTGGAGGACTATGCCTTTGTGGTACGGGGCCTGCTGGACTTGTACGAGGCCTCGCAGGAGAGCTCGTGGCTCGAATGGGCTCTGCGGCTGCAGGACACGCAGGACAGGCTCTTCTGGGACTCCCGAGGTGGTGGCTACTTCTGCAGTGAGGCTGAGCTGGGGGCCAGTCTGCCCCTGCGTCTGAAGGACGGTCAGTGGTGGGCATGGAGCTGGGCTTGGGACCCAGTAAAGGCTTGCCTTTCCCTGGGCGGGGGAGGGGGGTATGAGCGCAGCGTGGTCGTAAAGAGCCGGCGTGGGTTCACATCTTCACTGCTTATTACCCAACTGACTTTGGGTTGGTCTTATTAAATTCCAGAGCCTTGGTTTCTTGATATGTGAAACAGCTAATGTTGGTACTTGCAGGGTGGCTAAAGAGATGAATTTAGCTATTATGCGAATGCGCTTGGCCTCAGTAACTGCCAGGCTCGGACTCAGGTATCAGCCAAGGCCCGCCTGGTCCCTACCCTCATGAAATACGACGTAGCTAGGGAAACAACTAATCGACAGTAATAACTAACACAAAAGTGCACACGCAGATGGGTGGTTGAGTGTGAGTGCCATTAAAGAAGTAGGTGCCGGGCCCCTTCCTTTTCAGTAGCGCTCACCATCACCGGACATGTCTGTTAATGGTCTCTGTCCCCTGACTCAAATGTAAGTGTCCTTTCCTTTTATTGCGCATGCGCAGGTCTAGCGCGGGTCTGGCACCTTGTACATTCTCCATAAATGTGAGCTGAGTGAATAAAGAAACCCGGGGAGAGAACAGAGGGGCCCGACCCAGCTAGGGGGAGGTCAGATCAAACCTGGGACAGGTGTCATTTAACCAAGGGCTACCAGAGGCCGGGAGGCTGGTAGACGGGGTGGAGGCAGAGGTGAGGTGTGCCCACGTCGGCAAAGCTGGTTCCCTGCAGGGTCTTACAGGCGTGGCAGGTAGTGGACACCCCCTGGAGGGCTTTAAGTGGGCTGTGATCTGGGCCGGTTAGGTCTCGGAAGGGCATTCCGACTGAAGGTGGAGACGGGACCTTCCGAAGGGGTGAAATAGGGTAACCCGTTAGGAGACTGTTAGTGGCATTCAGTCCCGCGAGGGCTGGCAAACCCTCGGACAAGCGGGAAGGATGAGATGGGGAGAAGTGGTAGGATTCGGGTCTACCCTGGCTGCAGACCCGGCGGACTCGCGGTGGATTAGGAGCCGGGGTGAGCGAGAGGGAGGGAGGGGCGAGGGGGATAGCGCTCTGGCTTGAGCAGCTTGGTGGCTGGATTGAAGAGTCCCCAGTGAGATGGGGGTGAAGGGGACCGACAGTTCAGCCTGGGGCAGGTGGCTGAGAGAGCCAAAGACCAGCAGCTGTTGGTGGCCTTACCCTCAGAGCTGGGGCAGGACTGGACGGGGGGTGGACTCTTCCACCTCCCATCCCCATCCCCCACCACCCTGGCCACAGTCCTGGGGCAGGGTCCCAGGACCCAGCGACCCCCTCTTACCGCCGCCACCCCCACTGCGCCCCGCAGACCAGGATGGCGCGGAGCCCAGTGCCAACTCCGTGTCGGCACACAACCTGCTTCGGCTGCACGGCTTCACGGGCCACAAGGACTGGATGGACAAGTGCGTGTGCCTGTTGACGGCCTTCTCCGAGCGCATGCGCCGTGTCCCAGTGGCCTTGCCCGAGATGGTCCGCGCCCTCTCAGCCCATCAGCAGACGCTCAAGCAGGTGTGTGTGGGGGCGAGGGCACCTGTGTTGGGACTCTGGGCGGGGAGGGGATCCGGGGTGGCAGTGGGGGTCGGGGGCATGGGGTGGAGATGTCCCCCAGAGCTCAGGTCCGTGAGTGTGCGGCCGTCTAGGAGTGTGTGTGCACATGTCTGCAGGGGAAATATCTATACAGGCTGCTTTAGGCGGCGGAGGTACGTGAGTGAGTGTGCATCAGAGGCGCCGGGCCTCGGGTGGGCAAGCGCCTCTGTGCGTACCCGTTCCTGGGGCTCTCAGAGTCAGGTGGGGAAGAAGCAGGGGCTAACTGGGGGTCCCTGTGGTTGGTAAGGGGTTTCTGTGTGCCCCTGTGTATCTGTGTAGTCGGGCCCACCAGTGTGAGTGTGGTTACACGTTCATCTGCATGCATGTCCCCATCTGCATTGCTGTGTGTGCCCCTCTGGATGTGTGTGACCCTGGAGGTGTGTGACTGTGTCTGCATCCCCGCCGAGTATGGGCCAGTGTGTGCGTTAACCAGTATGCGTCTGCCTGTCTGCACGTGTATGGCCCCGTGTTCAGGGTTGCCTGCTTATATTTGCATGTTTGCCTATATATCTCTGCTTCTGTGTGTGTGTGTGTGTCTGGTGTTTGAATGTGTAGCCTCTGCCTGTATGGGGGTATCTGCTGTGTGTATATGTGACAGCCCTGTGTCTCCTTGTGCCTGGATCTCCCTGTGTTTGTGTGTCTTCTGGTATATCAAGTCCTGTGTGTGTGTGTGTGTGTGTGTGCGCGCGCGCGTGTGCGCACGCGCGCTGGCATCTCTGCTTATGGGTGCATCTCCCTGTGTCCGTACCTCTCCTGCTGTGTGCAGCACTGCCGCTCTGTGTATGCTCATGTATGCACGGACATGTTCCCACGCGCTGAGCAGTAACTCTGAGGCGGCCTCCCAGCAGCGGGCCTGGAAGATACCCAGCTGAGTCCCCATTCCTTCCTGGGGACAGAGCGTGGGGTGGAGGGAGGGTGGGGAAGCCGAGGTAGGTCCCGATCCAGCTCCCTGCACCTGACCCTAGAGTTAACCTCTCTGTTCCGGCCAGATCGTGATTTGCGGAGACCCCCAGGCAAAGGATACCAAGGCTCTGTTGCAGTGTGTCCACGCCACCTACGTTCCTAACAAGGTTCGAGACTGTGAGCCCGGCCCCCCCTCCACTCCCCTGCCTGCCACCCCCACGCAGCTCTCCAGTATCTCCTCTTCTGTAGGCCTGGGAGAGGAAGCCCACCGGTGGGCTCTGCCAGTGTTCCAGCACCCCCTGGGTGACCGTCCCCACTCTGCTGCTATCACAGGTGCTGATCTTGGCCAACGGGGACCCCTCCAGCTTCCTGTCCCGTCAGCTGCCATTCCTGAGTACCCTGCGACGGCTAGAAGACCGGGCCACGGCCTATGTGTGTGAGAACCAGGCCTGCTCCATGCCCATCACCGAGCCCTGTGAGTTACGGAAACTGCTACATCAGTGACTGCCTTGCCCGCCACAGGCTGGGGCAGAAGGGAGAGCTTCCCCGCTGACCAGAGACTCAGGCCTGCCAGGGCCCGGTGCACCCTGTGGCCATCCCCGGGCACCCTGTCACCGGATGCCCTTGGACATCCTCACTGGCCCGCCATGGGCACCCACTCACCCTGGAATAAACCTAACAGCGTCCCGCGGAAATCTCAGGGCCTCAGCCTTGCTTGGGAGAGACGGGCCTCTGGCTGACCCCTCTGCCTTCTTGAATTCCTTCTTTGCCTTGAGAGGTCACTAGGCTGACACTGCCCCGTCCACGGTCATTGCAGCTTGACTGAAACTGAGGGCAGGGGGCCTGTAACAGCCACCAGGGGTGGGGTTGGGGTGTGGACTTGTCCTGGAGGGGAGGGGGCTAGTCCTTGCCCTTGGTGGGGTTAAGAAAGAGGCCTGCTCTCTTCCTTCCTATTGTCTCTGTTTTAAGCTGGGGAAGAGGTAGAGGATGCAGGGATGCTCATTTCGGGGGTGTCCAGCCTTACCAGCATGGAGCCCTCCCTGCAGGAGGTCATACCGTCCACGCCCCTGCTTTCACACCAACCGGTCCAGGGAGAGTCCTCTTTCCTTTGGCACGTCTGTTGGGTTGGAAGTCATTCCCCGAATCTGATTCCTTCCTGCTACACGGAAAGCTGGCACTTTTCTGTGGCCTCCTCCTGTCCCGTCAGGGTTGGGAGATGATCACAAGCCCTGTCCTTGGCATGCACATCACAGACCCCAGAAACACCATCTAGCTTCCTAGCTTCCACGGCGGCGGGGAAGGGTGCTTGGGGAAGGGCAGGTGTAGCGGGATGAGGCTGACAGGTGGGGGGCGGGGGAAGGGGGAGGAGCGTCTCCCTCCCCACACCCTTCGGGGGTCTGCGAGCCTGGGCCCAATGGCAGCCCCAGAGCCACGCGGTACAGCCAGCCGGAGGAGGCTGCGGGAGACGAGACTGGAATGCGGCCACTGTTTGCGGGGATGTCAGCGGCAGGGAGGAGTGGGAGACTGGATTGTCACTGCGAGGTCTGCGCATGGTCACACAGGCTCAGTGGGCCTGGGGTCAGCTTTGGCTGGGCAGCTGGGCCCTCGGTGCAGGCCACCCAGGCCCATCTGGAGGGGATTAAGGCTCTGGCCAACAAGGTCGGGTGGCCCTTTTCTGGCTAGAGCCTGCTCAGCGTTGGCCGGGAAGTCTGAGGCCTGGGCCGGTGGAGCCGGGTCTGGGGGGCAGTGTGGAGGGAGGGTGGAGCGTGGTGAAGCACAGGTGGCCTTTTTGGCAGCCCCAGGCCTGGCTCTGGAAAGTCTTGGCAGTATGCAAAACCCTCTGTCTCCATCTCATTGACCCAGACGCCTGAGATGGTGAGGCAGGCCCCTTTGGCCTTCTATGGTCAGATATTCAAGGCCCAGGGAGGGTAACAGACGGACCTGCGATCACGCAGCACATCTGGTTCTTTCTGGAGTCTTCCGGGTACAATAAAAACCGCCGAGCCTTCCTCTTCCTCCAGGAGGTGCAAGCACAGCTGTAAAAGGGGGTGCCTTTGGTGTCTCCTACCTCTCTAGCCAGTCTCCACTCTGCTCTGTGTGTCCTCAGTTCCCTTCCCCTGGTAGCAGGCATGCACTTAAGAAAGGGATTCTGTAATAGGTTCAAAGGAAGGAGTTAGGGCCTTAAAGGGTTAGGGCTCCCGGGAGAGCTAGCATTTTCTGACTAGGACAAAGCGGAACGTGAGTCTTGCTCACACACGAGATTTTTAAAGTCTGCAGCCTCCCCTCCCTGTGCTGCTCCCTGTTGCGTCCGTCGGCTCCTTGCTCAGGCAGCAGGGCTGTTTTGGAAGAGCTGTGGGCCACTGGAGACAGGGCCTCACAGTCTGAGAAGTCACTGAAATATTTTCAGCTCCCTGAGCCTCAGTTTTCTTATCGAACAAATGGGACAGCCACCACCCAGCTCCCAAGGCTGCGAGGCGACTACATGGGATGGTGTATCATCGCTGAGCAGAGCGAGTCACAGATGGGAAGATTATCTCAGTTCCTGAGGGAGCCAGCCAGGCTGTGAGGGAGGTGTAAAGGGGAGAGGGTGGGAGGGGCTGGAGGGGCTGGTAGAGAGGTCCTATACGAAGGCTCCCCCTCAAGCCCAGAGGAGATCTTAGACACACTGAGGCCTAACTTCTTTGGGAGGAAACTGAGGCCCCAGGAAAGGAATTTCTTGTCCCTCTCACTCTCCTCCTTGCCTGAGGTTATTCATCGAACACAGATTGATTAAGTGCCTACTACGTGCCAAACACAGGACCAGGCTCTGGTGAGCAAAATGGACATAACTCTTGCCCTGGGGGAACGTAGAGCCTACAGGGGACACAATCGTTTCATTACTACAAACATACACCTATAATCCAAGTCTGGGTGAAGCCTTTGAGGTTCCAGATTCTCTCTGGCTTTGTACTGTGTCCTCAGCACCTTGGCCCCTAGTAAGCACTGCAATACTTGCTGAAAAAGGCCGTTCTGAGGAGGTGATGACTTGGGAGGTGGGAGTTAAAGATAGTTTCACTCCCCTCCCTTTTTTTTTTTTTTTTTTTTGCCTTCTCTATAGGTCCTGCCTCCCTTCTCCTCTTACCCACTCAGGCTAAGAGAGCATCTGAGGCAGAGTCCACTGGTGCCCCCACTCAGCGATCAGGATGCATTAGGGGGCAGGTCACCCCAGGTCCCGAGGCCAGGGAGATAAATGTGTGTCTGCCCACACCCCGTGTCTCCTTTCTGGGTATGTTCTAGAACAGAGCTCAGCCCAGAGACAGGGGTGGCGTAGATGATGGCTGGAGGTGTGGGGCCTGCTGACGGCCAGGAAGCTTGACCTTTGGGCTGGGCAAGCCTCTCTAGGTTCTTTGTACCCTCTGCAAAGAGGGGATGAATAAAGTCCCTACCTCCTGGTGCCAGCCCTGGGGCTTCTAGACGCTGTGGGGGAAGGGCAGGCCAACCCGGCAGACTGCGGACCTGCGGGAGGGATGAAGGTGTCAGACACGTGGAGTGAACCATAAATAGGCCCCTCTTCCCAGAAGACCGCTGAGAGTTCAAGCCTGGCGCGGCACACGCGGAATGAGAGCAGAGACTCCCGCCAGGAGGGAAAGGCACTTAAGGGATCTGCTCATTAGCATGCAATGCAAATGAGCTCGGCCTCATTTACACAACTCGGTGCCCGGATTTGGCGAAAGGGCAACCCGGGAGGCTGCGGCCCCTTGGCCCTCNGGAGGACCCGCCCCCGATAGCCGAGGTGTGCGAGGGCAGCCACGCGGAGCCCCTGCCCGGAGGCCGGCTTCCAAGCCGTACTAGAACTCGAGAGGGAGACATTGAGACACGGGGTCGGGGGGTCGGTGAGACCTTCCAGGCCGAGAGTCAGCAAAGCCTAGCTCCTTGCTTCCACTCCCTCCCACACACCCGAGGCCCCCGCAGGTCCCTTCGCAGGAGCTTCTCTCTGCTCCTCAGCTGGATCTTGGGGCCCTGGGCTCTGGGACCGGCTTGACTAGCTTGGGGCCACGTGTTCGAGCTCGAGGCCCCTGCGAGAGATCCACGGCCTCCAAAGGATCCCTAGGGGCAGAGGGGATGAGCTCAGGAGTGTTGACGTGAGATCAGGGTCGGCGAGTTATCGTTAGAAGGTCAGGGTCAAAGTCGCAGAAGTGGCCCTGGGAGAGGGGTCTAACAAGGAGGTTGGTGGAAACCACGCCTAGACCTTGCATGCCCCTGACTTTCTTAGGCTCCGCCTGTTTCTCCAAAACCGTCCCCCTCGGGCCTGAAGCCCCCACCCCCGGGACATCCTACGCCGCTCCTCTCCTCCCTCAGTCCCGCTCCCAGGCTCGGCTAGGGTCAGGCGATTAGTCAGGTGGACGCCCAGGGTTTCGCTCTGGGACCCTGGTCACAACCCACAGCCCCGGCCGCCAGCCTCTCTTCTGCTCCAGGCCTGCCCAGAGCTGAGCCCCGCCCTCGGGCTGTGGTCCAATTCAGGGGTCTTGGACAAAGGATGCCCGGGGGCCCGCAGTGCTATCCCGGGACCCGGCGCCGAATACTCTGATTCCCCGGGGCTCCCTCCAGGGGAGTCCCAGAGACCCCAGCGGCCAATAGGAAAATGGGTTCGGTCTGGGTAGCCGTCTAATTGGCTGTGGCCTTCGGGAGCGGACCCAGGGGCAAGGGGAGGGGAGAGGGGCGGGCCTGGGCTTCGGGGTGGGAACCGGATTCCAGCTGTGGTTCTCTCCCCCNNNNCAATGCTGACCCCTTAGATCCTGCTCCAGCTGCGCCGCAGGAAGAGGGGGCGCCCCTCCCCCGTACCCCCCTGCTCTCCGACCCCCTTCTCTCTCCCCCTCTCCCGGCCGCTTCGCCGAAGGTAGCGCCGAATCGGGCGACCGGAGCCTGGGCGCGAAGCGAAGAAGCCGGAACAAAGTGAGGGGGAGCCGGCCGGCTGGCCCGGGGGGCCCCAGGAGCCCTGGGGAAGCGGGACTCGCGCCGGGCGGGGCTTCCCTGCGACCCGGCGCCCCGCGGGCAGCATGCCCCTGCGGGCAGGGGGAGCTGGGCTGAACTGGCCCTCCCGGGGGCTCAGCCTGCGCCCTAGAGCCCCCCAGATGCGCCCCCGCCGGGGCCCCCCGGTTGCGTGAGGACACCTCCTCTGAGGGGCGCCGCTCGCCCCTCTCGAGACCGCCCGGGGCCCCGGCTGGCCAGAGGATGGACGAGGAGGAGGATGGAGCGGGCACCGAGGAGTCAGGACAGCCCCGGAGCTTCATGCGGCTCAACGACCTNCCCGGTGGTTTTCTTCTACTTGAGCCAGGACAGCCGCCCGCGGAGCTGGTGTCTCCGCACGGTCTGTAACCCATATCCTCCAGGGCACGACGGCCGGCCGGGTTGGGGGGTCCGCAGGGGGGCGGGCCGCGCCGCCGGAGGGGACCGAAAGCCAGGTGAGTGGGAG
>NW_027532169.1:2380558-2380734 GCF_008692635.1 Crocuta crocuta | reverse complement strand
GGGAGCGGAGACGCGAGCAGGTTTGGCTGGTACCCCAGACGAGCCCCACCTCGGTACACACACCTCAGTCCTCCTTGGGGGGTTGGGATCCAGGCCAGGAAAAGAGAGGAGACGTGCCCCGCTGGTTTGTAGCTGGATGCTCTCCAGATGTGGGCAGGGGAGGGTCGTCAGCCTCC
>NW_027532169.1:2349414-2380297 GCF_008692635.1 Crocuta crocuta | reverse complement strand
CTAGGGTCTGATCCCCACCCCCAACCTGGTCCTTGAGGCTGAGGTTTGGACTGACCCAGAGGGAGATGTTGGGGGGGGCGGGGACCGGCTCCTAACTCCCCCACCCCCACCCGCGGGTTGGAGGCACAACAAGGAGATTCCGGCGGCGGCTGATGTCAGGGGCGCAGAATGAGAACAAGATGTGGTGAAGGGGAAGCTGTCTGCCCCCAGAGCTGGAGTAGAGACCCTTTCCGCTGGAGCCCAGTGCCGGAGTGCCGCCTTTCTCCCGGTTTCTTTATTCAGTGCGGGCTGCTTAAGGGTGGGTTGGGGAGTTTTGTGCTAGATTTTTTTCTTCTAGAGGGAAAGACTGTGGCGAGTGCTTTTGGCAAGCGGGGGATGGGATCGAGCGGGTCCAAGTTACCCTTTCACAAACCCAGAGTGCTCCCGCCTGAGGGCAGAGCAGGTATGGGAGACGCGGCCCTTCAAGAAAGTACTGGGGGGAACAGAGAGGCTGTGAGCTGGTCGGCTAAGGAAGACTCGGGTCCAGCACCCCAGAAGGTCCTTGGCTGGGTTTGTGGAATGCAAGCCCCACATTCCAGGGAGATAGGTTTCGCACTGCCCCCCTGTCCTCTGCCTGGTGTGGGGTGCACGGGAGACCCCAGCGCCCCAGCCCCTCGGCCTCTCCCCCTCAGCCCCTAGCACAAAGCGCTGGTTGACTAATGCCCGGCTCCAGGCTCCGGGTGGGTCCCGTCGCTGCCGGAAGGAAAGGAGGGGGGTGCGATGCCATCCCAGGTCCTGACAGCTTCTCCTGACTCCTTCCTCCCAGCCCGAGGCTCTTTTAGACTCGGGTGGGGGACTCAGGTTTCCCTTGTAACCCCTGAGAGCCCGGCCGGGACTCTGCTTTGGGGAAGGTGTGTGTGTGGGGGGGGAGCCTGGTGCCGCCCTCACTCTGCAGTTCTACTGCCTCTAGTGCGCAAAGCAGGGATGTGAGCTTGGGTCCCCCCCCCATCCTCTACACCCCACGGGTCTTTCAGAAGCTCCCCTTTCTCCATACCTTGCCCCTTCTTCTTTCCTCCTTGCGCTGCAGCCGAAAGAGAGAGGTAGGAGGTCTCAGAGGGCTGTGACTCCTCCTGGGCCTCCCCACCCCTACCCCGAGGCCCCTTTCTCCATGGCAGAGAGGAACCTGGGGAACAAATACCTCTAAGAGGGCGGGCTCTGCGCATCCGTCCCCTTGACCCCTAGCCACCTGCCCTCTCCATGAGTTGGGGGGGCGGGGGATGAAGGCACCATTCCCTTCCCTTCAGGGGTCCAAGGGAGAGTGTGAGATCTTCTCTCCCCTCTCTCTCTCCCTCTAAAACAACCAGACCACTGGGCCAGCATCTCCCCACCTGCCCTACCGCTAGGTGCTAGTGGACGGTCTGGGTGCAGATTCCTTCCCGGAGGGGCTCTGGGAGGGAGCAGGGAGAGAGAGCTGGAATGAGGAAAGAGAGGGGGGATCCCAGGGCTCATCTTGGGAGCGGAGGAGCCGGCCTACGTCTGGGGTGGTGGGAGTCTGCGGTGTGAGGCACTGGCATCACCAGGTCTAGACAAGTCGCTGAGCCTGGGTTGGCTGAGGATGGGCTGAGAACAGTTTCTTGGCAAGGGAGCCGCCTGAGCTGTGCCCCCCCACCCCCCGACCCCGTCACACCTGAGTGCTGAGGGAAACCTGTATGGTCATTGCCAGGAGGGCTCTGGGCTGACTCTTGGACCTCAGTCTTTCCCTTCTCTCTCTGGTATCAGTGCAGCTTCCCTTGGCTCCACAAGGTTCTTTCTGCACCTCTGAGGCTGAGGGACACCTCCCCCACTGTCTGAAGCGAGTTCCACTTTTGTTGGCATTTTTCGTAGCCCCTCCTCTTTTAGTCTCTTTAAGACACCAGGTTTCCGAGAGAGGAGATGTAGACCCAGGTAGGAAGGTGTGTGTGTGTGTGTGTGTGTGTGTGTGTGTGTGTGTGTGTGTGTGTGTTGGGGGGAGGGGAGGGCAGCAAAAAGGAAGAGAGGCTCAGAAGTGCATGTGCTGGTATTGGGTAGACCAGGGGTACTCACGTCGGAAGGGCCCCCTCCTCCCCGGTTATAGGGGAGCGTGTTGGACTTTCCAGCGTGTGTTTCTAGAAGTGTGAGGGAGCGTGTGGCCCCTCCCGGGAAGGAGGTCCTGAGCGTTCCCTCTCCGGCTGTTGTGTCACATCTGGAAGTTTGTGTAGGAGTTACTCCAAGCTCAGAGCCCAGCACAGCTTTTTCTCATTTGGAAATCACAGGCTGGCATTTGGGATGCCGAGGGGGGGGGCGGGAGGGGGGCCAGAGGGGGAGAAGGGAGCCTGCCTGGAGTAGGGGGAGGAGAAGGGGGAGGCCCGAAAGGCTGGAGCCCTAATGGCTTCCAGAAGTGAGTGTGAGTGAGTGTGCCACTGCGTCACTGTGTGTGCGCGTCTGAGTGTGTGCGTCCGGAGGGGAGGGGGCACCGGGAATTTCTCGAGTTTTCCTCGCCGCTGTCCCAGTGCCTCGAGTCTGCCTGTGTCGCTTACCTCCTGTGTCGCTTACCTCGGGAGAAATCTCCATTTTGGTCCCCAGAGGAAATGGGAGGGGGCATTCTTCCTGTCTCCTCACCAAGTNACTCCCCGGGGTGGGGGTGGGGGTGGGGGGTCTGGGTAGGAAGGTGGAGGCTGGGGAATTGGACAGGCCTGGGGAGGGCAGAGCATGGCCTACGCTCCTTCTGCTCCAGGTCCACCGTCCTTCTGGGTCACACACCCATTCTACTCCACGGGACTGTTGGGGGACTCCCCGTCACCCATGGCGCCAGCTGGAGCCCTTCCTGGGATTGCCCCCACCACTCAGCCCCCCCTCACCCCTCGCCTGCTCCCGCCCCAGCCCTCACCCCGCCCTGCCTGCCTCAGCCAGGGTGGCGACAGACACAACTACTCACACGTGTGTGTGTGTGTGTGTGTGTGCGCGCGCGCACACACACACACAGTCACAGACGTTTGAATCAGATTTCTGGCCTATTTCCCCTTCCAAAGATTCCAACAGGCCGGCTCTCTTGTGTCTCTGGGTCTCACGTCTCTGTCTCTGGGTGGGGCTGGCTGCCTTTCTTCGGGCTTCGGTTTTCAGTTCAGCTGGAAACCTCTCTCCCACACGCCCACAGGCTAGAGCGGAGGAGACCACTGGGGAACGGGGCTGGGGGAGTGGGGGCTTGGCTGGGGGAATCCCCCTTTCCGCCTGCCCAGTGCCAGCCATGCTGCTGGACCCCCATAGCCCACCCTCCTCCCCAGGGAATGCTGAACCCCCTAGACGCCAGCCTCTCATAGGGTGGACCAGACTAGGGTCCCGTATTCCCAACTCATACTGGGAGGCCAGGCTTCCTGGGGCCAGGCCCGTCTCCTCCTCAGCGCTCCGCAGCCTCAGATTTCCAGCCTCCAGTTGGGAAGCGGGGCAGCTGGGAGGGCCTGCTTGCCTTCTCAGTCACCCCCAAGCCCCCGTGCCCCTGGAGGTGCCCCTGCCCTCCTCCCCCCCTCCTCTGCCCCCTCTCCCCTACAGCTGCTAGGCTAGGCAAGGGCTCTAGATAAAGCCCCACGGAGAAGACTCAGTTGGACAGATAACATGCTCCAGTTCTCTCTCCTGAAGGGACAGAGGAGGAGGGAATGGAAGTGTGTTTCCTCGCCCTGCCATTTCCTTTTTCTCTGCTTTTGATGGTGGGTTGTGGGGAGAAGAAAGAGCCTCCCCTCTCCTACCCACCTCCCCCTTTGGGATCCACTCCAGCCCGGACAGTCACCATAGCAACAGTAGACATGTGACCGCACAGGTCTCTCATAGTCACTATGGCAACCAGTGTCCCCCGTTCCCTCGGTTGCCATGGGGATTTGTCACATGGCTCCCCCCAACCTGATAACCTGTGGGTCTCCTGCTTTCCCTTCCCTGCGTGAGGACGAGACAGCAGTCTGGTTAAGGGGAGTTCATGTGTGTGTGTGGGGGGGTCCCTTTGATTGCCATAGCAACAAATCCACACCACCTGGTGACACGTCCTGTCGTTATGGCAACGGAAGAACATCACACAGTGACATAAGGCCATGTTCCCAAGGAAACGAGCCCTACCCTAAGAAGGATGAGAGACCCCTATCCGCATCAATTATTTCTTGGTTCAGACTGTCCCAAATTTCCCTGTGCCTTGGTGTCTTCCCCGTCCGTGTACGTGTACCTGTAGGGAAAGGGGAAAGGTAGAGAGCAGACTAGATGTACCTGGGAGTAAAGCTGAATTGCCAGGGGGTTTCCATGGTTAAGTGCTGGAGCTGGGGCTGGGGCTACTTGGAGGCAGAATCCAGCTATAAGAGGCCCCGGTGGGAGCATGTGTAAGGTGGCGACAAGGGTCCTAGCTCCTCTGTGGTGTCACGTCTGTCCTCTCCTCTCCCCCCCCCACCCCAGTTATCAATTTATCACTGTTGAGGCAGGAAAACATGAATGGGGAGATACATCTGGCTTCTAAGCAGGGAAATTGATCGATCGATTCATTCATTCACTCATTCATTTGTTCANATTTATCACTGTTGAGGCAGGAAAACATGAATGGGGAGATACATCTGGCTTCTAAGCAGGGAAATTGATTGATTGATCGATTCATTCATTCACTCATTCATTTGTTCTTTCATTTCCCCGATGCATTGATCATCTGCTACAGGTCAGACACTACTGTAAGCTTTGTACGGGATGTAAAGATGTATCAGAGTGTCCCTGCCTCGGCAAGGGAGGTGACACCGGGGCACAGACGGCATACGGCGGAGTCACTGCCATTAGAGGGGCCCAAGCAGGTGTCCCAGGTGCTCTTCCCCCCAGAACTGCCTGCGTTCCCCCTTGTAGTGGCAGCTGCTCACATGGGTCCCTTCCCTGCAGAGGAGAGGAGGGGGCTAGCCTGGGGAGAGCAGACCAGTTCTTGAGGGTAATGGAGTCCTTCTCTTTCCAGATAATCACCCCAAGAGAGCTCCCTCCCTACCCTCCTTTTTCCAAGGTGACCCCTGGCTGACCCCCATTCTGGGGAGAGATCCACTGGGCTCAGGCTTCACTCTGGAAAACAGCTCCATGGATACAGAGCACTCTTTTTATTTACCTCTTCCATCTACTTACCCCAAAAACCTAGAACTATTTTTTTTTTTTTTACTCTCGTTCTTGTGAGGAGGAGGTGGAGGCAGGGGAAACTGTAGTGCCTCGGCCCATTTGGGTGCCTGTCAGTGGGAAAGATGTGGCGGCAAAGGGCCTGGGTGGCGGAGGAGGACTGGGAGGGGACTGAGGGCACTGCTGGCTGTTGCAGACTGGGGTGGCCTGAGGTTCAAGACAGAGATGGGGGGGTGGCTGGGACCAGCTGGGAGGAAAGCCCTGGGGTTCCCTGACAGAGCCTTCTCACTCCAGAAGTGGGTTCTGACAGGAAGATTCCGTTTGCTCTAGGCCCTCTGTGCCCCACAGTCTGGCTTCGTGGCTCATGCCGTGGGCCACCATGAGGCCCTCCCCACCTCCATCCCCGAGCCCCCTCCCTTGCCCAGTCTCCACTCTCTGCTCTTTTCTAGCCTCTTTGTTCTCTCCCCCCCCCCCCATCTTCTTTGGGCAGAATCGGTTGCTGGGTCACTTAGCTGGCAGTCCGGTGTCCAGAACCTTCTAAGGCCCAGAAGCCACTTTGTACATTCTCCCGCTGATGGGCTAGAAGTGAGCCCCTTAATAAAACCCACTACGTGGAAAAGACTCAGGGCCTGTGCGTGCAGACAGGTCTAGCACAGGGCCCGATGTGGAGTGGGTGCTCAGGGTTTAAATGCGTGAGTGTGTTTGGAGGCCGTCGAGGGCTCTGGGAGGCCGGCGATGCTGTGCTGGGGTGGAGAAGCGTGTTGTTTAGCTCTGCCTGTCTGTCTGGTGCCCGGACGGTCCTGACAGCCCCTCCCCCATGGGCCTGGGCAACTATGGAAACAACTATCCCAGATCTGGGCCTTGGACATCCCAGTCTCATCCTGGCTCTTCCCGTGACCTTTAGCACATGACTTTGGCTCCCTGGGCTTCCATGTGCTTGGGTGCTGGGGAAGAAGACGGTCTGCCCCCAACACGCCACGGGGCTGTTGTGAGCCTCGGATGTGGCACGGCATGAAGGTGCTTGGTAAACTGTGAGGCAGGCATAATCCGAACACATTCACATGCATTATCTCATTTGCTTCTCACATCTTCCCTGCGAGGTAGGGAGAATAGGATTCAGATTCAGCAGCACACTCTCGGTGTCTGGCATTTCCATAAGCACGATCGATTTTATCCCCCGGATGGCTTGTGCAAATAGTCAGGGTATTTGTGGCTTTTCCTCCTTCACTGCTGAGGAATCTGGGTCCGGAGAGGTGATGACCAAGGTGGGCCCTAGCCTGGGGTCGGTCAGACAAGTGAGCCAGGGCCCTCCTTTTACACCCGGCTCTGACTCAGGTTAGAGGTGGGAGGACAGGGAGCGCGAGGCGCGTGGGCGGGCGTGGGGGCACGGGGCACGGGCTCGGCTCCAGCCCCGCCAGCTGTTTCCTTGACGGCCTGGGTACCTGGTTTGAGCGCATCAGCATGTTGGTCATTCTTCTCAACTGTGTGACCCTGGGCATGTTCCGGCCATGTGAGGACATCGCCTGCGACTCGCAGCGCTGCCGGATCCTGCAGGTGAGTGCATGCGCGCGTGCGTGTGTGTGGTGGGGGGAGGGGGCAGCTCCTGATCTGAACAACACTGACACTTTCGCTGTGAGAGGCCCTGACCCCCTTAGCGTGGGAGTGTGTGTGTGTGTGGGGGGGGGTGTTCCCCCTCCCCCCTCTCAGTTTCCAAAGCCTCTTGTCCCCACATCAGGCCTTTGACGACTTCATCTTTGCCTTCTTCGCCGTGGAGATGGTGGTGAAGATGGTGGCCTTGGGCATCTTTGGGAAAAAGTGTTACCTGGGAGACACTTGGAACCGCCTTGACTTCTTCATCGTCATTGCAGGGTGAGGGCCTGGGCTGCTGGTGCAGGAGCAATGACCAGATCAGTCCCCACCCCAGGGCCGGGGTTCTAGGCCCCGACCCTGCCCCCTGCCCAGCCCACATACAGCGAGGCTTTCTCCCTGGCTGTCCACTGAGGGTTCCAGGCTGTTCTGCCTGTAATGCTCTAGCCCGTACTTCTGAATTCCATGGCCCTTGCATCCGAACCCTCTCTGTTCGTTCTCTGATGGGGAGCTGTCCTTGGCTTGGGGGTGGCCTTGCAGACAGCGGGCTCTTCAGGGCCCCTTGGTGGAGGCAGGGAAGGGTCAGAGACTGTGCGGGGGCCCATGCAGCAGGATTCCTCATTGACCTCTTTTGACCCCCACGGCGGCCTCAGACTCAAAGGGCCTCCCTTTGGGCCCCTCCCTGCAGGATGCTGGAGTATTCGCTGGACCTGCAGAACGTCAGCTTCTCAGCTGTCAGGACAGTCCGTGTGCTGCGACCTCTCAGGGCCATTAACCGGGTGCCCAGTGAGTGACCCCTTGGCCTTCAACCCCTGGACGGAATATGGAGATCCCAGACCCCACTCCTACCTCCTGACCACTCATAGGGCTTATCGGGGCCTGGCATTCTGAGGCTGACCTCATCAGAGAAGGGCTTGGTGGGGAGCCGGGGCCCCTGGAGCCAAACGGAGCCCCCACACCTGGCTGTGGCACTGGGAGAGTTAGCCGGAAAGACCCTCCCCCTTATTTTAGCCTGATTTAGGGTCAGAGTCTCAGAAATGTCTCAGAGAGCCCCCTCCCTTCAGCTAAAAGACCACTCCGTCCGGTGGAAAGAGCGGTGGAGGGTGGGAACCGGGTGGAGAGGCCCGTAGGCCAGGAGGAGTGGGTGCAAACGCATAATGGCCTTTTCCAGCCAGAACCGCCTCTCCGGCAGTCTGGTTCTCGTTGGCGAGCCCGCCCTGGCCACACTGAGCATGACTTCTCTCAACACAAGGCCACTCCATGTCTCCTGCTCCGCCTGTGTCCCCTTCCTCCTTCCCACCCCCTTCCAACCCGCTGCCGCAACTGACTGCCGGGACCATTATCTAAATTAAACCGCATTGGTTTCGCGAGCCAGCGAACCTTTGGCAGCCCTGGCTCCCCCTCCATCCGGCCCCCCCCTCCCTGCTCAGGCCCCCTTTGCAACTCCCCAACCTACACAAGCTGCAAATGGTCTCCACTGCAGTTCCAGAAATGAGGGGTAGGGGTGTGTTTCGGGGTTCTGCGCCTGATGGAGCAGCAGCCCCCGTGCTGTGTGCGTGTGTGTGCGTGTGTATGAGATGCGGCTGCCTTTGGGTGGGCAGAGCTGCTCAGCGTGTAGGGTGTTGGTGTTAACAGGAGCTCCAGACAAGGGGCATGCTATCGCCTCCGCTCCCACCCCAGGTGATGGCTGCCAGATTTATAGGCCTCTGTCTAACCACCGGTGTAATTCCCTTAATGCAAACCCTGAGGAATTGATCTCAGTTGGAGCACAGAGGAGCCGAGGGAGGATGGGGCTGGAGGAGGGGGTGAGGGACTGAGAGAGAAGGCTGAGCTGGAAGGGCCGGGCAGGGCCAGGGCGGCTGCAGTCGCCAAGAGGGGTAATTAGCTGCTGCTTAGAAGCTTTTTCCCTGGAGGGGCAGGGGGCCATGAGTGGCACTTTGCGGGTCAAAATTGGTCATCAGAGGTCTGTGTGCTTAACAAGGGTTATCTGTTGGCTTGGGGCTGGCCTCAGACCATGTGGGGTGACTGGGTCCTGGACTTGGAACAGGGAGGGAGGGCAGTATCTCCAACTGGGCCTGCTGGGAAAGCTGTGGTGGCTTTCCCTGCAGAGGGACTCGTTAACTGACGGCCACTCAAAAAGATGGCCTTGTGTCTCCTCACGTCCCGATGTGGGGACCTGTATCAAGCAGAGAATGGACTCAGGGCAGGGGGCTCAGAACCATGGTGAAGCTCAGGGCATCTGGACCCCTACTGAGGGGCTGGCTCTCAGAGTGATAGCCTGTCAGCTGAGGTCCCTCTTGGAGTTCCCTGCCTCAGTTTCCCCAGGGACTACAGTGGTGATAACTTACAAAGGTCAGGTGACTGTGTTGGGTGATAGAAGGAAGTAGTAGGGGTGTGTGTGTGTGTGTGTGTGTTGGGGGTAGGATCTGGGGAGAGAAAACCGGGCAGCTCCGGGCCTCCGGGCACCCTCAATCCCCATCCGTAAGCTGAGATGATGGGGGGAGTTAGGTGGGCTGTGGTGCAGGAGAAAGCTCTGGAAACCTTGATCACCGTGTGTTGTCCTTGGTGGTACTGTGCCCTGATTAACATGGACGGGCCAGGAGGGGTGGTGGGCAGGGGCTGCCGGGGCTGCCCTTGGAGTTAGAGGTGTCTGTTGGTCTCCCCTCCAGCTTGAGCCGGGCGTCTATGCCCTGGAAGCCCCGATGGGCCTCCTCTGGGAGTGCTGCCGGGCCCTCGGCAGCCAGCCTGGCCCCCCCAGCGTGGCTTCTGCCCCCACAGGCATGCGCATCCTTGTCACGCTGCTGCTGGACACGCTGCCCATGCTGGGCAACGTCCTGCTGCTCTGCTTCTTCGTCTTCTTCATCTTCGGCATCGTTGGCGTCCAGCTGTGGGCAGGGCTCCTTCGGAACCGATGTTTCCTGCCGGAGAATTTCAGCCTGTGAGTGTTGCCCAGGGTGGGCGTGGCCTGGGAGTGGCCGTGGGGCTGGGGCCTCCTCAGTCCCTGTTGCTGTTGACATTTCTGTCCTCACGATGGTGGCATGTGTGGTTTTGCAAAAGTCATGGAGGCCTGGATCCCCCCCACCGCCCCCAGATTCTGATTTCATCCATCTGGGGTTCAGCACGGGCATGGGGAGCCCCACAAGCTCTGCAGTGAGCCTCATGTGCAGCTGTCTAGGACGTGACCTTCCATCGTCCCGACTCCGGGATTTGACACTCAGTCCACACACTCCTGGGGCCCCTGCCAGGCCACACCCACAGATCCCTGCCCCTGCCTAGTGTGTGCCCGGCTCTGGTCCCTGCCCCGCTCACCCTGCAGGTCTCCGTGCGCTCACGCGGCTCGTCCTTCCTGGGCCCCCTCCCTGGAGACCCCCCCGCCTCCAGCTCCTCCCTGTCCCCTCCACAGCCCCCTGAGCGTGGACCTGGAGCGCTACTACCAGACGGAGAATGAGGACGAGAACCCCTTCATCTGCTCCCAGCCGCGGGAGAATGGCATGCGCTCGTGCCGGAGCGTGCCCACACTGCGTGGGGAGGGCGGTGGCGGCCCGCCCTGCGGCCTGGACTACGAGGCCTACAACAGCTCTAGCAACACCACCTGTGTCAACTGGAACCAGTACTACACCAACTGCTCCGCAGGGGAGCACAACCCCTTCAAGGGCGCCATCAACTTCGACAACATCGGCTACGCCTGGATTGCCATCTTCCAGGTGGGTGGCCTGGGCACTGGGAGGGTCCTCAGAACTCACCTGCCAGGATGCAGTCTGGCCTCCGAGCGGCCGTCCTCAGGGCTGGGCTACGGTCAGAGCCGCTGAGGAGGCCTTAGGTGGCTTTGGGGAAGGGGTTCCAAATCAGCCTGTCCCTCTGCGCCCTCCCCAGGTCATCACGCTGGAGGGCTGGGTCGACATCATGTACTTCGTGATGGATGCTCATTCCTTCTACAACTTCATCTACTTCATCCTCCTCATCATCGTGAGTGATTCCTTGGGCCCCTGGGGGAATGGGGGGTCCTGGGGACACAGGGTGGGGCACCCAGAGAGGGGAAGGCTTGCTGGGTCTGAAGTTCTAGCCCTCAGGGCGGGTCCCATAGAGAGGCAGGCAGAGAGGGCACCTGTCATGAGGAGTCCGGAGGAAATCCAAGGTCAAGGCTTGGTTCTATTGCTTACTACCACTTGTAACTTTGGGCAAGTCATTCCCCACAAGGCCTCCAGCCCCGCCCTAGGCCTTAGTAAAACGGGTGATTCTCAACCCAAGCTGGGATCACCCCTCTCAGGGAGTATTTGGAAATGGCAAAGGGTGGTCCTGTTTTCCTATGGGGTCTGGGGGAGCACTACTGGCATTTTGTTGGGGGGCTGGGGAGAGCTAGTAAACATCCTGAAAACACAGGACAGCACCAGCCCCAATCCCCATCCTTCAGTGTTGAGAAACAAGGCCTGACCTCTCGTTCCTTCCAGCTCATACAGTCCAAGGCTTCCCGAGGGCAGAAGACAGAGGCAAAAGTAGCAATGTTTAATAGTTTTAATCACTCCCATTCGTAGTTAATAATTGGGCTGCTAGTACTTACAGTGAATATTTATTGAGCACTTGCTACGCACCAGTCCTGCTCTAAGCACTTTTTCTGTGCTGGTGCATCGAATCCCCACCACGATCCTATTAGCTTCTCCATTTTATAGAGAGGAAACCCATGTTTCCTCATTTGTCTGTCCCCGTCATGGGCTTTGCGGGGGGCCGTGGATTAATCTCGCTGGGCGGACGTTGCTGCTGATGTGTGCTGTGACATCTGCTGCGTGCTTAATCCTCATAGTGCCCTTGGTGGGGGCGGGGGATGGATTGGAGGGGGTGTGGTCCCACCTCCTAAATGAGAACTCTGAGCCTCGGAGGGCCTGGTCACTGGGCTAAGTGGTGGGGCCGAGCACTCAACCCCAGGCTATGGACTCCAAGTCTAGCCCTTCTCCGTGTCACCAAGAGGCCAATGACAGAGCCAGAGAGAGGGGCAGATATTGAGTGAATGAGATGAAGACAGAGATTAAGATCTACTCAGGATTTAGGACAATCTCCAGAGAGAGGTGGAGACAGAATAAGGCAGCTCTGGGTGAGAGGCAGAAGCTCTGAGAAAAAGCAAAGCCTCCAGGCCATCCTTCCGCCCCTGACTGTGGAGGCCACTGTGGAGGCCACGCCTGGGGACTGTTCCCGCCCCCCACCATCACCTGCGGAGTGAGGCCAGCACCTCTGGGAAGCGGGGGCTTTTCACTATGCTGCTCTCCCTGGGCTTGGGGGAGGGGACGGAAGCAGACAGGGAGGTAAGGGGCCTAGTTTCCACCCACACACTCCGGGAAGAATCTTCCAAGCAGCTCTCTGGAATCATACTAGTGAAGCTAATTATCATAATTACTAGGACACAATCTAGAAAAAAAAAAATCTGCCTTGTCACCATAAATATTCATTTCCTTCATTCTGGATTGTTGTCCCAGCAATGCCATCCTGGAGTCCTGGAGAAACTGAGGCATGGAGACGGGGACGAGGGAGCGTGGGCTAGTCAAGACTGGCAGCTTGGCTAGTCTGCAGGGCTCAGGGTTCAGTCCATTACCTGGCTGAGGGAGGGGAGAGGCACAGGGTGAATAAGATACAGGCAAGGCCAATGATCATGAAGATAGCGAGGCCCCATGGTGAAGGGTCTCATTCAAGGTCAAGGGCATGCAGTTAGACTTGGGATTACAAATAGGAGTCTCAGGAGCAGTGTGTTTTTGCCAAGATCTCAAAGGCTCAATGCAGTGTGAAAACCCCACGTTTCCATGATCGCTTTCATTTCTACAGTCATCTCTGCTGCTAATGGGAACTGGGGAGGGTTGCTCAGAATCTCCATGGATGAACATGTTTAAGATGGGGGGGGGGAGTTATCCTTGCAGGATGCCATCGTGATCAATAACGTGATCAATAATCTTGGAATTCCATAGAGCTTGGGTCAAGTCTCAGCTTTGCTGTGCATTAGCAGAATGATCTTGGGCAGATGCCTTGACCTCTCTGAGCCTGTTTTCTCACCTGTCCAGTGGAGCTTAGAAAAGTGTCACCTCTTGAGACCATTGTGGGAATAGAAGGAGATGGACGATCACTGACAGGAAGCGCCAGGTCTGCAGTGACTGGCATGGTCCTCTTTTCTTCAGGACCTCTCCTCTTCCTGTCCCCACCCCAACAGGTGGGCTCCTTCTTCATGATCAACCTGTGCCTGGTGGTGATCGCCACGCAGTTCTCAGAGACCAAGCAGCGGGAAAGCCAGCTGATGCGGGAGCAGCGCGTGCGCTTCCTGTCCAATGCCAGCACCCTGGCCAGCTTCTCGGAGCCAGGCAGCTGCTACGAGGAGCTGCTCAAGTACCTGGTATACATCCTTCGTAAAGCAGCCCGCAGGCTGGCCCAGGTGTCCCGGGCGGCGGGTGTGCGGGCCGGGCTGCTGAGCAGCCCGGTGCCACGTGGAGGCCAGGAGCCCCAGCCGGGCGGCAGCTGCTCTCGCTCCCACCGCCGTCCATCTGTCCACCACCTCGTGCACCACCACCACCACCATCACCACCACTACCACCTGGGCAACGGGACGCTGAGGGCCCCCCGGGCCAGCCCGGAGATCCAGGACAGGGATGCCAACGGGGCCCGCCGGCTCATGCTGCCGCCGCCCTCAACACCCGCCCTCTCCGGGGGCCCCCCGGGGGGTGCGGAGTCTGTACACAGCTTCTACCATGCCGACTGCCACCTGGAGCCGGTCCACTGTCAGGCACCCCCTCCCAGATCACCGTCCGAGGCGTCGGGCAGGACTGTGGGCAGCGGGAAGGTGTACCCCACTGTGCACACCAGCCCTCCACCAGAGATGCTGAAGGAGAAAGCGCTGGTGGAGGTGGCCCCCACCTCCGGACCCCCCACCCTCACCAGCCTCAACATCCCTCCCGGCCCCTACAGCTCCATGCACAAGCTGCTAGAGACACAGAGCACAGGTGAGAGCTCCGGGTGGGGGCGTGTTGGTACCCTTGCCTGGGGGCCAGGCGGTGTCCCAGAGGGGGTTGGGGGCCTGGTGTCCCAAGGACCAGCCTCTGATTCCAGTTCTGCTGCTTGAGGCTTTGGGACCTTCAGGCATTCAGTCCCCTTGCTTCTTGGAGCCCTAATTGTCTCATCCGCTAAAAGGGGAATCTGAATTCCTACGTTGTAATGGGAACAAGAACGGTCACGATCATGCAGTGAGCACCTGCTGCTATCTGCCCTGCTCTTTGAGGTCAGCGTTGCCGATGGATTGCTAAGTGGCTATCACATGCCCTGCGGGCAGAATCCCATTGGATCCTCTCAACGGTTTAGATGATACGCTTTCTTGTCGTCCCCATTTTACTGATGAGAAAAAGGAGGCTGGAAGAGGGTACTTGACTTGCTCAAGGTTGTGCTATTGGTGAAGGGTGAACTCAGGGCCATCTGACTCTGAGGCCCACACGCTACACTGTGAGGCCCAGAGGGCCAATGGTGTGTGACTGTGGCCGGCATGGCGCCCCCTCCCCCCCCACCCCCCACCGCCTCTGCTAAGGAGACTCGGAGTTTCATTCCCTCCTCACAGGGAGACGGGGGGCCCGGAGCAGGAAGTTCTCAGGGGGTTGCTAGTCTGGTGGGAGGAACACCCAGCGTCACAGGGGAAGTGAGACACTCACTGCCTGTGGGCGTCCCCCCCCACCCCCCGTCAGACAGGGGTGGCGGGCCCTCCTCCGGAGGCAGACGCACGGCAGCCGAAGCCGGGGGCCTGGGTTTCAGGAAGCCTGTGGCACGTGGGAGCAGTGGGATATGTGTGGGATGTCGTGTGGGAACGTGGGCGGGGACAGGAAGGTGCCATCGCGGAATGCCGGGCGAGGGGATCCTGTGCCAGGGTTTCTACTACTCTGGACGTAAGCCAGTCACATGCACGTGTGTTTCAGCTCTGTCCCGTGTGGACGGCGGGCGGTGGGGGGCGCCGTGGTTGCCGGTGAGCCCTCCTGAGTGCAGTCAGAAGGGGACATGTGATTAGATGCTTAGGAGGGGCCAGGCCCCGAGTGAGGCACCTTCACCTCACGCACATGCTCTCCCTGCATGCCCTCCGAGGTGCCCTGCAGCTCTCAGATCCTAGGATCAAAGCCGATTTAAATGGCCATTGGTGGTTTGGGATAGATCACTGTGTGCTTGAGCGTGTGCAGTCTGGCGTGCATATATGTGCATGTGTGTGCGCACAGGAAGGTGTCTGTATCAGCCATGTGCACACACGCGTTTGATGTTCATGCGTGTCTGTGTGCACGCATGTCTGATACGTGCAATTGAATGTGTGCACTCACAAAGGCGGTGCTCCTCTCTGGTCAGGATGGGTGCCCGTGTGTGCATGTGTCTGGCACACGTGCGTTGTATAACGTGCATGTGTCTGTGCACACTTGTGTTCGGCCGTGCAGGTGTGTGCTTCCCAAATAGTGTGGATGCGTGCATGGTACACGTGTGTATGCAAATGTGTGTCCGCGGCGTGTGCGTGCATGTGTCGGGTGTGTGTGTACGAGCACACATCTGTGGGTGTGTCCTAAGTCCTAAGGACCCCTTGGAAAATGCTACTCAGTGCAGTGCTGGTGCGGGGCTGGCTTTCATGGGAAGGAGGGGGCGGTCTAGGCTCCTTGCTAATGGCTCCTAACCAGGACAGCTGCCCAGGACCTCAGAGGACATCAAGGCCACCTGCCAAAGCCTAGAACACCCATCAGTGACTGTCAATGGAACGCTATTGGCATTGGGGCGCATTCTGTAGCTCGGGACTGCCCACACGGCAGCACCGAGTACCCCTGGCCCATTCAGTGCCTGGCACCCCCATCATTGAAAGAACCCCTCACTTCCCAACTCATTTCATATGCCCTTTGAGGGAAGGGCCGCCCCAAGTAGGAAACCCTGCAGCCTCTAACCTCTACCCTCCTGTCCCAGGCGCCTGCCAAAGCTCTTGCAAGATCTCCAGCCCTTGCTTGAAGGCGGACAGCGGAGCCTGTGGCCCAGACAGCTGCCCCTACTGTGCCCGGGCGGGGGCAGGGCAGGTGGAGCTCGCCGGCCAGGAGATGCCGGACTCGGACAGCGAAGCGGTTTATGAGCTCACACAAGACGCCCAGCACAGTGATCTCCGGGACCCTCACAGCCGGCACCGACACAGCCTGGGGCTGGACGTGGAGCCCAACTCTGTGCTGGCCTTCTGGAGGCTGATCTGTGACACTTTCCGGAAGATCGTGGACAGCAAGTACTTCGGCCGGGGAATCATGATTGCTATCCTGGTCAACACACTCAGCATGGGCATTGAGTACCATGAACAGGTAGGGGCATGTGCCAGGGCACGGTCCCTGGGCCCGTGGACCCTCTGCCTTCCTCCCCTCCCGCCCCCATGTCCAATTTCCTCTCCATGCTGCTGGCCTGATGGCAGGGAGGAGGACAGGAGGGAGACGCACCAAAGTGTGGGGGCTTTGGGGGCTGAAAACCAGTGAATGCCACACAGGCTGTGTGTTTGGAGGTTGCCTGGGGCAGGGGCAAGGTCTGAGCTGAGTGTGTTCTATCTGGGAAGGCTTCCCGGAGGAGGTGGGCTTTGAAGGATGTGGGCGAGTGGCGAGCCTCGGATGTGGACAAGGCCTCTCTGAAGGGACATGTTATTGGAAGAGATTTGGGCCTTTGGAGAAAATACAAAGGGGAGAGAAGGTGTTGGGGGATTCCCCAAGCCCAGTGCTGCCCACCCCAGCATTCACCTGACTCAGTAACTGGGGGTGTGACCGACTGGAAGCAGGCAGGGGCGAGGAGGAGAGGGTTGGTGGCTGCGCCCTGGTGGAGCTGAGGCCTGGCTGGTAGGGAGGGAGGCCATCTGCTCTTGGCCTCCGTTCGGGAGCCTTGCTGTGAGTGGGACGGCTGGGCGGATGAGAACGCCTCGGATGCTGAAGAGACTTGAAGCCATTGCGTTTGAGGAAGCGTTCTGAGAACCGGGATGTTTAGTCAGGAGAAGAGGAGGCTCAGCGGGGACAGGCGAGCTGTCGTCAAATATTTCAAGGGCTGTCATGTGGAAGAGGGAGCAGGCTTGCTTCGTGGGGCTGATGGCTGCGGGCGATGGGATCTGGGCCGAACGGGAGGGGGCTCTTCTCACTCGCAGGGCTGTACAAGTGTATGAAGGGTGGCCTGGGGGACCCCCCCCAGTCCCTGACCCTCCGCACTGACCGGGGCTGGCCCGCCCAACAGGGTTCCTTCCAGAGGCAGCCCTTTGCCCCAGTTTGGCCTTCCGGGTCACCCCCTTGGCTGATTCTCAGGAGAAGAGGAAGTCAGTAAGCAGGTGCTCCTCTGGGCCCCTCTGTGCTCTTTCCGGGGTGTTCCTGCTTCCCTGGGGCTCCAGCAGGGGACTGGGCTGCCAGAGCCTGACCTTTCCTGGCACAGAACTGAGGGGGTGTGAGGAGGGGGTGGGCGTGGGCCAGGTGGTGGTGATGGGGGAGGGGGGGAGGGGCCGGGTTGAGGCTGGGGAGCACAGGTCCAAGCCAGGGCTGGAGCTGATAGGAGATGTTCACTTTTCAGGGGGACCAGAGCCCCCTCCCCTCCCCTGCCGCCCTCTGTGCCTTCCATGTTGTGCGCGCTCGGTTCCTAACCCCGTGCACCCCGGCCCCAGCCCCTGCTCCATCACCATCACACCATGTTGGCGTCCGTTCCTCCTGCCTCAGGGCTCCCCCTGCCCCCAGGTGGCTATGCCGGATTCCCTCTTTTTGCAGGTGAGGTGTGGGGAGGGGGCAGGAGGCCAACTGGGGCGCCAGCAGGTGGGGCGCGTGGCTGTGGTGGGCGAGGGGTGTCCGGGCNGCTGCCAGGTGCCCCCCCCCCGGGGGGGGGGCGCTGCATCCCGCAATGTGCCGCTGGCGGAGGCTTTGACCGCCCTGGGGGGGAAGCTGAGTCACAGAGACCGCGGGCTGATGAAGCGGCAGCAAGAAGCCTTTCAGTTAGACGTCAAGAAGGACACTCCCTTGGGGAGGAAATCAAAGGGATCCGTCAGGGGTGCCTGCAGCATCTCCTTGCCCAAGTCCCTGAGGAAAGCAGGGGGCACCCCCACCGAGCTCTCAGCAGCAGGGGGTCCGCAGTCCTGCTCCCCGGAGGAGTTTGACCCAGAGCCTGGTTGCTGAGGGCCCCACAGGGGTGAGTGGAAGTCCCCAGCCGGCCGGACAGATGACTGACTGCTGCCCGCAGCCTCAGGGGCAGGGGGGGTTGGTGGCGGCTAAGATGTCCCCGAAGCAGCCATGGCCCTGTGCTTGCAGGCACTGCGGCGTGAACGTCCCGCCATCTGCGCCTCGGAGCCGGAGCCGGAGCAGACGGAGGAGGGCCGGGAGGGGGGTGAGGAGATGCGGGGGTAGAGACAGAGACACCGAGGGAGACGGAGCCTGGGAGAGGGGGTCCCTGTGGGGAGAGAGGCAGGCATGAAGACCGGAGGACGGAGATGCGGGGACGGGGTGGGGGAGAGATGGACGCTCGGGGACCAGACAGAGACAGATGGAGGCACAGAGACATTGGGGTGACAGAAACAAGGATATGGAGAGGGTGTTTAAGACAGACAGAGGATGAGACCCAGATGCAGATAACGCCACGCAGGACAGGGCTGGGGACACAGGCTCTGACGGAGCCTCCCAGACCAGGTGAGGAAGAGAGGGTGTGGGGGGACCTGAGTCACAGTGGCCGCACATGCCGACTGAGGATGTGCTCTCCCTGCAGCGCCCTGAACGAGGCCACCATATGCATGGATCCTGGGATTGGTCAGGAGAGGACCCTGGTATTGGGGATCCCCAGCGAGGGGCCCAGCCCTCCTCCCCACCCATTGCTGCTGGCCTCCTCAGGCTTGTCCTCTCTCCCACTGTCACCTACCTTACCCCTCTGTTCCTGCCAGGGATGGTGACACCCTCTTGCCCCTCTCTACCAACAGGGGAAGCCCCCATTTTGTCATACACTACCCTACCCAAGGTGGGCCCCATGCTGCCTATGGCCTCCTACTACCCCCCGTCCCCTTAACCCACTGGCTGGTGAGACATGCAGGACTGTTTCTCCCAGAGGAACTAGTGAGGAGGACAAGGACACAGGGCGCTGAGGATGGAGCAAGAATGTGACTTGAGGATGGAAGTGTGACCTGATGGAGGGCAAGCATGTGTGTGACCCATCCATGAGACAGCAGAACATGGAGCAAGGAGCTTATTGTGAATTATCCATCCCACCCTCTCTCCCTCCATCCCTCCCCCTCTCCATCCACCTATCCATCCATCCATCCATCCATCCATCCATCCCTCCCTCCCTCCGTCCCTCCCCCTTTCCATCCATCCATCCATCCATCCGTCCATCCATCCATCCATCCATCCATTCCTCAATGCACCCATCCATCCTTCCCTCCATCCTTTCCCTTTTCCATCCCTCCCTCCCTCCATGCACCCATCCCTCCCTCCCTCCATCCCTCCCCTTCTCCATCCATCCATCCATCCACCCATCCATCCCTCCCTCCCTCCCACACACATTTCCTGTGCATCAGATTTGGGGAAAAACATCTTGATTTTGTGGTGTTTATAGCATTCACCAATTACCATAGTGTAAATGCTGTCATCATGACCGATGTCAAGCTAGCAACATGACGTCACTGACTGTGGGGTCAGGAAGAGACGTACACACACTGGGCCTGGGACACTGCGTTCTTCCTCTCGGAGAGGTCGTCAGCACGCGAACAGTCACATTTACTTGATTCAGTATGTGCTCAGGGAGAGATGTGTGGAGTAGCTTGGGATCCAGACCAGGGAAGGGATTCAGGGAGAGCCCCACGCGGGATGTGCTCTGCGAGCAGTCTGAAGGAAGAGCAAGGTGTAGCCAGCAAAAGCTGGGGTGTAGGGCACAAGATGGAGGAGGGGTCAGAGGCACCAACCACCGGACACCAAAACTGAGGGATTTGTGAGGAGTTCAGAATGAGTGGGGCACAGGGTGGGGGCTGGGCTGGACAAGTGACAAGAGACCAGTTTGGAAAGGATTCAGGGCCAGGTCCTGAGAAGCATAGGAAGGAGGTTTTTTTCCTGAAGGTGATAGGTTCCCCAAAAATGTTTTAAGCGGGTCTGTGATATGAGCAGGTTTGTGTTCTGTCAAACGTTCTCTGGAGCCAAGGAGGGGAGACAGGAGGCGGGAGGCCAATGAGAAGGCTACTGCAGCGGCCCAGACGGTTCATACATCTCTGTCCCTGGAAGTGGAGGGAAGAGGCCCGGGGATGGCTGGCAGGTGGCTGAATCTGCAGGACTCGACACCAGTTGGAGATTTGGGGGGAGGAAGCAGCAAGGACGAGACCCAGGTTTCTGCTCAGGGTGGGAGCACTGGGCCTGGAGCAGATTGGGGCTGCAGGACGCTGCGTACGAGGCACCCGTGGGCCATCCTGGTGCATACCTACTGCCGGAGCTCAGAAGAGAGTCTGTCTCTGCCTGGGTCTGCCCTGGGGCCAAGCTGCCCCAGGAGGAGATGGAGGGGGAGGCGGTGTGGGGAGGTGGTCTTGGGGACAGAGGAGCTTCCTAATCACCCCCTTCCTGGCTCTGGGGTGCTGGGGGCAGAGGCTACCTTCACATTCTAGGAGAGGGACAACAGAGAGAGGTGAGGGAGGGGCATGTGGCCCAGTGGGTCTCTGGGCTGCCGATGAGAGAGGCAGGGTCCAGAGTGGACTGGCATTCAGGCCAGCAGAGGGCAGGGCAGGTGATGACTGTGTTCGTTGCTCAGACTCTGGACCCATCCTGTCACTCTGGATCCATGTCCAGGGAGGGTTTCTATTTATAAGTGAGCAAGGTCAGCTGTTCAAGGCGAGGGAAGCTGAGGGGAGGGGGGGCGGGGAGGGGATCCAGATGTAGCAGGTCTTATCTTTGAAGGGATTCACAGATTCCTTTGGGATTCTGCTGAAAACCGGGGACTCTCTCCCCAGAAGATACACACGTGCAGAGACACCCCACATGTGGCCTTCAAGGACGAGGGTTTATGGACACCTCCCACCCCAAGCCTGTCCCTCAGAACTTCCAGGAGTTCTTGGCTTCCAGACAGAGGCGCCCTGGCTCAGGCGCTGAGGCTGCAGCCAAGCAGGATTTGGGGGGATGACCCTTCTGGAGCCGCCCTGGCCCCGGGTTTCCAAAGTCTCTCCAGATGGGGGGGCGGGGAACGGGTGCCGTTTTGGCCACGGTGGGGTGTTCACATTCCTCCAGGCATCCTCTGATCCTATAGGCTCCTGCGGTTCAGCAAACACCCCCTTCTGTGCACAGCGTGCCGGAACAGAATGACAGCATGGCGGGGGACAGAGCCAGGAGCACCGGAGAAATTTAGGTTCTAGCCGAAAAGTTCTGCTTCGTGGACGACTATGCCAAATGTCGTAAGGGAGGCTTCTGGGGACAGAGGAGAGATGCTCGCACCCCAGGGGTGGGGGGAGGCAGGAAGGGCTTCACTAAAGAGGTGGCTTTTGAGAGGGGTCCTTGACAACTAGGCGGGATTGGCGCAGAGAGGTCTCGATGGAAGGAGCCTAGCCTGGAAGAGCACTGGGTGGCAAGGGACACGCGGGGGACAGTCATGTGGCCCCCCCACCCCCACCCCCACCCGAGGTGTCCAAACAGGAGCGATGTGAGCCTAGCTGTGTTGAAGGAAGCCTGAGTTTCCAGTGGGTGCGGGCTGGGTCGAGGGAGAGGCCCAGAGGCTATTTCTGTCCTTCAGACCAGAGGCCGCGAGGGCCCCAAGTATGGTGGCAGTGGAAAGGACAAGGGGGTGGGGGCCGCGGATCCATGGATGGGGTCTGTGCGCCCGGCACCTGCTGCCGGAGGGATGAGGGCCCACAGGAATCCTAGATAACTCCCAGATGCCAAGACAGAATTCTGGAAGGTGGTGGAGCTGGCCTTCCGGGAAGGGGCAGGGTTGGGGGAGGGGCCGGAGGGTTTGCTGGAGCGCCGCATTGGAGCTGGGCGCCCGCCATCCCCGGGACGCTATCAGACAGGTCGGCTCTCTGGGTGAGGAGCCAAGGGCCCGGAGGGAGAGTGTTCAGTGTCGTCCACGCCCCAGTGACAGCAGGCAGAGTCGTGGAGCTGGGGGGAAAGAGGGGGGAGTGGGTCTGACGGAACTCCGACGCAGGCTCTGGTGCTGCTCTGGCATCTGCTAAGAGAGGGACTTGGAAGAGAGTCCAGACAGAGCTGGGGTGCTGGGGCCTGGGGTTTGGGGGGGACTAGGCCGGCAGTCACATGCGGGGTTCTGCTCTCAGACCGGAAAAGGGGACTGGGGGAGTGAGGGAAGACGGGATAAGTGATGGATGTGAACTGGCTCCCGGGGACGTGGGGTGTGTGTGGAGGGACATGGAGGTGTAGAGGGAGGAGGGGAGGAGGGGGGAGTAGGCTGCGGGTCACAGAGCTGTTTGTGGGGAGGGTAGCGGAGGCCAGGCTGGGAGTGGGGACGTGCCGGGCAAGGAGAGGGGGAAGGTCTGTGCGGCGCTAGGTGGGTAGAGGGGGAGCCCCAGCAGCAGAGGAGGGTGAGGAGAGGTGCAGGCGGCCGCGAGGCCCCCAGCTGGCACTGCCCTGTCCAGTCAGCACAGGCTCGTGACAGCAATGCTCAACAATTCCACAGTCACAGCAGCAGCAGCAGCGGAGGGGGTGGGGACTTACCTGGGCTGGGGCCGGCCTGGCAGGAGTGCTCTGAGGTCTGTGGCCTGAGGCCACCTTGAAATGGTCCCCCACCGGCTCCAGGCTGAGCACTTATCCTGACAGGTGAGGGGCAGAGGCCCCAGCTTGGGAATCTGAAGTCTCAGGGGCTTCGGGCTGGCCGCCCCCGAGCTGGGAGCACGCTGTGGGTGCCCTGTGCCTACTTTGCTTGTGTGCTTACTTGAGGTGGCTTCGAGGCGCCGGCAGGAGATTGTGGGGAGGGGCTCAAGCCACCGCTGGTTAGGTGGCACAGGACACCCAGCAAGGGGCCCTGTGGGCATGAGGGGCTGCAAGG
Organism: Crocuta crocuta; assembly: GCF_008692635.1. Lineage (NCBI taxonomy): Eukaryota > Metazoa > Chordata > Mammalia > Carnivora > Hyaenidae > Crocuta > Crocuta crocuta. Next base: position 2,357,623 of record NW_027532169.1, on the reverse strand, counting down.
GGATTTGCCCAGAGAGGCCAAGTTCCAAGCTGCAGCACTCCTGGAGATCTGAGAAGAGCCAGATGGGGGTATCGTGAAGCCTGTGGCCTTTGCCAAAAACCACCTGCCACCCAGTGGCGCCTGACTCCCCACACCCCTCCTTGGAAGAGAAGAGGGAAGAGGTCCCAGTGACCCTCACCCCATTGCTGTGGCCCACCTGGACCCCCCCACCCTGGGTGTGGGGGGGGTGCGCACAGCAGGACTGTCCAAAGCCGAGGGGAAGTGAGCCAAGGAGTCAGAATTGGGGAGTAGAGATTTCAGGGTCGGAGGAGCCATTGGGAGCAGAGGGGCCGGGGGTGGAGTGGCGCTTGGGCGGGAATGGGGTGACCTGCTCAAGCCTTTGCCCGGCTGTCGCCCATCTCGTCCAACCCCCTCGCCTTCCCCGTGTGCCAGAGCCGGCTCCCGGGCCTCCTGCCTGGGCCGCTGCAGTATCCCCTTAATTGGTCTCCATCTCTCCGTCTCCCCCAAGCCGTCAGCATGCTGGCACCGCGGCATCCAGATTAATCTTCTTAATACACCGCTCTGCACATCTCTTCCCTCCCTCTAGAAGCCCCAGGGGCAGCATTGTGCGGGCAGAGACGAGTCCAGCCCTGGCGGTGGAACAGAGTCAAGGCCATCCGGCCTGGGCCCCGCCAACCTTGCAGCCGTGTCCCCCATGGACCCCCTCCCACCCTCTGACCCGGGAGAAGCACTTGATTCTTGGTTCCGTGCATTCCTTCCTCTGCACCTTGGCTCACGCTGCCCCCAGCTGGGGGTGCCGTCCACGGGGTCCTCCTTCCGTCCCCTCCTCCCCACTGACTCCCTGGCCTCAGCTGGGTCGGAGCTTCTGGGGTGCTCCTGGTGTTTGTCCCCAGCGTGGTGCTTTGCGAGGCCTTGCAGCCATTCTGGGTGAGGCCTGCTTCCACTGTTAATGCCCCTGGGGCCGCCTGAGCATGGCTCTGAGCGGGGTGTTTTCACGGTCTTTAGCGCCTGTGTTCTGCCATGCTGTCCCGTTTAACAGAGGAGGCCACTGGGGATCAGAGAGGGCAGGGGACCTGCCCAAGGTCACACAAGCAGAACGTCTCAGGGTTGGCCAGCCTCCTGCTCTCCGATTCGACTCCATGTTTCAATCACCAGTGTTCTGCACCCAGGGGGCCCATAAAGGGTTGGTGGATGGAGGTGCTATGCCTTTCAGGGGAGTCCTGGTGCTGAGAAGTATTGGGCAGCTTATGAGGGGTGGATACACTTGTGCCAAGGTGACAGGCTGAGGGGAGGGGAAGTCGCAGGAGATGGGGCATTTACATTTAGCATCTTCCCAAAGAAGAGGCTGGGGCCCCTGCGTCGGAGAAGTTTGGGCTGCCTGGCCCCCCACTGGGCCTTGACGTCTTGAACAGAAGGGAGGATACAGTCTAGACCTGAGAAGATACTTCCTGGCAGCAGGAGAGAGTCAGGGAGGCGGGAAGGGGGGGCTGGTGCCCACCTGATGGGTTCTCTCTGGGGGTCCATGGGAGCACGGGAAGATGCAGAGGAAAGTACAGATGGCCCTCGCTCTGCACCTTCCTAAGCCAGCAGCGGCGTGACCCCCATCCCATCACCACACCTCTTTGAGCCTCAGTTTCCCTGGCTATCTAGGAGGCAGGGAGGAAATGAAATCCTGGGAGGGCGGGCTGAGCCAGTGGGCCACCTGAGGAGGGTNNNGTCCCTGCGGGGCAACTGTGTTGCTATGATTGTATCTCTGTATCCTGGTCCTGAGTCCTGCCTGTGTTTGCAGAATGTTCCCAGCCTCCAATTTAGTAACTCGGCTGACCTGTCTGGGGAGGAGTGCCTTTTCCCATGGATCACTGGGGGTGGGGGGTGGGGGGTGGATACCGGGGCCCTGGGAGGAAGTAGGCATTGCCTGTAGGTGTGTGTAGTGAGCATGCACAGGAGAGAGAGAGGGCAGGACGAGGGACAGTGCCCACTCTTCCTTTTCACCTGCTGCTCCAGTCCCAGAGCTGCCTGGAGGCGTGAGGAGGGGGCTCCAGCCTTTGCTGCCACCCCTCCCCCAACCAGGACCTTGGGGGAGTCCTGTACCATCTTTCCGATCAGGCTCTCAGTGGAGTACAGACTGTTGTGCACCGCCCCGCCCCCCCCACCTTAAATGACATCAGGGAATGCTTGGAAGACCCCTGTCCACATGCCCAGTGCTGGTCTTACTTTGACGATTCGCTCATGGAATCAATGCAAGAGACCAAAAGCGATTGTGCTCTCAGCTAGGGGTTTTTTTTTTTTTTTAAGTTTTATTAATTTTTATTTTTGGCAGCTTTTCTTGAGGTATCATTTATATGCCATAAAATTCACCCATTGTAAGTGCACCTCAGCTGTGTTTCCAAATCAGCGTGTTCTTTATTCAGACGTTAAGTTCGTGTGAAATATGATTTCATAGACTTTGGAAGGCAGATTATGAATTCAGTGTGTCTGGATTCACGAGCCCCTTGCTGTCACCCGGGGTGGGTTTGGATCCTGACGGCTGCCTCGTATTATCGGAGTCAGAATGAGATAGGATTGGGTCCCACTCCCTGGTTCTCCCCGTCCTGTGACTTTGAACCAGTCATTCACCGTCTCTTGACCTTTTTGCTCAGCTGTAAAGTGAGGGTTCCAGGGCCATTATGTGGATAGCATGAGGTGAGACACGGTGAGCCTGGGGACCCGCAAGGCATTGCATCTGTGTTCATCGCCTTTATGCAATCCAAGTCTGGACAGCTGGACAGGTGTCAGGGTGACAGGAAGGCAGACTCACTGAACCTGGTCCCTGGCAGACTGGCCTCGGGAACGCCCAGACGGGATCCCCTTAGTCAGGGGAGGATCGGAGCCCTGAGCTTTACCTGTCCTGACGATGACCCCTTCCCCACAACCTGCACTATGCTAATGCTGAGGGACCCAAGGTCTTGTCTCTCTGTGGCCCCATTCGTTAGGTCAGATGGCAGGGCCCCCTCCTGCCCCCATTTGCCATCTGGGGAGCCAGGACTTGCTCAAGACCTGCTGGGCCAGTGGGCTTCTTGCCACATGGGCCTTCTAACAGCCATCCACTCTCTGGACAGCTGGCTCTTGGCCATGCCTCCTGACCCTGGCCCTGCCCCTGGCCCCCAGGACTGCCTTTGGGAAGAATCCGGGCACAAGCTGAGAGTTCCTCTCCTTCTGAGTAGCTGTTGACCCCCCAAACACCCCTCGCCTGCCAGTCAGAAGGCCCTTCCTTCCAGGTCTCCCCACCTCCTTCCCCGGGCTGGCCACACAGAGTCAGGCCATCAGGATACATTTGGTGGGTGCCCAGGCCTGCTTCCACGCTTGGGCGACCTACTTGGGCAGCCAGCCAGATGAGACAGCTGGGTAAACAGGGGGAGACGTCTGACGGACTGAGGGCTTCATCTGGCTGTTTATTTTAACTCAAACTTCTTGAGCCGTTGTGAAACGAAGGCTTTTGGGTGATCAAGACACCCCATTAGGTAGGCACTGGGCTCCCCTGAGTCAACCCTCCCTCCCCCCTGCCCCCTCCCTCTTTCTCCCCACACATTGCTCATTCCTTGTGCTCCCGCCCTGTGATGCCTTCTACACCCCTTTCCCCGGAGAGACCCCGCTTACCCTTCAGAGTTCATTGCAAGTGCTGCTTCCTAACGAAGGCTTTCCCAGCCTCAGTTCCTCCCTCACTGTCCCTCCCCTGGACTCTTGGATTTACCATCTGGGTAATTTATTTTGGCATCTAAGTATCTAAGGCCTCTTGTGGTTACTCAGCTGTTTTGTGTCCGACTTATTTCCAGAGAGACTCTGGGCTCCCGGGAGGCAGGAGGGGGAATAGTCGGCGTGTCTTTGCAGCTCCTTTCATAGGTGATGTATTGCTAAGCATACAGTAGACACTTAATTTTGACGGGAGGAAAGGAGGTGACTAGTGAGCTGGAATAGCGGACGTTTTCCATTATTTCTGATGACCTCTCTAGGATGGGTCCTCAGTCCCAATCCTACACCGTGGCTAGAAGCATCAAAGTAATTACTGTCAGTGTTTTCCATTTGGCCAGAGAGGTTGAGAATCTTGCTGAAGGTCACACAGTGAGTGGACAGGATAGGCTGGGAATTAACCAAGGCATCGCAGTCTCAGGTCCGCGTCGTCGGTCACAGCCTGCCTGGTAGCCTCCCTTCGGCCCATCAGCACGTTTGCGTGTGCGTGTGTGCGTGCGTATGAGTGCATGTGTGTGCTCAATCGTGTGTGCGCGTGCGCGCAGTGTGCGGGGGTGTGCTGCGTGTGCGTGTGTCTGGAAGGAAAGCAGCGTAGCCAACAGTTGTCCAGGAGAAGGCTGCCAAGTCCGGAGAGTAATCGTAGAGCACGTGTGACTTTGCGTGTGGCTGTGGGTCTGGGCGTGCGCCTGAGGCCTTGGCGATCACCCTGTGACACCGGGCAGCGTCGCTGCGCTGCTGGCCGCGGCCAAGATGGGTCTCAGACCTCCTCGCGGGCAGTGGGCAGAACCTACTTACTATACAGGCTTCCCGCCAGCCTGTGCTCCCAGCATCTGAGACCCAGGGCTGAGATTTGATGTGACAGTTGCCCCTGAGTGCATTTCCTTGTGGGTCCTTTGGGGGAAGTCCTCTTCAGGACCCCAAGCTTCGGACACCATGGCTCCCCCTAGCCCCCGCCCACCCTCCACACTGCTATTTCTGGGGCTCCTCCCCCGGTGGCCCTCTGCTAGGGAGGGCGGGGATAAGGTGCTCAGGGATGGGCCTCTGCAGCTTCATACCCCACCCTGCCCTCCAGCCCGAGGAGCTCACCAACGCTCTGGAAATCAGCAACATCGTCTTCACCAGCCTCTTTGCCCTGGAGATGCTACTGAAACTGCTCGTGTATGGTCCCTTTGGCTACATCAAGAACCCCTACAACATCTTCGATGGCGTCATTGTCATCATCAGGTACGACGGCCCCCACCTCCACCTGAAGAACGCCCGTGAGGTGGCTTGTTCCTCTGGGGTGGAGGGGTCTGGAGTCAGGCCCCGCTCACCCACAGGCCCTGCCGCTCTCCCGGCCCTACCTGGCTCAGGCTGAACTTGGCCTCACATCTTTGGCTGGACCCCTGTGCAGTCTCCTCTCCCCATTTCTTACTTCTTGTCCTTGAACCCTATGCGGGCCCAGGGCCAGTGAGGCCTGGGGACCTGGCTTTGCAGAGCAGTTAAAGGAGGCGGCTCGCAAAGTGCTTGGAGACCGTCTCAGACACCCGCAACTGGCTTTAGGGTTTCCCACACCCTGGGAAAGTGCTCCATCCCCCTCGGCCTGGGGCCAGGAGGACTGCTTTATTGCTTTTTTGGAGTTGGCTTTAGCTTTCATTAGAAGGGAACAAAGCGAACATTCCATAACCTGACGCTGCCGCAGGGGCCGGAATTTGGGAGAGGGCTCTAGGCTCGCCAAGATGTGATCTCTGGCCTGGAGACGAGGGTGTGGAGAGGGCTGGCACCATCCCCTGCGTCCATCTTGGAGGCTCCTGTCTGTGCCCCACGCCCTGTGGCTTTTCTCCAGGCCCGCTCAAAGGGAGGGGCGGGCGGAGGGCGAGCTCACAGGGGCTCAGGCTCCCTGTCCTCCTTGCAGTGTGTGGGAGATCGTGGGCCAGCAGGGGGGCGGCCTGTCGGTGCTGCGGACCTTCCGCCTGATGCGGGTGCTGAAGCTGGTGCGCTTCCTGCCGGCGCTGCAGCGGCAGCTCGTGGTGCTCATGAAGACCATGGACAACGTGGCCACCTTCTGCATGCTGCTCATGCTCTTCATCTTCATCTTCAGGTGAGGGTGGGGGCGGCCCCGCACCGGCTGAGGGGAGGGCCTGAGGGGCAGGGGTCCTCCTGCCCTTGACCCCCACCCGGCCGCTCCTGTGTCTTCAGCATCCTGGGCATGCATCTCTTCGGCTGCAAGTTTGCATCTGAGCGGGATGGGGACACGCTGCCGGACCGGAAGAATTTTGACTCCCTACTCTGGGCCATCGTCACCGTCTTTCAGGTGCCGGGGTAACCAAGTAGGGGGGGTGGGGTGCCCCGGGTAGAGGCCCTGACCCGCCCCCCCCGGGTCTTTAACAGATCCTGACCCAGGAGGACTGGAACAAGGTGCTCTACAACGGAATGGCCTCTACGTCGTCCTGGGCTGCTCTTTATTTCATCGCCCTCATGACCTTCGGCAACTATGTGCTCTTTAATCTGCTCGTCGCCATTCTGGTGGAGGGCTTCCAGGCGGAGGTAACCCCCTGCCCACAGCAATCTGGTTCCAGGAGGAATCGGCTAGCTGGTTTGAGCCACAGTGGCCGGGGAGGTCTTGCAGAAAGGCCAGGCTGGGGGAACTGGGGGTGGAAGGCTCCAGCCCCTCAGCCCTGGGGAGACAGGGTGGTGGTGGTGGATCCCTGGGTCTACTAGCTACCGGGTGGGCTTCCGCATCAAGGCCGGCCAGACCCTTCCCCAGGGATGACTGTGGGCATGTGGTGCCAGCTGGATCCCGAGTACAGGTGCTCTCGGGGACATCCAGACGGGACCCCTCTGAGCCGAGGTGTTGGGGGAAGCTTGTATGCAAGTCATCTGAGCTCCAGCTGAGCTGATGAAGATGCCACCAGGGCCCGGGCAGGGCTAAGCTGCCCAGGGTGAGAAATGAGCCCAATTAGTTGCAGGCATGGCAGAGACGAGCATCCTATTTCCAGCCCTGGCTCCGTCACCTTCGTCACAGGCAGCGTTATCAATTAATATTGATTTGCATCGATCCTGCCCTTGCTATGCCAGAGCTCAGCGTCTGCCTGGGGGCCCGCCATTCGTGTCCCTTCCGCTCATGCCCTGTCCCCACCCCCGGGCTCCGGGCCCAGCCCAGCCTCCAGGCGTCTTTCACAGGCAGGTTGACCCAACCTAGAAACGCTCCAGGTTGGGCATCGAGAAGCGCTTGGTCCAGTTCTCTCCTGGTGACCCGGATGGAAACTCCCGCTGCGGCCTGGTCTATAAATACTCTGCACACGGTGGAAAAACAAAAATCTATTTTCCGACTCTTTCCCAGCCTTGCAAGGGAAGGCAGTTCCCCGTGGGCCGGCTGGGCCGCTGGGGGTGCGGGGCGCCTCTGTCCCGCACCGGCCCTCTCTCCGGCTGCCTGCCTGCCGTGCAAATTCTGTACTTATCCATTATCGCGTTTCCTCCAGCCTGGTGGCACCGAGGGCGGCTGGTGGCGGGGGCCGGCCCTGCCTCTGGTGACGGCCAGGCCTCTTGTGCGGAGGGACGAGGCACTTAATTGGGGGTTCCCCGGGGCCTGAAAAGTTCGGGGGTGCCGCCGTGCTCCCATGAGAGCCAGGGTCTCTGTGGATGCCCACCAGGCTCGGCCACCCTCTCAGCTGAGCGGGGATGGGGGTGCCTCAGCCCCTTTCAGACCACTGCCCCTGACAGCTAAAACGTCCTCAGAAAACCCCCCTGAGGAACTTCGTGCGAAACACCCCGAGCCTCTTCCCCTCCCCTCAGCAGCCCTGGAGGTGCCCGGCACAGACAGCCCCCCTCCCCGCCGCCGGCCCTTTCAGCAAACACCTTGTTAAATTGAGTGCTGCCAAGAGCGGGCCTGGTTGCTAGGCAGCAGCGAAGTCTGCAGTCGAGAAGGAAGACAGGTCACTCTGGCCTTGCTGGGGGCCTGTGGCTGCCCCGGCCGGAGGGGTTGGCGAGGGCCTGGGGCAACAGCCTCCTCAACCCGCAGAGCCCAGGTGCCCGTTCGGGAGGGTCTCACTCAGGGCTGGATGCACCAGATTGAGGGTGGGATGGAGAAAGGATTTCTAGATCGTGCCCCCCCTTTCTTGAGGGTGGGCAGGGCCACAGCCCCGACAGAGGGGCTGGACCAGCCACCCATAATCCCGCACATGGTGGGCCAATACCCAGGTGGGGGAGGGGGGACCAGTCAAGCCAGGCCAGTGACCCTGGATACCTCCAGAAGCCCCTGCCCTCTCTCATCCAGAGGTTCAGGCGGTTGACATGTGGTTCTGAGGGAGACCCCCTAGTCCGGCAGGTGATGCTGCCCTTTTTACAAAAAAAGGCAACCCGCCTCTGTAGACAACGTTGTTGGTCGTCAGGAGCAGGAAGCTCCAGGGTGGCCCAAGCTGGGCTTCCCACCCTGCCCAGAGGGAAGAGGGAGGAGGCCTAGGAGTCGGGGCTGGCCCAGCAGTGGACTTGGTCACGTGCCGGG
>NW_027532169.1:2346425-2349036 GCF_008692635.1 Crocuta crocuta | reverse complement strand
GGGGGGTGTGGGGGGGGGGGGGGGGGGGGAGGGGCAGCCTGAATCCCTATATATTTATCATGCACACACTTAATTAAATGAACAGGCAGCAGGCCCTGTGTGAAGCCATTAATTGATATTAAACAACATCACATCTGTCATCTCAGTGTTACTTGTCACATCCCATCCCAGTGGGAGCAGCTGGACCCGGTCTGATTTGGAGGGACGCAGGCCGAGCGTGTGGGAGTGGGGAACCCCGCTCCAGCTCCCGGCCCGCAGCCTCCTCCCAGCCTCTGGCTCCATGCCCTCCTCCTGCCCGGCCTCCCTGCCCGTTCCCCAAGCCCGCTGCCAGTGCCAGGCCAGTTCAAGGTGAGCTGGAGACTCAGGGGCAAGGTCCAGGCGGACCTCTGACTCTCTGCGTGCCTGGGGGCAGCTGTCTCAGCCCCTCCTCTACAGTAGCGCCACTGGTACTTCCTTCCCGCCTTGCGAGAGGCGAGCTGGTGTGACTAAAGCAGTTTAGGGGTGGCTGGCCCGTCCCCAGTGCATCGTAGCTGTCATCGTTAGGATTACTGGAGGGCTCCATCTCCCTGCCTGCCCTTTCCCCCCACCTTCACGGCCTCTGCCCTCACCCTTCAGAGTCATTCTGGCCCGAGGGCCTGCGGTTGAATTCTGGAAGGCCATTCTGTCCCCTCTCTCCTCCTCCCCTGCCCCCAGTGTCTCGTCCCCCTTCCGCCCCTGTTGGGTTTGCGCCATCCTTTTCTTTGTCACTCTTTGACACTGCTGATGTTTGAAAGCCCGAGCACCTGTGACCAGCGCCCGCCCCTGCCTCCCCGTCTCCCTGTAGGAAATCAGCAAACGGGAAGATGCGAGTGGACAGTTAAGCTGTATTCAGCTGCCTGTCGACTCCCAGGGGGTAGGTACGCGATCACGAGTCGGCATGCCCCCCTCCCCGTGCCCTGTGCCCCCTCCACCTCCGTGTCTCTGTGCTCGTGTTCACGCTCAGCCGCTGTGCAACTGTGGTAGCTGTGGTAGTCATTGGTGTCGTGAGGTTTGCTTCGATTTTAAGTCCCTTCCCCCTCCGAGGACATGGAGAGGAGGGGCCGCCTTGCCTCTGCCCCCATCCACCTGCCAAGGGCTCTGTTCCCATCCCCCGCTGCCCCGGGGGGCCGGGGGGGGGGGCGGGCGGAGAAGGAAGGGACTTAGAATCTCTGTGTGCACGTGTGTGGTACACCGCGTGTGGGTGCCTACACTGAGGTCCCCGAGGAGTCCAAGTCATCGGGCCTCAGCGGACTCGGGATCGTGGCCGCAGACGGTGCTCGCCCATCTCTCTCCCCTCCCCCATGCCCCGAGCCCCTATTGGAGACCCCCACATGCTGCCTCTGCTCAGGACAAGTCTTTGGAGGATGTGAGGGTGGGGGTGCCTCTCGCCAGAAGGTCCCAGAATTTGAAACCCACTTCCGAGTCTCTGGCCCCCTGACCTCCTGGGAGGTCCAGCAGGTATCTGGGCCCTCCGCGCGGAGCCTGTGCTCCACCGTTTCCTTCACTGGCACTGGAATTCAGGCCAGAGCCGAGATTCCCGCGGGACCCCACAGTGCTCTGCCTCCTGGAGGTCCCACTCGATAATTAAAGGCCTCGTTAGGGATGTAAACTGAGTTAATGAAAATGATCCCCTGAGATGCCAATTACACAATATTTATGTCCTTATCAAAAGTAGCAATCAAGTATTTCTTAATAACTTCTTAAGGAGAAGTGTGTAATTACTGGGGAACCCACTGACCTGCTAAGAAGGAAGAAAAGAGTACCCCAGAGACAGGGACAGAGGTAAAAATGGGGCCAGGGGCCGGGGCGGGGTCTCGGGGAAGACGAGGGGAAGAAGCAGAGGGCCTGAAGTGGCCTCCTTAGGCTGAGCTGCTCTGTCTGGGGTCTTTCAACCTCCTTCTGGGGTCCTCGGGTCTGCTGCTCAGGGAAGGGCAGCCATGGAAGGAAAGCGGAGGGCACAAGAGGCCTTTGGAATTTAGGCTCTAGTCACCATTTCACCCGGGTCCCCAGCTCCCTCTGGCCTCTGCCACCCGCCCACCCGCCCGGCTCTTCCCTTCTCCCCTCAGCCCTTTCTGGAGCCAGTCCCAGCCGGGCTGGTTGCGCTGCGGACTGTGGGGTTCACCGTGGCCTTCTCTGAGGGGTGGCAGGTGGGAGGCAGAGGTGTCGGGGGCCCTGGGGAGCTCTGGGCCCCACGCCTGGGTGGTGCGGCCTGTGCCCGTGCATGCCTCGTCCCGTGGTTGCTGGTTCCCGTAGCCTATGTGTGGTGTATGCGTGTGGAGACAGGGAGGCCTCAGTCCAGCCCACTGAGACCTGCCCGGCCACGTCTCTAATGGCCCCCTCCACCCCACCCTAGGGAGATGCCACCAAGTCCGAGTCAGAGCCCGATTTCTTCTCGCCCAGCCTGGATGGCGATGGGGACAGGAAGAAGCGCTTGGCCTGTGAGTATCCATCCTGGGGGTGCGGCCCCTGGCCCTGAGGACTCAGCCTTGGGTGGGCTCAGGCTCCCTCCGTCTCTCCCCACCCCGGCAGTGGTGTCCCTGGGAGAGCACCCGGAGCTGCCGAGGAACCTGTTGCCGCCTCTCATCATCCACAC
>NW_027532169.1:2345492-2346381 GCF_008692635.1 Crocuta crocuta | reverse complement strand
CCCGCCCCCGCCCGGCCGGGGGGCCGGGCCCCCCCCCCCCGCCGCACCAGCAGCAGCGGGTCTGCCGGGCCAGGGGCGGCCCATGAGATGAAGTCGCCGGTACGGGGTGCACGTGGGTGCCCCAGGGTGGGACACGCACAGACGTCAGGAGGGAAAAGAGGAGGGAGGCGGACAGGCCCAAGGTGGGGAGCCTCTGAGCCACAGGCTGGACAAGCCCCGGGAAGGTCAGTGGAGCTAGTAATGCAGGCAGGTGAAGAGCTCTGGCCTTGTGGGGAGACAAAGCAGTGTCCTGATCCAATTCTCGCATTCCTTAACTGAGTGACCATGGGTGAAACCCAAACTCTGAGCCTCTGCTATAAACTAGGGGCGGGAAGGTCCTTATCTCCCTAATATTTTATCATAATAGCAAACCCCATGCAATTATTGATTCTGTACCAAGCACAGTTCCAGACACGGCTCATAAATGCTCTAAATGCGCACGGAGCACCCTCATGAGGGAGGGATCATTACTAGCCCCATCTTACGGTTGGGGACCTGAGTCTCAGATTGCCAAACTGATTGGTGGGAAGCTCTGCAATGAGTTGGTGACAGGGCCAGGAGTCAATGTCAGGGCCCACGCCCCTGCCATCACTGTATGCTGCCAGTCAGCTAAAGGAGGAGTAGGTACTAGCCTCATAGCTCTCATACAGATGAGGAGCCGAGGCACGGAGAGGTTCAGTCACTTGCCCAAGGTCACACAGCTGGCTGGACTAAGTCATTTGAACCCAGGCATCTGGTCCAGGTGCTGAACCCTCGCTACCTGATGTGATGCCGAGGAGGCTCACAGGAGACAGGGTGCCTGTGAGGGGGTGCAGGGCTGTGAGGTCCTGGTTGAGACCGCTCTCTCCTT
>NW_027532169.1:2338866-2344739 GCF_008692635.1 Crocuta crocuta | reverse complement strand
CGCAGCTCCCCGCTCAGCCCCTGGAGCGCGGCCAGCAGCTGGGCCAGCAGGCGCTCCAGCCGGAACAGCCTGGGCCGCGCCCCCAGCCTGAAGCGGAGGAGCCCGAGCGGGGAACGGCGCTCCCTGCTGTCGGGCGAGGGCCGGGAGAGCCAGGACGAGGAGGAGAGCTCGGAGGAGGAGAGAGCCAGCCCAGCAGGCAGCGACCGTCGCCACACAGGCTCCCTGGAGCGCGAGGCAAAGAGCTCCTTTGACCTGCCGGACACGCTGCAGGTGCCCGGGCTGCACCGCACGGCCAGCGGCCGCAGCTCAGCCTCCGAGCACCAGGACTGCAATGGCAAATCGGCCTCGGGGCGCCCGGCCCGGGCCCAGCGGCCCGACGACCCCCCACTGGATGGGGACGATGGCGATGATGAGGGCAACCTGGTGAGGCCCCTGTGGGCGTGGGGACTTCTCACACCTGACCTTGAGCAAGTGGGGAGGGGCGGGGGGCAACGCCTGACCTGGTGCTGGGCTGGACGCCCCCCTCCCGGTTCTACGGCATTTAGGGAGTTACCATCACGCCCGAGGGGTCTCCAGGGGTGCCGGGCCTGAAGCTGAGCTCCAGACCGCCCCCTTCTCTCCTGACGCCTGCCTTGCCGAGCCCCAGATCCTCGTCACACACGGGGCTGCGGTCCTTGGTGGATATGAACGGTTTCGGGCAGATGTGTATGAATCTTTCATGACCCTCCCCCAGTGACTCAGAAATACCCATCACTCATCTCTCCAAACTGACGCCCTCCCCTCTCTCCTCGAGACCTCATCACAAGCCTTGACCTCACACCCATCCTTGCCCATTCACCCCTCCCCCGGCTCCCTCACCACCACCACCTCTAACCTGGGGGATGGGGCACAGGGATCTAGGACCTCAGGGTTAGCACGGGAGCAGAAGGGGCCCCTGTGTCCCCTCCTCCCAGGTGTGTCTTTGAGCAGACAGCTGTGACGGGTACAATGTTTGATAATTGGTGCGGCTTCCAAGCCCAGCGAGGAGGGAAGCTAGGAGGGCCTGCAGGGGTGGGGCTGGAGGAAGAGAGGGAAGCACAGAGAGCCTGGGGGGTTGGGGGTGGGGGGCGAGTGCAGGGGAGGAGGGAGAGGAGAGGCACAAAGTGAGGAACCGACCCTCAGGGGACCAGAGGAGCCTGGGGGTCTTGGGAAGAAAGGAAAGGAAACTGGGCCCAGTGGGAGGGGCTGGGCAGGGAGCGAGGGCCATGGAGCTGCAGGCAAGGGACAGGGAGTGGGGATCTTGGGGACCCGGGCCTGCACACCAGCCCTGCGATCCTTCTACAGAGCAGAGGGGAGCGGATGAGAGTGTGGATCCGAGCCCGGCTGCCCGCCTGCTGCCGGGAACGAGACTCCTGGTCCGCCTACGTCTTCTCTCCTCAGTCCAGGTGAGCAGGGGGTCGCGGACCTCTCCTCCTGGGGGAACTGTCCCGTGACCCCACCCCGGGGACGCCGGAAGTATCCTGGCCTGAGGGCACGTGAGGGCAGCGTGTCCTCCCAGAGGCGTCAAGGCCGCTCACCGCCGCCCAGCCCGCCCCCTGCCCAGCCTTTGCCCCGCTCCGAACAGGTTCCGCCTCTTGTGCCACCGAATCATCAGCCACAAGATGTTCGACCACGTGGTCCTTGTCATCATCTTCCTCAACTGCATCACCATCGCCATGGAGCGTCCCAAGATCGACCCCCACAGCGCTGTGAGTCACCAACGACTAAACTTGGTGGCTGTGGAGGGCCGGCTCGGAGCCAGACCCCTCCTGGGTGAGCGCTCACGGAGCCAGCAAGGCAGGCGCCGAGGCCCGGAGAGACACGGAGGCAGGGCACCGGCCTCCCCTAGGCCTCCCTGGCAGCTGGTACCCCAGCTGGTGCCCTGTGTCCTGCCTGCCTCCGTCCCCCTTCTGTGACACACCAGCCCAGCTTGGGGACTGGGCCCTGCTTCTTTCCTGGGTGAAAAGGGAACCCCATCGCAGCCTGGCTGTCTGCCGATGGCACGTTCTCGTGAGCCAGGGACCTGGGGCCCCAGGCGTGCGTCGGCGAGCAGCAGGGTGATGTGGACAGCACGACCGGCCCCCGCTGGGCTGAGTGCTCTTGCTTCCCCTGCTCCCTGCAAAGGGGCTCGGTGTTGCCCATGATCTGTGCGCTGACGGGGGAGACGTCCCGCCCAGCCTACCCCATGCGCCTTGCAGAGTAAGGGAAAGGAGGACGCCCTTTGCTCCTCTCGGTCCTGCCGGACTGCAAGCAAGTAGGTTTTCACCTCTGCTTGGCTGTGAACCGGTTAGTCCTCCTCCAAAGGGGAGCAAGGGCCGGAGGCCTTCATCCGGACCTACCCCCGGGGGCCTGTCTTCTTTAGGATGGGCGCAAATGGTTATGGGAGCTGTGTCTCCCCAGCTGAGCATCATAGCCCCTGCCCCAGACAACGGTGGCCCCTCGTGGCATCTTGCTGCGCTTGTTCCGAGCGGCCCCCCGCCCTCTTCACCGCCCCCCACGCCGCCATTCAGAGTTCAGTGTTTCTGGGATCCTGTTCTTCATTAGAGAGAAGGGTGGGAAAGGCGAGACCCTTTGGAGTGGAGGGCAGGCCTGGGGATAGGTGGGTGAGGGGATCCCCGCCTCTGGGGCCTGTGCAGAGTGGGGCGAGGGTGCCTGGCCACACAGGTCCCTGGCCGGCCTTCCGCCCGAGGCTTCGCTACAGGGCCCTCTGTCATTGTCACATCTGCCCCTCAGCTCCTCTCCCCCTTTCCCTACCTCTCTCTTTCCCTTTCTCTGTTTCTTGGTCTCCCTGACACTCACGCTCTGCGTGTGGCCTCTCCAGCCCTCTCTCAGCCACCCAGGGACAGACTCAGCCTACAGATATCAGGGGACGTGGGTCACCTTCTTTCCCGCCCCTTAAACACAGTGCCAGGGATGGACAGCCTGTACCCAGGCCCCTGGCTTGCCCTGTGGCTCCATTTCTGGGCCACACAGCAGGACAGCAAGTGCGGGGAGAAGGGTGGAGAGCAGGATGAGGGGGGTCAGAGATCAAGGTAAACCCTGCCCCAGTTTTAAGAAGGGAATCAGGATACGGTCTGAGATATAGGCTCAGATGACAGCACTGTTGGGGGACCGTTTCCCCTTAAAGGCCATTCCGGGGTGCGGGGTTGGGGGGAGGTAGTGCTGTTCCAGGGCAGGGGGCAGACTGTCCAGAGCTGAGAGTCAGGGGGGTGGGTGGCTGGCGCTGGCTGCGTGTATGTGGGAGAGACAGAGAGGGAGGGGGGTTCTGGGAAGAGGAGACTGTGTGCCTTAGGGAAAGTGGGAGCCATTGCCCGGAGTCAAACACTGGGGACAGTTGCTGGCGTCTGTGCGCGGAGCGGCCCCGGCTCACGAAAGGAGGTCCTGGCGGGCAACACGTGCTTGCTGTCCCTTGCAGGAGCGCATCTTCCTCACCCTCTCCAATTACATCTTTACCGCAGTCTTTCTGGCAGAGATGACCGTGAAGGTGACTGGGCGTCAGTGTTGCTTTTGGGGCTATGTGGTTCCCGGGGGGGGGCGGTGCGGGCGGGGTGCGGATTGGAGAGATTGGCCACGATCGGAGGGCAGGGCTGGGGACCGCGGGGAGGTGGCGGCCACAGTGATGCAGCCGGCGTCCCCAGGTGGTAGCGCTGGGCTGGTGCTTCGGGGAGCAGGCGTACCTGCGTAGCAGCTGGAACGTTCTCGACGGGCTGCTGGTGCTCATCTCCATCATCGACATCCTGGTGTCCATGGTATCTGACAGCGGCACCAAGATCCTGGGCATGTTGAGGGTGCTGAGGCTGCTGCGGACCTTGCGCCCACTCAGGTGAGCCCCCAACCGTGCATCCTCCCCGGGGACACCTCCCACAATGCCCCGCCGGGCAAGAGTCCCCCACCCCCTGCCCCTGCTTCCTGCGTCTGACCCCCATGGAGGACATGTCATCACTTGGCTGGGGCTCACATGATGGCCCCAGGAGTTTCCCTGCCTTGGGCACGCCCCCTCCATGTCACTCCCCACATGACATACTGCTCAGGGCTACCACGCCCCTGACCTTGCACAGGGCACAGTGTAAGAGGTCACAGGCAGGGGCCCCCCCATATCCTTCAGCTGAAGCTGTCCCTCGAGTGGTACCTTCAGGGTCGGTCATCCTCCCTGGTTACAGACTCCATTCCCCACCCTCACACGCCTCTCAGGGACCACCCACCGGGTAACGCCTCTAGGAGAGCATCTGCTTTCTCGGGGAACCCTCCCACAATCACCCTCCATCCCCCACCGTCAGAACATTCCATGGATGGGGACAACACTGACAGACTAGTGATGCCTCCCCGGCTGTAATAATCCACCTACCCCCTCTTCCCCTCCTTGCCTGCACCCTTCATGCTCCCTGTAAGTTGACCTCCCTGTCCCCACAACACACTGCATCCCTGGGTAACACCTCCCTTGAGTTGAGTCCCCTTCCCTTCTCAGCTCCATCAGGGGATACCTTGAGACCTGGGAGTAGATGGGAAGATGGGGGGGGGGGTGTCTGCATCCTGTTTTGAGAGATTAGAGGTGGGAGTCCCCATGGCGGGGATCTTGGGAGACGAGAACTGCCCAGAAAGCCAGAGGCCAGGATGGGGATGGGGGCGGGGGAGCAGCAGGCAAGGGACAAGGGAGCGTCCTCGCTGAGGGAACCCCTCTTATTGCCCACCCTCCCTCCCCAGGGTCATTAGCCGGGCCCAGGGGCTGAAGCTGGTCGTGGAAACGCTGATGTCCTCACTGAAGCCCATCGGCAACATCGTGGTCATCTGTTGTGCCTTCTTCATCATTTTTGGCATCCTGGGGGTGCAGGTTTGTGGCAGCCTGGGGGCCAGGTGTCGGTGGGAACCTGAGGAGCAGCCTTCCTATTGGCCTTGGATGCTGAGACTCGAGCTGTAGCCGCTGTTGTCTTTATTCCAGAAAGGAAAAAACAGGGACGCTTCCCTCGAGGCCCTAGGCCTCAGGCCCCTCTGCCTCCTGGGCGTTTTGCAGCAAACGAGGAGCCTAGAAGAGGTCCCCAAAGGGGAAGAGGGCCTCAGAGAGGGGACTGACCTGTGGGGCCGCTGCAGACGGCTGCCGCTGCCCCCCTAACATGCTGCTCTCCTGAGCGCTGCCGCCCGCCATCCTGGCCCCGGTCTGCTCCGGGATCCCCTCCCTTCCCCTCCTGCCCCGCTTGAGCTGAGTGGGCTGCAGGCCAGGCCTGGGGATCCAAGGCCCAGACAGCTGGGCCAGGTTAGCGGCGGTGAGCCGGCAGGCAGGAGGGTGCAGACCCAGACAAGGCAGGAAGTGGGGGCTGCTGGAGGGGGAGGAACTTGGCCTCTGGCCCGGGGAGGAAACTGGCTTTGGAGGAAAAAAGATCAGGAGCTGCCTGCAGGCTTCAGCGGGCGCCCCCGGGAGCTGGGGAGCCCCTGCATCCCCGGTCTTCCAGAACCCTCCGGCTCCAGCTATTTCAGCTTCAAAGTAGACAGCTGGCTGTCGGGGCAGCGGCGGTGGGTTGGGGGGACTCCTGGGTGGCTCCCGCCCCTCCCATTCTCGTCCTTTGGCTTCCTGGAGTGTCCCCATTACCCTGGGAAGAGGGCTGTTCCTGGTTTCATAAAATTCTCTAGCCACAGGGACCGGGGTGGGGTACATTTGCCAAAGCTGTGTGCTGCCCCGTCCCCTTCCCTCGCCTCCGGCCGGCTTGGATGAACAGGGAGCACCATCGTGAGCCCCGTCCTGGGCGCGAGTCCATCCTGAACGGCTTGCCCAGGGCCCCTGGTCCTCCTGACCCCTCCCATCCCTTGCCTACCCACAGTCGTAGCCCGGTGTGTTCTAGAGTGAGGGTGAGCTCTCCAGTCAG
>NW_027532169.1:2331070-2335522 GCF_008692635.1 Crocuta crocuta | reverse complement strand
CAGGGCACAGTGTAAGAGGTCACAGGCAGGGGCCCCCCCATATCCTTCAGCTGAAGCTGTCCCTCGAGTGGTACCTTCAGGGTCGGTCATCCTCCCTGGTTACAGACTCCATTCCCCACCCTCACACGCCTCTCAGGGACCACCCACCGGGTAACGCCTCTAGGAGAGCATCTGCTTTCTCGGGGAACCCTCCCACAATCACCCTCCATCCCCCACCGTCAGAACATTCCATGGATGGGGACAACACTGACAGACTAGTGATGCCTCCCCGGCTGTAATAATCCACCTACCCCCTCTTCCCCTCCTTGCCTGCACCCTTCATGCTCCCTGTAAGTTGACCTCCCTGTCCCCACAACACACTGCATCCCTGGGTAACACCTCCCTTGAGTTGAGTCCCCTTCCCTTCTCAGCTCCATCAGGGGATACCTTGAGACCTGGGAGTAGATGGGAAGATGGGGGGGGGGTGTCTGCATCCTGTTTTGAGAGATTAGAGGTGGGAGTCCCCATGGCGGGGATCTTGGGAGACGAGAACTGCCCAGAAAGCCAGAGGCCAGGATGGGGGTGGGGGCGGGGGAGCAGCAGGCAAGGGACAAGGGAGCGTCCTCGCTGAGGGAACCCCTCTTATTGCCCACCCTCCCTCCCCAGGGTCATTAGCCGGGCCCAGGGGCTGAAGCTGGTCGTGGAAACGCTGATGTCCTCACTGAAGCCCATCGGCAACATCGTGGTCATCTGTTGTGCCTTCTTCATCATTTTTGGCATCCTGGGGGTGCAGGTTTGTGGCAGCCTGGGGGCCAGGTGTCGGTGGGAACCTGAGGAGCAGCCTTCCTATTGGCCTTGGATGCTGAGACTCGAGCTGTAGCCGCTGTTGTCTTTATTCCAGAAAGGAAAAAACAGGGACGCTTCCCTCGAGGCCCTAGGCCTCAGGCCCCTCTGCCTCCTGGGCGTTTTGCAGCAAACGAGGAGCCTAGAAGAGGTCCCCAAAGGGGAAGAGGGCCTCAGAGAGGGGACTGACCTGTGGGGCCGCTGCAGACGGCTGCCGCTGCCCCCCTAACATGCTGCTCTCCTGAGCGCTGCCGCCCGCCATCCTGGCCCCGGTCTGCTCCGGGATCCCCTCCCTTCCCCTCCTGCCCCGCTTGAGCTGAGTGGGCTGCAGGCCAGGCCTGGGGATCCAAGGCCCAGACAGCTGGGCCAGGTTAGCGGCGGTGAGCCGGCAGGCAGGAGGGTGCAGACCCAGACAAGGCAGGAAGTGGGGGCTGCTGGAGGGGGAGGAACTTGGCCTCTGGCCCGGGGAGGAAACTGGCTTTGGAGGAAAAAAGATCAGGAGCTGCCTGAAGGCTTCAGCGGGCACCCCCGGGAGCTGGGGAGCCCCTGCATCCCCGGTCTTCCAGAACCCTCCGGCTCCAGCTATTTCAGCTTCAAAGTAGACAGCTGGCTGTCGGGGCAGCGGCGGTGGGTTGGGGGAACTCCTGGGTGGCTCCCGTCCTTCCCATTCTCGTCCTTTGGCTTCCTGGAGTGTCCCCATTACCCTGGGAAGAGGGCTGTTCCTGGTTTCATAAAATTCTCTAGCCACAGGGACCGGGGTGGGGTACATTTGCCAAAGCTGTGTGCTGCCCCGTCCCCTTCCCTCGCCTCCGGCCGGCTTGGATGAACAGGGAGCACCATCGTGAGCCCCGTCCTGGGCGCGAGTCCATCCTGAACGGCTTGCCCAGGGCCCCTGGTCCTCCTGACCCCTCCCATCCCTTGCCTACCCACAGTCGTAGCCCGGTGTGTTCTAGAGTGAGGGTGAGCTCTCCAGTCAGGAATACCTGCGTTCAAGCCCCCTTTCTGCCCCCTACATACAACCTTAGTGAGTGAATGTACTTCTTGGGGCCTCAGTTTTCCTCATCTGTAAAGTGGAGTCTATAATACCTAGCCTGCCCCCTGCCTTTAACCCCGGCCCCTGAGTATCTGATTCAGTGGGTCTGGGGGGGCCCTGAGAGTTCGCATTCCTAGCGTGATCCCAGACGCTGCTGATGTTTGCTGGCCCACGAACACCACGTGGAAAACCACTGGCTTCTCCCTTTGCAGAAAACAAAGAACTATCCCCCTCCCTCCATCCTTCCCCAGCACCTGCCCCGATGACCTTTTCTCCTGCTCCAGGGCCTCTGCTCCCAGGAGCCCAGAGAAAGGGGTGCCCAGGGCAGGGGAGGTTCCTGTCAGTGTCTCCCTGACTCGGACACTCCCTGTCCTTGCTTGGAGTGATCCCAAAGCCCTTGGGCGCCAGAGCTTGTGTGCAGGAGGAGGGGCTGGTGAGTTCAGGGCTTCCTGTGGCCACAGCTCACTTGGCTCTGTGTCTGGGGGTGTCTGTGTCCAGCTCTTCAAAGGGAAGTTCTTCGTGTGCCAGGGCGAGGATACCAGGAACATCACCAACAAGTCTGACTGCGCCGAGGCCAGTTACCGGTGGGTCCGGCACAAGTACAACTTTGACAACCTCGGCCAGGTGAGCTCCATGCTCCGGGGTGGAGGTGGGGGTGCGGGCGGCAGCAGGAGGCTGGAGGGGACACGGGTACATGCGTAGTGACGCACGCAGGGCAACTGACTCGCCGGGGCCTCGGCTCCATCCACTGGTAAATGGGTCGTAAAGGTGTTTCCTCGGAGCGTTGTGGTTAAGGGAGCGACGAAACGATGTGTGTGTCTGCTTAGCCTGGTACCAGGCGGATTTATCTTCTCGAGATAATGCCGTTTCTTACTCCGCATTCGCAGAAGTGGAGAAACGTAGAAAATGAAATAGCTCACTCCGTTTTGCTGGTTTGCTTCCCAGACCCAGCCTGGTTGGGCCTGCTGGATTTTCCAGGGCTCTGGTGTCTCCTGCTCCACCTGGCTAAGGTCAGAGGCCCCATGGCTTCTCTGGCTTCACGCCAGTCGTGGAGCCCCGGGACAGAGAGCTCTCCTAGGGCCCAGAGTGTGACTCGGGCCTGACCTCGGAAAGGCTAGGGTCCCCTGAGCCGCTGCCAGGAGGTGCTTTAGGGACGCAGGGCATGTGTGGTTTGGCCACACGTCCTGGGTTTCAGATGGTTTCTCCTCCTCCCCTCCCCCAAGGCCCTGATGTCCTTGTTCGTGCTGGCCTCCAAGGACGGCTGGGTGGACATCATGTACGACGGGCTGGATGCCGTGGGCGTGGACCAACAGGTAGGGCCGAGGTGGGCAGGATCCATCTTTGGGCTCGGGCCACTCACCCAAGGCCTGATGGGATGCAGGCACGGGCCAGAAAGAGAGCAAGGCTGATTGGCAAAACACCATCCAAGAGGCATCCCCCCGTTAGCAGAGGCTGTGACTGGTAGCCCGAGGGCCATATCCGGGCGTGTTGTATTGGATTGCAACATGTTTCCACGGCAAACATTTAAGCGCCGGTGGATTTCGTGTGGAAATCCAGAGCCGCACCTGGGAACAAAGGGCTTGCTTTCCATCAGGGCAGGAGTTACCTGGAACAAAGACGCAGCCGCCTCTCTGGGCCAGAAGATCTACCCTCCACTTTGCCACAGTCCCCACCCCTCCCGTGCATACTTAGCACCTGCTGGGGGCCCTGTAGCCAACCGAGTTTGCAGAGCGTGTGTAAAGGAACCCGGGCTATGGGGCGGCCGGGGCGGCCCCCGAGACAGGTCCGATGCGTCCTCGGGCTGATGCCTCCGCCTGTCCTTCCTGATCCCCACCAGCCCATCATGAACCACAACCCCTGGATGCTGCTATACTTCATCTCGTTCCTGCTCATTGTGGCCTTCTTTGTCCTGAACATGTTTGTGGGCGTGGTGGTGGAGAATTTCCACAAGTGTCGGCAGCACCAGGAAGAGGAGGAGGCCCGGCGGCGGGAGGAGAAGCGGCTGCGGAGACTGGAGAAAAAGAGAAGGAGTAAGGAGAAGCAGATGGCCGGTCGGTAGTCTTTCCACATCTCTCTGAGTCGTGCTTGACCTTGGCCTTGTGACTGCAAGGGGACCAGGGGCTGGGGCTGGGGGCAGGGAGAAGATGCTCCCACCGCCCCCGCCTCACCTCCTCCTTCCCCTCGAGAGCATGTCAGCCTCTAGAGCACGCATGAAGCAGACCAGTTCGGCCCCCGTGGGGGAGGGGAGCGACCCCCCCCGCCCCCACCCTGCGGGGCTCCCCGGGTCTCGGCAGCATACTCTTCAGACGAGATGCCAGGTCGAAGCTGACGCACGACCTCTCCCAGCTCGTCCCTCGGGGGAGCCTCATGGGATGAGAGCATGCTACTTTGCCGCTTGCCGGTGTCCAGAGGCCCCGGGATTGGCCCAGGTCCCAGACGTGCCTGCTCCAGGGTTGGGGAGCAAGCACCTTGAACCTGCGCCTGCCTAGTGTCTATAGCTGCTGAGCAAGGCCTCGGCAGAGACTGCAAATGGACCAGCGGGAAGAGAATCCAGACCCACTCTCTCCCTATCTCCAGCAAAAGCCCCTGGCTGCCTT
>NW_027532169.1:2330355-2330880 GCF_008692635.1 Crocuta crocuta | reverse complement strand
TAGACCCCACCCCCCACCAGCCCCCTCACCTGTGATCTCCAACATCTCTTGGCTTGGGCTCCGGGAGAGCCCCCCATCCCACCCCTCCTCATGCTCTTACCCCAGGGGTGGGCCAGGACCAAGGGGACAGACCCGGATTCCAGGAAGGATTCGAGGGAAGTAACGGGCGCGGGAGCCCCTGTTTCTCCAGGTGTGTCTGCACCTGTCTCCCTGTCTTCGGGGTTCCTGTCCATCTGTCTGGTACTCGGTAATCTCCGTGACTCTCTCTCTCAGTCACTGCCCACGTCTCGCTGAGTGTCTTTCTGTGTGGGTTTCTCTAAGCCTTTGTGTGTCTGTCTCTGTTTGGTCTGCGGGGTTCCCTTCTCTGCACCCTTTCACACACCGCCTTCCTTACGCCAATAAGATGTGTGCAGTGCTCTGAGTTTTCCCTTTGGTTTGTTGAAATGTGAGTACTACCAAATGGGTTAGGGGCTGCGGTCTTCCCCCCTCCTCTCTCCCCCTGGCTCTATCTCCTGTCACCTGTGG
>NW_027532169.1:2323996-2329905 GCF_008692635.1 Crocuta crocuta | reverse complement strand
TGGGCGGGGGAGGGCCAGAGCGAGGGCTCCCTGTGCGAGGGGAGGTGGGGGCTGCTCAGGACCGAAGGCGAGGAGATATTGGCCTCTGGGCAGCGGTGGGTGGTACAGTTCTCCATGTCCTCAACACCCGTGCCCCAGGCCCCTTGCTCAACTCTGGGGTAGGCCCCCCCACCCCACTGGGCTCTCCATGTGGATGTCAAGCTGAGCAGGTGCACCGTCCCCTGCAGCCACGTTCCCACCCCTGCTCCAACCGCCCCGCCCCTCCTTGCAGTCTGCCTGCTCGGTGGGGCATCTGCACATGGAATTCTTTTGGCAGGAGGCACTTGTGGTCCTGCCTGACCAGCTGGCTCCCCTTCTGGGGTCTGTAGCTATCTCAGGTGGTGCCAAGGCCGAGGCCTGGGTAGGAGTGGATGTCTGTTCTGATGACAGCCTGCCCGCCTCTCCCCGTGCCTCTGACTCTGGCCCTGTGACCCTGATGAGCTGCCCCAATCGCTCATCTTCCTCAAGTGCCCTGGGGCTGGACACGCAGGACCAGCCACCCATGCTCCGTGTACCCCACGAACAGGCAGAGTGAGGGTTGGAGCCAAGGGGGAGGGAACCGCTTCTAGGGGCCCCTGCCCAGCCCTCCTGGTCCGGCCAGTGACCAATGTCGTGTTTCGTTCTTTTAGATCTAATGCTGGACGATGTAATTGCTTCCGGCAGCCCATCCAGCGCGGCGCCAGGTACTGCGTCTGGGGTTGTGGGTTCCAGGGTGAGGCCCGGGGGCAGTCAGGCCCCACCTGCCCCCAGGCCCGCCTCATGCTTGCCGGGATGTCCTCTTGGCTCCCCACTCCGGGGCTCATTGATTCCGAACTCTTGGGGTGAGGGAGTGAGGGTCCCTGGGGCGCCGCCGGGCTCTGCGTCATCCTATAGGCCTTGCACGCCCCTTCCTCCGACACCTCTTGGAGGACCCTCCTCCCACGAGGCTTCCAAGGGCCGAGTTGCCCCGCCGCCTAGAAGAGGGGCTCCCACTCCTGCTCCTCCTCCATGTCATACCGTTCGATTATTAGAGCTGCAAATCTCGCCCGTCTCCTTTTGTCTGAAGGGAAGACTTTGATCCAAGCAAAGCAGGATGAGAGGAGCAGAGGGGGAAAGGATTTGTTTTAAAAAATGTAACAATGAATAATTGAACAGACTCATTAATAGTCAAGTAATCGCGGTGGCCACGTCATCGCTACCAGCCGCGGGACCAGAATCTGAGGCCTGCGTTAGCCATAACTTCTCGCCCCCCCAAAAGCCAAAGATTTGGGAGTGAGTTGGGTCCTTGTCATTGAGAGCTGTGTCCCCCGGGATGGCTTTGGTCCTGCTCGACCCTCCCCGGGCCCTCCGGCCCCTGCCTTCCCCCAACACGGGCCCTCGACAGAAGGTCAGAGGCCCCGAGACCCTGTGACAGCCGCGGGGCCTCGTCCCACCCTCTCATGTCTTCCCCGGCTGGTTCCCAACCTGTTCACCCCCAAGGGCACCCCGCATCACCTCCTCCCACAGAGCCCACATTTTAAGAGACTGTCTTTGAAGCTGCGAGCACTTCAGCAATGACTTTGTTTCACTGTTTTTGCTAATCAGAGGCACGTCTAATTACCAACCAGAGCTTCAGAGCTGCAGAAGGTTTCACGCTGTACGATAGCAAAGAAAGACCCTTTTGCCATTAAATTAGTCCATGGGGTCTTAACATAGGCCTACATATGATTCTTTTAAGCTTTTAGAAATATTGAAAAGAACGTTAAGGACCCCCACGGGCCTCCCTTCTCAGGCTGCGGCAGACTTGAGACTTCAGGCTGGGAACCACTGGGCTATGACTTTGTCCACCATCCTGTGCTCCCCCGGAAGCCAGACCCTGGCAGACGCTGCCCCTTGGGGGCTGGGCTACCTGATCTGTGGGTGCTCAGGGACCCCCTGGGCCTCGCTTTGGGAGGCCATCCCTGAGGGTTGATGTCTCCTGTACCCATGGTGCCGAGCTGTGGTGTGTGGCATTGAGAGACTGTCCGTCTGGGTGCTCAGGAGGCTCTAACCCATACGTGTCTGGATTGCCTGGGTCCCACGTCTCTGTGTCAGGCTATACTGCAAATTCCTGATGTGTCAGGGGTGAGGGAGAGTGGGAGGAAGTGCCCTTCGGCTTTTTCCTTACGGGGTCACCTGGGCCGTACACCGAAGTGTCCATGCATACACATTTACCCCATCCTGGCTGATACTGCCCTCACACGGGGCCAGCCCACAGAGCCTTCGTCGCCAGGAATTAACACACTCAGACTCTCTTGGGCTCAAAGCCCCTCCCGACACACCCACTCTGTTACCCTCACGCTGCACCCCCATCCCAGTCACATTCTGCCATGCTCCCATTGACACGCACAGGCTTGGACCATAGTGTGTCTTGCCTTTCCGGCTGGTAATGAAGACTCAGAGACCCTCAATCGGGGCTCAGATCACCCCACATCCCCCTTTCCCAAACCTGCTGTTCTGTGTGGTCTCTGGTAAAATTTTCCAAGCGCTTCTGTGCGTGTAAGAATCACCTGGAGAACATATTAAGACACAGATTCCAGAGCACAGCCCTGGCAGTTCTCATGCACTGGTCTGGGTCTGGCCAGCTGCGTGGTACCCCTGGTCCGGGGCGGCTGGAATCCAGCCCCCAGGCACCACACATGTCCGGCCAGCACGGCTTGCACTCAATGCGCTCCCAGGGGAGGGTGCCAGCCAGACCCCAGGGAGAGGCAGACAGGAAGTGCCATTGAGTATCAGGGGAGTGGGCCTGACCAGACACCTGGGTCCAGCCCGGCAAAGGGAAGGGACTGGGGCCACCAGGTGGCTGCTCAGCCTGGAGCACCAGCTGCACTCCCCTCGGCCACCTGTGGCATCTGCGTCCACTCGCCCTCTCTCCTTCCGCTGGGACCCAGTGATCAGGCCCGGCCACTGCAGCTGAAGGTGTGGCCTCTGCCCCAGGGGGCCTGTGTCCCCGGGGGGGGATCCCTGCCTTCCGCCTCCTCCCTGTTCCTCTGCCTTGCACACCCTCTGCCCTGACTGCGCCTTGGGCTCTACTAACTACCTGCGCCTGCTGCCCTCACTCACAGCCGCGCTGGCCCGGCTCCTCTCCTGGCTCTTGCCCCTGGCTCGGGGCTGGGCAGTCCTGGAGGTGCCTTCCTCCTGCTGCCTGTCTCTGTGCCATTTTCTCTGCCCGAGGCAGCTCATACTGGTGGGGGCCAGGGAGAGGGGCTATGGCCGGAGCTCTCGGAGCAGCAGACCTACCCAGGGCTCCTCCAGGAGGTCTCTCCTTCTCAGAGCTCAGGCAGGAGGGTGATATCATCCAGAGCCTACCAGCGAGAGCCTTCTGGCAGACTCTTTGAGGTCTAAACCCACCAGGCAGCTGGCGAGAGATTGGGGCTGGGAGTTCGGGTCCTGGCTCCGTCACGGCCTCACCCTGTGAGGACAGCTCGCTTGTGCTGGCCCTCGGTCTCTCCCTCTGTAAAACAAAGCGTGTGACCAAGGACATGCTGATCAGATTGGCCCTGGGACTCTTTGGACCTGTGCTCTGAAGGGGGGATTTCTGGCAGCCTCGGCACCTGCTGGTCTGGGCTTGGGACCCGGCTCGAGTGGCAGACCCCGGTCACTACAAGCAGATGCTCGGCTTCAGCCCTGTCCCCACCTTTCCTTTGCGCTGCGGGGAGGAGGGTCCCAGGCTAATCCCAGCCCACTTGCCCCCTGACAGCCAGAGCAAGGCCGGAAGGCAGAGGTGGTGACAGCTTCAGTTTGGGGCTGCCTACATAGACCAGGGGACAGGGCAGAGGGGGACTCCTCCCCCTGCCTCTCCTCTGCACCATCTTAGCTAATAATGGGGCTAATAAGGAGCTGCTTCTTCTAACCTAATTGTATTCAAACATTTTAGTTAATTCTCCATTCATATTTTAGCATAATGGAATCGGGTGCTCTCGGCACTTATGGAGATTAACGCAGAGACAGCGTTCCAGCTGCTAAGGCCACGCAGGGCGATTAGCGCCCTCTGGTTCTTGTGGGTACTTGAAGGAAGGAAGGAAGAGGCCCGGCTCGCCGGGTCCACCCTCCACGATCGCAGTGTGGATGACCCGCGGCCTCCTGTTGTCCATCCCTTGTCCTGAGCTTCTCCACCCCGACCCCGTCCTGGGGATCAGGAGGGCCACCCGAGCTAACAGCCACAGCTGGCCAGCCCGTCTCTGAAAACAAAACGCTGGCATAACCCGCTCTGTGGTGGCGCCCCGGAACATTCGGGACCTTCGGCCTCTTGGTTATCCACACACGGAGGCCGATGCTGGAGAGTGGTGTCGGGCGAGGCCGAACGCGCAGCTCTTGGGCGCTCTTCTTCCTTCAGCCTCTGGTGGGGGCTCGCCCCAGGCCACCCCCTGACTCAGTTTACCTCTCTGTGAACTAGTCCTCTGCATGGGGAAGGACACCTATGACTGAGCTGGCCTGGACTCAAAGCTTCCTGCTGCCCTGAGCCAGCCACCCCCTGACACAGGCCTCGCAGGCCTTGCTGGCTGGCTTGCTTCCGCCCTAGGCTTTCTGAGGGGGAAGGGCTGTCTGGGACCTGAGGCTGCCCCAAGCCTCCCCGTGGGGCGCCTCCTCTTTCTTTGTGGCTGCCCTGGAGACCAATCTGTCAAACGCCTCCTGATGACATCTGTCCCCCCAACGTGGCCCGGCCTTTCCTCCGCACCTGGAGGAGGGACCCCCTGCACTCTCCTGCCCCCAGATTCATTCTGCCTGCTTAGTGGGCCAGCCTTCTGGCACCGTGATTTTGTAACTAAGTGGTTCGCTAATTACACGAGAACGATGCCTCTGACAGATCTCAGACAGCGCTTCCAGCCCAGCCTGGAGCCTGATGCCATCAGGAGCAGGCTGGGCATTGCCTCGTTAGAAACTGGGTGAGTCCTTCGGGCGGAGCCCTCCCCCACGGGTCTGGGGAAGAGCGGAGCCCTGTGGCCTCCCCTCTGCCCCCCACCCCACGAGGGCCCCGGAGGCCCCGGCCCTGCCCCTCTGGAGGCCCTCAGGGTGGGTCAGTGCGGCCGGCCAACAGGACGTCCAATTTCCAATCTCCAGTGTTATCTCCAAATCCCAGCTCTGTGTAATCTGCTCGGCTCCCCTCAGGGGCACTGAGTTCGGTGAAAGAGCGGGGGCCTTTGCCTCTCTGTGGATGGAGCGTCCTCGGAGCCTGATAAGACCGGTCGCGTTTCATCTTATTGATCTGGCCTTACGGCGGAACACCAAGTCAAGGGCATGCTGAGGGGCTGGCGGACTTGGGAGGCTGCCTTGGGGAGGGGGCTCACCTGGTGTCTAATGCGGGTGGGGAGCTCTGCATGTCCTGACCCCTCCTGCACCCGACTGTAGCCAATAGACCCGATGCTTGGAGGGCGGACGCGGGAGAGCTCTCCCCCGGCCCCCCGAGAAGGGTAGTGCGTGGAGGGCGAGGATGCAGATGACACCGGAATGTTTCAGCTCTGGCATTAGACGCTGGTGGNCTACTATTCAGACTACTCTCGCTTCCGGCTGATCGTCCACCACATGTGCACCAGCCATTATCTGGATCTCTTCATCACGGGTGTCATTGGGCTGAACGTGGTCACCATGGCCATGGAGCACTATCAGCAGCCCCAGGTAGGAGTGAGTCCTGCCTCCAGGTGTGGGACTGCAGGGGGAGGCTACCCCAGCCTGGGCCGGGGTACCCCAGACAAGTGCTGGGCACCCTTTTGCACACCTTGCAGTGACCCTTGGAAGTGGGGATCGTCTTGGTTTTACAGATGAGGACACTGAGGCTCAGAGAGGTTAGTCGATGACACCAAGGTCACTCAGCTCGGAAGGAAAGGACCTGATTTCTTTCTTTTTTTTTTTTTTTTTAATTTTTTTATTTTTTT
>NW_027532169.1:2316449-2323912 GCF_008692635.1 Crocuta crocuta | reverse complement strand
TTAATGTTTTACTTATTTCTGAGAGAAAGAGAGAGACAGCGTGAGCATGGGAGGGTCAGAGAGAGAGAGGGACACACAGAATCTGAAGCAGGCTCCAGGCTCTGAGCTAGCTGTCAGCACAGAGCCCAATGCGGAGCTCGAACCCACAAACCGTGAGATCATGACCTGAGATCATGACCTCAGTCTGATGCACAACCGACTGAGCCACCCAGGCGCCCTGAGGACCTGATTTCTTTACCCACCAAATTATTTATTGACGGCTGGCTGTGTGCTTCCTTCTTTATACCCTTTGAGGCTAAAGAAGACAGACCGATGGAGGCCAATGTCTGCCCTTCTGGAGTTTAGATTCTAGTGAATGTCTAGCTCTAAACTCACCAAAGATCCTGCCACTCTGCAAATCAGACACCGTCAGCCATCCTCCAGGCCTCAGTTTCCCCATCTGTAAAGTGGGGGTGTCGAATTCATAATGCACAAGGCCCTTTCCAGGTTCTAGCATTCTATGCCTCCTGGCACCTTTTCGTGTGGCCTTCTCGCCATCCCTCAAGGAGAGAGATCCTTCAGCACAAAGTTAGGCTCATGCCTGTGAGTGAGGTCCCTCTTCTATCCTGCTGTGATAGTCAATGGTCGGCCATCATGGCAGGGACAGAAAAGAAAGGCCCTCTTAGACTCACCTGTCTCCCAGATCTCCAGAGTGCGATGGAGGGGGAGGGGCAGGCATCACCCCTGGGCCTCGGGAGACCCTACATAGACCACCCTCCCCCACCCCTGCCAGATCCTGGACGAGGCCCTGAAGATCTGCAACTATATCTTCACCATCATCTTTGTGTTGGAGTCGGTCTTCAAACTCGTGGCCTTTGGCTTTCGTCGGTTCTTCCAGGACAGGTAACAGGAGGAGAGGGGGTGTGGGGGGGGGAGTGGGGAAAGGGCATGTCTCCCAGGGAAACACCTGAAAACCTTACCAGACTCCCGAGGTTCAGCCTCCACTCTAGGAGCCACCCAGAGCTGATAGCCAGGGGGAATGGGGGGCCATCCAGAGCCTGGAAGATGGAGCGGAGGGAAGGAATTTGACAAGACAGGGCCTGGGGGCCATTGGCAGCTGGAGGTCCAT
This sequence comes from Crocuta crocuta, assembly GCF_008692635.1. NCBI lineage: Eukaryota > Metazoa > Chordata > Mammalia > Carnivora > Hyaenidae > Crocuta > Crocuta crocuta. The sequence goes on along the minus strand of NW_027532169.1, from coordinate 2,322,804 downwards.
GTGGCCCAGACTGGGGCTTAAGGGCACAGAGCCTGGCGCCAGACTGCCTGGACCAGATTCGGATCCCGGCTCTACCGCTTAGAAGCTGGTGACTTTGGGTAAGTGACTTGACTTCTCTGTGTCTCAATTTCCTCATCTATAAAATGAGAGATGATAATAATACTGCCCACATCACAGTGCTGTGAAGATTAGGAGTTACTTGTAAAGCCCTTAAAACAGTGCTTGGCACCCAGTAAATAGCATATGAATGCCAAAAGAAAAAGAAACGAAAATAGAACGAATACACATGAAGGGCAGAGGTCCTTGAGCTGTAGTCTCGGCGCCACCTGTGCCACCAACAGGCTGTGTGACCAGAGTCAAGCGAGCTCTTCCCTGCAGGATGGGGAGGTAGGACTGGCTGACCTCCACCCTCCTTTCTGCAGCCGCTTGTGTTACCATGACTGCCCCCTCCTCCGCGGTGCCCCCCGCGCCCCCCACTCAAGGAGCTGTGTCCTGGGCTTTCCAGGTGGAACCAGCTGGACCTGGCCATCGTGCTGCTGTCCATCATGGGCATCACGCTGGAGGAGATCGAGGTCAATGCCTCGCTGCCCATCAACCCCACCATCATCCGCATCATGAGGGTGCTACGCATCGCCCGAGGTCGGTGCCCGGCTTCTTGCCAGCCACGCATCTGCCCCTGGGTGGGGGGTGGGGGGGGTGGAATAGCAGGGGTCAGCTCCTCGACTGGCCAGAGACTTGTGTGTGTGTGTGTGTGCGCGCGTGTGTGTGTGTGTGCATGTGTTCCCATGGCTCTCTCTCCCGGCCTCTGACAGAGGGAATGGCTGGGGGCTGGGCCGAGGTAGAGCCCTGGCAGCCCAGTGGGCCAGCCCCCCCAAACCCTGCCCCCACCCTGGCCCTGGCTCTGCCCGCTGTGTGAGCTGGGGCCCCGCTCACAACTCTGTCCTGTTCCGCAGTGCTGAAGCTGCTGAAGATGGCGGTGGGCATGCGGGCGCTGCTGGACACAGTCATGCAGGCCCTGCCCCAGGTAGCTGGAGGTGGGGGCGGGGCGCAGGGGTCCCTGGGGGGCCAAGGGGGCACTTTCCACGGGGAGCTCGGGGGAGCCGGCTGGGACATCCGGTGGCACCTTTTCCATTTCTTTTCCTCTTTTCCAGGTGGGGAACCTGGGACTTCTCTTCATGTTGTTGTTTTTCATCTTTGCAGCTCTGGGCGTGGAGCTCTTTGGAGACCTGGGTAAGTCGGGCTGGGGAGGGTAGAGGAGCTGGGGCTGGAGGTCCCGGGGCTCCTGCACTAACTCAGGCCCCTCTCTCCCCTTCCCTCCTCCTCCAGAGTGTGACGAGACGCACCCCTGCGAGGGCCTGGGCCGGCATGCCACTTTTCGGAACTTTGGCATGGCCTTCTTGACCCTCTTCCGAGTCTCCACAGGCGACAACTGGAACGGCATTATGAAGGTGAGGGCACACCCCAGCGGGGTCCCTCCCAGGGCTGGCCCCGGTGACACAGCCGCATACCCGGAGCCCGGATTGCTCGGATTGCTCGGCAAGATGAATTCCTTGCCGCACCCCCTCCCTCCCATCCAAGTACACGACCTTCTATCCCCTGGGTGGAAACAGTCTGGCACTCCCTCTCCCCAGGACAGTGTGGAATGCTTTCTCTGTCCCCAGGACACCCTCCGGGACTGCGACCAGGAGTCCACCTGCTACAATACGGTCATCTCCCCCATCTACTTCGTGTCCTTCGTGCTGACGGCCCAGTTTGTGCTGGTCAACGTGGTGATCGCCGTGCTGATGAAGCACCTAGAGGAGAGCAACAAGGAGGCCAAAGAGGAGGCCGAGCTGGAGGCCGAGCTGGAGCTGGAGATGAAGACGCTTAGCCCCCAGCCCCACTCGCCTCTGGGCAGCCCCTTCCTCTGGCCTGGGGTCGAGGGTCCCGACAGCCCCAAGTCCGCCGCGACCCACGCCGGAGCGGCCTCGCGCTTTTCCCTGGAGCACCCCACGGTGAGCAAACAGCCGCCCCTGCCGAGAGGGGGGCGCGGGATGGGTGGACGGGTGGCCGGTGATCAGGTGGGGGGTGTTCGGGGAGTGGGGCAGTGCGGCAGACCCCAGGGCCCCGCCTGGGGCCTTCTGCCCCTCCTGCTTGGATGCCGAGGGGCCGGCAGCCCCCCGCCCGCCCCCAGACCCAGCTGCGCGCACTCACAGCCCAGGGGCCACCCCAGCGAGCCACCAGCATGTGCTGGCTCGTCCACACCCTGCGTCTCCAGCCCAGCCGGCGTCCCCCTCTCCGCTCTTAGGTTCAAGGCTAAGTTTTCTGTTTCCTTCCTGTTTCTTTCTTACCCTTGCCCGATTACCAAACCTCTTTCCTTCCCGCTCTTCCACCTGCCCGATTCCATCTCTCAATCCTTTCCCGATCTTCGCTTCCCTTCTCCCTCTCTCCACCTGAGCTCTTCTCATCTCCGGCCCCCATTCTCCTTCCTCCCACACCTCTCTCCCCTACATCCCATCCCCCCTCCTTCTCCTGTCTCTCTGTGTTGCTGTGTGTGCGTGTGCATGCGTGTGTTACCTCTCCCTCTTTTTCCCTTGGTGTCTCTTGTCAATCCTTCTGCCACGACACTTCCCATTGTTGCCCCTCTGAACCCCGCTCCCCTCATGGGCTGGTCCTCCCCAGGACAGACAGCTGTTTGACACCATGTCCCTGCTGATCCAGGGCTCCCTGGAGGGGGAGCTGAAGCTGATGGACGAGCTGGCGGGCCCTGGGGGCCAGCCCTCTGCCTTGCCTCCCGCCCGCAGCCTGGGCGGCTCCGACCCGCAGGTTACCGTGTCCCTGTGCCGTGCCGGGCTGTGCCATGCTGTGCTGTGCTTCTGGGGAGGCGGGGGTGTGTCCTGCCCACTGGGGGTCTGGAGAAAGAGCAGCCTCAGGGCCTCTGTTCAGTTTTGGGCTTGGTGGGAGGCAGCCAGGGGTTTGTACAAGCCGAGATCAACCTCTGGAACACATATTTGGAAGGTAGGGATGCTAAGATCGCACCGCCCGGAGTGAAGGATGGATAGAGGAGGGGCTTGCGGAGGGCATTCGTCAGAAAGAACCTGGACGCAAAGAAGGGGAGAGGATGGGGCAGAAGACAAGCTGGTAGCGGGACCTTAGTCGGGGGAGGAAGCGAGGTGCCAGATCCAGGGGAGAAGGGCTTTTGGGGACAGTGCAGGTGGCCAGGGGACCCGTTGAGGAATATGTCTTAGGCCGCAGTCTGCTTCTTCCCTATGTCCAGCACCCACCCCCAAAGCCTCTGGTGGCTTTTGCAGCCATGGGGCCCACTAGACGTGATGAGTGCCCTCAGTCGCCAGTGGTTTCCAACCTGGCCCTGAAAGGGCATGGAAGGTTCCAGCTGAGAGTGGATTCCGGGGACCTCGCTGTGAAATAAAACTGGGCGTTCCACCCTCAGCCCAGCTCCTTTCCACCGCTCTGCGTAGTTTTCTCCCCCAGTCCTATCTAAACGTGGCTTTTCTGCTTTCTGGGGCTCTCCTACTCACCTCTTCCCCACCTTTTTAAAAAAAATTTTTTAAATTGTTTATTTATTTTTGAGAGGCAGAGAGAGACAGAGCATGAGTGGGAGAGGAGCAGAGGGAGAAGGAGACACAGAATCCCAAGCAGGCTCCAGGTTCTGAGCTGTCAGCACCGAGCGCAACGTGGGGCTTGAACCCTCGGACCGTGAAATCATGACCTGAGCCGAAGTCGGATGCTTGACTGACTGGGCCACCCAGGCACCCCTCTTCCCCACCTTTCGACCTGTCTGGCTGCCCCTGAGCCCCTCCGCTTTGCAGAGCACCCTGCCGTCCCTCCTAGGTCAGGGGTCAGGTGCCGCAGGGAAGCCCCCGGTAGATCCGGAGCGGAGGCAAGGAGATGGGTGTCAGCAGGAGACAGAAAAGCCTAGTGTTTCATGGGCCCTGTTGGGTGGAGGGGAAGGAGGGCAAGCTCCCAGTACCTGGGACACCTGTAGCCTGATTCGAATGACCAGTGATCTGCACATAGAGAAAGGGACCCTGCCTCCAGGCGACCGCTCTCAGGATTCAATCTCAGATAGGCTATAGGCACTTCAACATGGCAATGACCTAGAATGATCAGCGGGAGAGCACATCCCTTCCCAAGGCCTCACATCCTGCAGGAGGCGGATGGGGCAAAGGCACAGGGGACGAAGAGGACGTGATGGGGTGATCAGGCGGCTGGCTCCTCAGGAAGGGATGGCCCTCCCCTCCCCCAAGCACTGAAACCCCCCTGTGAATCCCCGGTGAGCCAGCCTGTGAGTGTCGGCAGGAGGAGAGCATCTCAACCCAAGCTAAAGAGGGCGGGCAAGCTGCCGGCAGGCGGAGGAGGGCCCAGGAGGGGAGAAGCCAAAATCTGGGGGCAGGCCAAGTCCTGCCAGGCTTTTGGAAGCAGAGAGAATAGGCAGAAAACAGTCATCAGATTGGCGGCTTTGTCCCCAGCGCCCCCCACGCGGCTCTGTCTGTGCCGAGAGCAGAGAGAGGCGCTTTGCTGGCCTTTCTTCATTTTTCTTCCCGTGGTATCATCTTTATGAGAGTCGAAAGCCTTCCCTGCTCCCCGCTTCCTCTCTTGGGGGGGGTGGTGTGGGAGGGGGCTGTTAAGGCTCCTGGGGTATCTTTAGAATAAGTTTCGCTTCTCCTGCTTTGTCGGTGTTTGCTCTGGCTCTTTGGTGCCTGTCGCAGCCTCTCTGAGCAGAGCGGGGGTTCCAAGTGGCATGGGGGAGGCGCAGTCGGTTTCCTTGGGAGAGGGGTGGGGAGAGAGAAGAGAGGCCTTCCCCCTCCACCATGCTTTGTGAAAAGAGGGAGGGGGGGGCTCCGTGTGTGTGCACGCGTGTGTGTGTGTGCGTGCACACGCGCAAGGGCGTGCTCTGCCCTGGTTTCTTACGCCTGATCATCTCTCTCCCTGTCTAGATCCCTCTAGCTGAGATGGAGGCTCTGTCTCTGACGTCAGAGATTGTGTCTGAACCGTCCTGCTCTCTAGCTCTGACGGATGACTCTTTGCCTGATGACACTCACACACTCTTACTTAGTGCCCTGGAGAGCAATGTACTTACACGCGGCTCCTCACTGCTCCCCCAGCCTCCCCCAGCCTCCCCCAGGGGCTGGGCTGGCTGCAGGGCTCCAGATCCCTCCCCCCTCCTCTCTCGTTGCCACCGGAGGCATCCACATCCACATCCACCAGCAGGCACTTAGTTCTCCAGGCTCCAGAGGTCTTTCCAGGTCCCCACTGTGGACCAAGACAGGAGATAAGATTAAATCGGGGCCTCGGGCGCCCCAGGGGCACAGTTGTGGAAGAGCTCATGCCAACACCCAGGACAAACACAGCCCAAAGCAGAGGTGGCGTCAGGCAGCCCCCCTCGATGTAGACTCAGTCTCTATTTGGAGCCTGTGCAAGCCAGCCCTTCCCCTCCCCGCACCCCTCCTTCTCGCCTACCTGAAACATGGGCCATTCCCCTCCGCGTAGTGGCTGAGAGCCGCGTACGTCTCTGCTGCTACCACCATGCCCTTCTGTACCTGGGGGGCTCTCCCTGTGTCCTCCGTCACTGTCCCTGTGTGTCCCCATGTTGGGCGGGGGGACGTTCTTTGTGTTTGGACAGCTTCTTTGCCCTTGCCTAGCCCCCTCCTCCCTGCCTAACCCCTGCTCTGGGGACTTCAGAAGAGACTGGGGCCCCTTCCCCACGGCAGGGCTCAGCTGGGACAGGGTCTTGGCCACAGGCTGGGGGTCCCTGGGGGTCTTGGGGTGGCTGGCAGAAGTGGAGCCTGGAGCTGAAAGGGAAACCAAAGGATCCAGACTTTTCCAACCGCTCCGGCTGGCACTGCTTAGCCGGCTGGGCCTGCGTGGAGATGGGAACCCTCCAGCCTCTCTGAGAATTAGGAACGGAGGGTACAGGGGACCCCAAGGAGGAAAGGGGTCACAGGGAGATGGAGAAATCTGGGAAGCAAGTTTTTTAAAAAACCCACTCCCTTGCATCACGGAATCTACTCGTGAAATCATTGCTGCACAATATGCTGACTAACTTGGATGTAAATTTAAAAAATAATAATAAAAGACAAAAAATATTTTTAAAAAACCCCCCTCCCACCCCCAACCGGTCCAGTGAGGGAGGACCTGAAGCCGCCATATTCAGACCTTGCCCCCCACCTCCCATTTGCCACCTGCCAGAGTCGCTGAGTAACTGAAAGGTGCGGGGAGACAGGTGCGTGAGCGAGCGGACACTCCCCAGTGCTCAGCTGTCCTTGAACCCGCATGAGCCCAGCTCGTGCCCAGCGCTGGGCCATGGGGCTACCTTAGAGGACTGGATGGTGAACAGCCTGTGCTCTGTAGGCAA
>NW_027532169.1:2314539-2316391 GCF_008692635.1 Crocuta crocuta | reverse complement strand
AATCTTCCACCGCTGCTGCTCCGGGGCCTCTTAATGGGGCCCTTAGAACCATCTCTTGAACCACCTGCTGGGTTGGACCTGGGGGCTGCTCTCTGTTTTCTGGACACCTCACCCCTCCGCCATCCCCACCAGGAGGCTCTGAGATGATGTGGTATTGGACAGCTTTCTGGGGCAGGGTCTCCTCCCACCTGCTTCCTTGCTGTGCTGGGGGGTTCATCCATGTGTCTGCCCCCTTTCCNGGGGGGGCTTCTGGATGCTGTCGTCCAGCTCCGCCTCAGTTAGCCAATCCGGATATCCGGGTGCCTCTCTTTTTTTCCCACCTCCCTCCCCTGTTCCTTTTGCAGATGGAGCCCCACCCTGAGGGGGTGCCGCTCGCCCTGGGACCAGACCTGCTGACTGTGCGGAAGTCTGGAGTCAGCCGGACGCACTCTCTGCCCAACGACAGCTACATGTGCCGGGATGGGAGCACTGCCGAGCAGTCCCTGGGGCCCAGAAGCTGGGGGCTCCCCAAAGCTCAGTCAGGTACCAGGGCTCAGGCAAGAGCTGCTCGGCTCACACAGGGAGACCCCATCCTTGCCTGAGCCCAGGGTGGGAGGAGCACTGGGGCAGCAAGAGAGGTCTCTCCGAGCGCCAAGGGACCCCCAGCCCGTGGAGAGTGGTTTCCAATCCAGGCTGAGGGGTCTGCGGTGAGGGTAGAGGCCCCGACGGGGGAGGGAGAGCGGAAAGGAGGGACTCAGGTAAGAGCCAGGCCACTGGCCTGCCAGCCCTTCTCTCTCTCTCCTCCTGCTGTCTCTGCGCACAGGCTCCATCTTGTCCGTCCACTCCCAGCCAGCAGACACCAGCTACATCCTGCAGCTTCCCAAAGAAACACCCCACCTGCTCCAGCCCCACAGCGCCCCCACCTGGGCCACCATCCCCAAACTGCCCCCCCCAGGCCGCTCCCCTTTGGCTCAGAGGCCACTTAGGCGCCAGGTAAGCAGGTGTGGAGGGCTGGGCCAGGGCCCCGGAGCTGGCCTCTCCGCTGGGAATCCCGGGCTGTTGGTGACAACCAGGTTGCCACTTCTCATTCTTCCGACGAACGTTTATTATGTGCTGACCATGGTCCAGAGGCCATTCTAGGTGCATCTGGCAAAGCAGAAGTGGTCTGTGCCCTTCTGGTGTGTGCATCCCTCTCCTTTCCTTCACTGAGGAAGCCTGGAGACCGGAAGGGGCCATGGTTGCTTAGGGACACATGTCAGCTCGGTGGGAGAACCCAGGTCTCTGGACTCCCTTTCCCTGGCCCAGAGTCGCCTCCAGATTATTCTCCCTACTTCCCGACTTAGCCTAGGGACACAGGGCACGGCGTGCTTTGGGTATCTCCACCTTTGGCCAGGCCCGGGGCCCACCTTCTGGGGGCACAGAGCTGAGGCTTGTCTGACCCCCACTGTGACAAGGCCCTGGGTGCCGGGCCCTGGGGCCACAGCCCCGCTCTCTGGAGCTCACGGTCTCACAGCAGAGCCATAAATGCCGTCAGATCATTGCAGCTGGCTGCTCGTGCGTGCGGTGCGTTGGGGAGCAAAGAGGAGGAATGGGTTAGTCTTAATGTGGGGAGAGAAGTTGTCAGGCGCTGCGTCACAGGAGGACCTGAGCCCACAAAGTTGAGGGGTGCTCGTCATCCGAGAAGGGTATTCAAGACCAAAGAAAGAGCCTGTGCGAAGGCTGGGAGGCATGAGGGAACCAGCCCGGGAGCAGAGCTGGCCCAGGGCTTGCTGGTGTCCCGAGAGTTGGGAGCTTCAGAGAGCGAGTCCTGCAGGCGTGGGGGAGGGGCGGGGGAGCAGGGGGAGGGCCAGGGGAGCAGGGCTGGTGGGGGATG